>NC_089505.1:19514483-19835421 GCF_036850995.1 Saccopteryx leptura | reverse complement strand
ATATGTTTAAACACATTATAAATAAAATTAAAAGACAAGATAGAAATTGTATGAACAATTGCACTGGAGATGCCAAATGGCTTCTATCATCACCAATTAAAGACATGACACAAATTGATAAGAAAAACACAAAATGTTCAACGCAAAATGAACAAAGAACTTGAACGGTTTTTAGAAAAGGAATTTAAAATGGCATAGACTATTCTTTTTAAGTAATTCTGGTTCTGACAGATCACTGTTTGCCTCAGCTATTTTTAGATCCCATGTAAGTCTCTTTAGTTGACTGATACGTACCAGCTTCTTCAAGTCACTAGATCCTTTGTTAAATATACATTACAAGATTTAACATTTTATTTCAATATCTTCTTAGTGCTTGTCACTAAAGATATTCAGGTAAAAAGAAACAAAGAAAGGCGACTTTTCCATATCTTATAAAGAAAGGAGAGAGACTTTGGTACTTGATTGTATATAAACATATTGTAGACTAGTGTTCTTTTCCGTTGCATTTGATTTCAATACCCTAAAGTGTTTATTAGCATTTTCTTTTGTTCTTATTGGTCCAAGAATTATGCATTTAATCACTCTGAGGAATTGGGACCTGAGTTTTCTCAGGTAATTTCTCTTGTTATATACTTTTAAAATTGAGAATGGTAATTAGATGTACATGCTGAAAGCTCCTCATGGATGGCCCGGGCGCTGGGGATGGCTCCTTGGCCTCTGCCCCAGGCGCTAGAGTGGCTCTGGTTGCGGCAGAGCGACGCCCCGGAGGGGCAGAGCATCGCCCCCTGGTGGGCAGAGCGTCGCCCCTGGTGGGTGTGCCGGGTAGATCCCAGTCGGGCGCATGCGGGAGTCTGTCTGACTGTCTCTCCCCGTTTCCAGCTTCAGAAAAATACAAAAAAACAAAAACAAAAACAAAAAAAAAACCCCAACAAAACAAAACAAAACAAAACAAACAAAAAAGAAAGCTCCTCATGGAATGGGTGAGTTTATTTAACAAAATTAACAGTTAATACTGTGCATCGGTACCATCTACATTCTGAGGACACAGAAATAGAAGACTGTGCCAGCTACTGAGATAGTACTTGAGTGTATGAGTGATGTAACTTGTATTTCTAAAATAGGGGATACATGTTAGATTAAGAAGGAGCCAATACCTAATACCTTGCTTCTCTTTCTAGTTTAGGAATGAGTATGAAGGAATCTGAGAGTAATCAAAGTATCACTTCTCTTTCTGGAGTTACAGACTTTTAGGTGGCCACCCATAATGGCTATTCTTTCCGTTCACACCTTTGTGTGGATCCTACTTTTGAAAGTGTGTGGACCTGTGACTTGTTTAACCTGCAGGATACAGCAAATGTGATGGAATGCTACTCCCATGATTATGTTACATTACACAGTGTGTCCATAAAGTCATGGTGCACTTTTGATCGGTCACAGGAAAGCAACAAAGACAATAGAAATGTGAAATCTGCACCAAATAAAAGGAAAACCCTCCCAGTTTCTGTAGGATGATGTGACAGCATGTGCGCATGCACAGATGATGAGGTAACACCGTGTATACAGCGGAGCAGCCCATGGCCATGCCAGTCGAGATGTGGATGGTACAGAGGAAAGTTCAGTGTGTTCTGTGGCTTGCTAAATTTGAATCTGTGACCAAAGTGCAACCTGAATATCGGTGTGTTTATAACAAAGCGCCACCACATAGGAATAACATTACGCGGTAGGATAAGCAGTTGAAGGAAACCGGCAGTTTGGTGGAGAAACCCCGTTCTGGTAGGCCATCAGTCAGTGACGAGTCTGTAGAGGCTACACGGGATAGCTACCTAATGAGCCCTAAAAAATCTGTGCGTGAGCCCACATCGAACTGCACTGAATAGGTATGAAACTGGGAGAGTTTTCCTTTTATTTGGTGCAGATTTCACATTTCTGTTGTCTTTTGTTGCTTTCCTGTGACTGGTCAAAAGTGCACCATGATTTTATGGACACACTGTATAAGACTACCTCAGTCACAGATTCACTCTAGCGACTCTTTCCTAACTTGTTGAAGTAAGTGACCACGTTGAAAAAGCCCACCGGCAAAGGAACTGTGGGTCTACTACAGGCAGGGGTCGGGAAACTTTTTGGCTGAGAGAGCCATGGATGCCACATATTTTAAAATGTAATTTCATGAGAGCCATACAACGACCCGTGTATGTTACACATTATCCAATAAAAATTTGGTGTTGTCCCGGAGGACAGCTGTGATTGGCTCCAGCCACCTGCAACCATGAACATGAGTGGTAGGAAATGAATGGATTGTAATACATGAGAATGTCTTATATTTTTAACATTTTTTTTTTTATTAAAGATTTGTCTGTGAGCCAGATGCAGCCATCAAAAGAGTCACATCTAGCTTGCGAGCCATAGGTTCCCGACCCCTGACTACAGGTGACCTTTGAGAGTTGAAAGCAGTGTCTAGTCAAGAACTAGCAAGAAGCTAAAAAAGACCTTAGCCAGCAAACTGACGGAGGCTGGAAGCAGATTGCTCCCCAAAGTACCAGAAGAAGATGCTACCTCAATTGCAGCTTCATGAAACCTTAAGCAGAGGACCCAGTTAAGCTGTGTGCCTTGAGTTCTGATCCACAGAAACTGTGAAATTATGAATGTGTGTTGTTTCAAGTCACTAAATATGTAATAGTTTGTTACCTAGCATAAAAATGATAACTCTTCTTCCCCTAGATTACGTTAATTTATTTTACCACTGAAACAATGTTCAATTAAATATCTTTGTTCATATATTTTAATATATTGATATGTACACCTTTATTTTATACAATGGATTTTTCATAAGTGTTATTGCTGTTTATGCTCTTTTTAATTTTAATAGGTGATGCCAGGCTCCTTTCTCAGGAAAGTCTAACAATTTTCATTTTACCAGTGCTGTGTGATAGAATATCTTTTCTTGTAACTTTACTAGTAATGGGCACTAATCAAGGTTTGTCCTTCTTTCCGTTCTCCTAAATATAAAGAGATCTCTCATTTTTACTTTAATTTAAATTTCACTGTCAGTGAGTTTGAACATAATTTCATTTTTATTCATCGCAGGGGTTAGTTCTTCTGTGAATTTCTCATATTCTTTACCAATTTTTCTCTCTAAGGTTTTGTTTTGTTTTTATTTTGATCTCCTTTTCATTTTGTAATAGCTCTTTGTATATTATAGATACTAACCTCAGTCCTGTTCATTGCAGATTTTTTAACCCTAATCTGTTTTTTGTTGATTTTATTTTTTCATGAATTTTCATATTAAAAATGACAAGTTTTGCTAAAACAGTTATTTTTCTTTTCATTAATAATTGCTGAGTTTCTAGGGATCCAGTTTTGCTTAATGAGGTCTTCTGTTCCTCCCTCATCCTTCCAGGATGTTTATACTTTTAGCCTTTCTTCTATCTGGAATAAATTTTCCTACTGGGAGTAATTAGGTTGAGATTTATTTTCTTCAGAGCATATAGTTAGTTGCACTAGCAAAAATGTAAATTGCCAAATTCATCCAAGAAAAGGTAGAAATCTTGAGTAAACTAATTAGCATAAAAAATAAGAAATATTTAAAAATCTTTTGAAAAGGACATCCCTGTTGGTGGATTTATAGCTGCATTTAAACAAGACTGTAAATGCATGGCTTTTAAAATAATTTCCATGTGACTTAAACTTTTGTTGTCAAAATATGGTCCTAGGATCAGCAGCATCAGCCTCGGCTAGGAGTTTATTAGTAACGAATGCAAAGGCTCAGCTACTTTCTGACCTAATGAATCAGAACTTGCATTTTTAACAAGATCCCAGGTGATGTATGGAAGTTCTAAATTAAACCCTTGCAGGAGGTAGAAGATTTGGAAAGCTTTCTCTAAGTTTCCAAGTTGTTGCTGTAGAGTGTCATGCAGTGTTCATTTATATGTTTTTAACGGTTCCTGCATCCCTGATGTGTTTCCTTTCTCTTTTCACAATTTAACTATTTTAGTTTATTAATGTTTTCCCTTAATTGTGCTTATAAAAGATGTCTATTTTACTGGTCTTTAAAAAAATATTGATTTTAGGGAGAGAGGATGAAAGAGAGCGAGCAAGAGAGAGAGAGAGAGAAAGATATTTGTTGTTCCATATATTTATGCAGTCATTGGTTGCCTCCTATGTTTGCCTGACTGCAGATCAAACCCAGAACCCTGGCATATTGGGATGATGCTCATGAGGAGCCACTGAGCCATTTCACCCGCAGGTGTTGTAAAGTACCAAAGGCTACAGAATTAATATTAATATTTTAGGAGGCTTGGAGAACATTTTATTAATTTGGATTAAGGTGTGAAGAGAAATTGTGAGAATAGTCTCTGTACTGTGTGATTGGCATAACCAGGATGGCTCTTGCCATTGTATTGTAAATGAAAAGGGAAGGAAAGCATAGATTCCCTGACATTCCACCACACCTGTGGGGAAAGGAGTGAATGGCTAGCCAGGTGCAGGAAGGGAAAAGCCAAAATAAACCTTTTCTTATAACTATGAGCCATTTGCAGGCATTTGTCCCCATGGAAACTTCCTCTCTTATGTAAATGCATGCGGTTAATACGTCTGACTCTGGACAGAGAGATGGCGGATGAACACTAGAAAATATAGGAAGGCCTTTTAATATGTAAAGAGATATCTTTCTACCATTGTGTTGACTTGTAAATTTTGTTTTCTCCAAAATGATGTATGGTTTGCAAATTGAACGTGGTCCTATCATGTTAAAGGACATATGACTATAACCAATAGCGGTAAGGGGCTCCTAATTGCAATTTTTGCTTCTGTACTTCCCACTTACAAAACTATAAAAACTAAGTAGAACAAAGGGCCAGCGCGCTCTCCATCAGATTTCTGTCGGAGTTCTCCCCGCTTGGCCAAGCTAGACAATAAAGCTTTAATGTGTAAACGACGGACCTTGCTCTTGTCTTCCATAATTCGGGTCCCTCCGAATTTGGATTAACACTCATGCTCTAACCATGTGTGCTACTTGACCGGGGTTTTCACTGGTCTTTTTAAAACAAACACTTTTTTTTTTTTTTTTTTTTTTTTTTTTTTTTTTTTTTTTTTGCATTTTTCTGAAGCTGGAAACAGGGAGAGACAGTCAGACAGACTCCCGCATGCGCCCGACCGGGATCCACCCGGCACGCCCACCATGGGGCGACGCTCTGCCCACCAGGGGGCGATGCTCTGCCCATCCTGGGCGTCGCCATGTTGCGACCAGAGCCACTCTAGCGCCTGGGGCAGAGGCCACAGAGCCATCCCCAGCGCCCGGGCCATCTTTGCTCCAATGGAGCCTTGGCTGCGGGAGGGGAAGAGAGAGACAGAGAGGAAGGCGCGGCGGAGGGGTGGAGAAGCAAATGTGCGCTTCTCCTGTGTGCCCTGGCTGGGAATCGAACCCGGGTCCTCCGCACGCTAGGCCGACGCTCTACCGCTGAGCCAACCGGCCAGGGCCAAAACAAACACTTTTTTTTCTACTATCGTGTTCTCTCATTAATTTCAGCTTTAGCTTAACTAATTATTCTAATGCCTTTTGGTTAATTTTTGTCCAATTTTTAAATATATATACATTTATATATATGTATATATATTTTCACATAAAAGCACATAAGCACATAATGTTATACTTTTCATTGATTACAGCTTTTGTGTGCTCCTTAGATTTTGGCCAAAATTTTGTTTTTCATTTTTCTGTGATTTCTTTTTTATCTAGATGTAATCTAGAAATATGATTTTTAATTTCTAAGTAAATAAAATATTTTTATCTAACATGGTTGTTTTATGATTAAAATTTAAACATTTAAAATTTTACTTTTCAAATTAAAGTTTAGTTTAAAATTTTGTGTCCAATTATATATTTGAATTTTTATTATTTATTTATTTATTTATTTTTGTACTTTTCTGAAGTGAGAAGCGGAGAGGCAGAGAGACTCCTGCATGCACCCGACTGGGATCCACCCAGCATGCCCACTAGGGGGGCAATGCTCTGCTCATCTAGGGCATTGCTCCCTTGCAACCGGAGCCATTCTAGTGGCTGAGGCAGAGGCCACCAAGCCATCCTCAGCACCTGGGCCAACTTTGCTCCAATGGAGCCTTGGCTGCAGGAGGGGAAGAGAGAGATTGAGACTAAGCAGAGGGGGAAGGATAGAGAAGCAGATGGGTGCTTCTCCTGTGTGCCCTGGCTAAGAATCAAACCTAGGACTTCTAGCCCGATGCTCTACCACTGAGCCAAATGGCCAGGGCCTATACTTGAATTTTATAGATGTTGTCTGGACATAACAAAAGTTATATATTCTTTATTTCTGTTGATGACTTAATTCCTCTGTACTTTTACTTTTTTAACTCTCTCATCTATACGAAAAGAGGTTCTTATTAACTACTCTGGTGATAGATATAGATGTTCACAGACTGCTGATTATTACACTTTCTTCATCTTAGTTTATATTGAGAGCTTTATCTTGTTATTTGGTTAATTATTTTTCAGCTAGTGCACGTATTATCAAAATCTCTGAATTATTTTTTATTCATAAAATGTTTTATAGACACGAATATCTTCTTTTTTTCCTTTTTCCATGTTTCAGGCCCAGATATTTGTGCACATTGTACCTCTGCCCTTCTGCTTGAATCGCTATATATACTCTCAGGATGTGTTCTTCCACCAGAATCACATCTGAACACAAGTAATTACGGTCTTGCCTGTTTTCCCTTTACTATGGCGCACCTTCCTTTGGTTGCTGTCAGTTCAAATTTCATAATTTCTGGGCATGCGGCTTCAAAGCATAAGTAATAATAGCAGCATTCCTGTTTTGATAGCTGTGTTTCTTTAAAACTCATGTGTCTGATTTCTTTCTTTTTTTCTTACAGGACAGAGAGCGAGTCAGAGAGAGGGATAGACAGGGACAGACAGACAGGAACAGAGAGAGATGAGAAGCATCAATCATCAGTTTTTCGTTGCAACATCTTAGTTGTTCATTGATTGCTTTCTCATATGTGCCTTGACCGCGGGCCTTTAGCAGACCGAGTAACCCCTTGCTGGAGTCAGTGACCTTGGGTCCAAGCTGGTGAGCTTTTGCTCAAACCAGATGAGCCCACACTCAAGCTGGCGACCTCGGTGTCTCGAACCTGGGTCCTCCACATCCCAGTCCGACGCTCTGTCCACTGCACCACCACCTTGTCAGGCATGTCTGATTCCTTGTAATCCACTTGGAAGGGTTCCAGTCTTTGAGAGTGCAATCTCACTAGCTTTAACTCTGCATTTCCAAGTTTTAGGGTGTGCATCTCAATAGTTTCCTGACTCATAGCTCCTTCTGGAGAAGCCTCCCAAAATTGCCCACTGAGATCCTGCCTCTCTTGTTCTGTTAAATTTCATTAAGTTCTTATGTTCTCTCATCTAAAAAAATCTAAAATACTTCTTGCTCCTCAAACACCCCTTTTATGAGCAGTTAGATATTTCATATCTTTCTACCTGGCTTTCAATTTTATGATTTTCTTCGATAACTGTCTAGCTCAGGGATCTCAAACTCGCGGCCCGCGGGCCGCATGCGGCCGCTGAACAATTTTGTGTGGCCCGCAGACTAATCCACGAAGTTCAAAATATTTTGGATAAAATTAAGTAAGCCTAGGGGCCTACTTGTATTTTTCATTTCTCTAGCATCCTAGCTAGATATTAGCTTAGTTAACAGCAGTTGTGATGCGAACTACAGTTTCTGGTCGTTTTGTGACACTGAATAAACTGCATGTACGATTGTGCTTGTTGTACTGATTTTTTTTTGTTTTCAACTGCAGTGAGAAAAGTGTTGCGTAACAGTTGCCTTTTGTAGACCTAGTGCGGCCCGCCGAACGGCTGTGATCTTGCTCTGCGGCCCACATGCTGAATTGAGTTTGAGACTCCTGGTCTAGCCTGTACTCTAAGATTGCAACATTTTATCCAAAGAAAACACGTCTTTCCCCGTATTTGGCCTCATTGTTGTTCACTGCTCCGTTGCGCCTATTCTGACACTGAGCTATAGTGCAATAAGCCAATGCCGCCCCTTTTTGGCTTCCTCGGGAAACACGTTCCTAACAATATGTTCCAGGCCCTGGCATTTTAAATTGCCTCTTGGTCTCTGAGTTTGCAGTCATGTCATTTCGGGTTTAGTTTTCTGCATTCCTTGTAGTTTCTGTTAAGAGTACCCAACATCCGTTCTGCCCATGAGGCCATGGTAAACCTCTGCCGTGCAAAGCCAGTTTCCTGGTCATTTCAATAGCAAATCACAGCCTCCTTGAGGCCATGGGTTTGGAGGGAGACTCTTAAAGACTTGTCACAAGGCTACATGAAGCCATAATTTCTTTTCCATAATTTTCTTTTTGAATCTTGTACTGCAAAGCAACATACTGAATTGCAATCTGGGGCAGCATATTGAGAGCTATTTACCTGTGCCTGGGGAGAGACCTACTTTAAAACTCTGTACCCGTGAGTGTTAGCCGCTTTTGCAACCCAGGGACCCCTGCCGGCCGAGTGACTGACAAACGCAATAAAACAAGCTAAGTTTGAACTACCCATGGGTGCCTAAAAATGCTGCACGCTAGAGCTCTGCCTGCTTTAAGGATAACCTTTACTGCAACAAAAGAGACTCTCTTACCTGTAATGTAATTCCAGGCCCCTTGGCCTGCTTTAAAGCTTCGCTGCGCCACTGTAAGGCAGGTCAAATTTAGCCACAGAGAACCACACAGCCCATGATTGCTAAGCCCCACATTCCCTCAACAATTTAAATCCAACTACACTGTGACAATAGAAGTCACAGAAAACCATTGAGCTCAAAACCCAGGTGGCTTAGGGTTCCTCGGGCATCAAAGCTCTCAGCCCCCTTCCCCGTCTTTCCACGCGCTGCACGCGGAGTGGCCCACTGTTTGTCTCTCCGTATTTCTAGCCCGTGGATTGGTAATTCAGGGTTACAGAGGGCAAATCAATAACATTTCTCTTCATTTCCTCAGTTTGGAAGAAAAAAATGACAAGTACATACAGGAATTCAAACAGATGATGGGAAAAATAATCTACTTTTTCTTGCTAGTGTTGAATTAGAAAACGTTGCTTGACCTATAGCCTTACTTGGTCTCTCTGATATGCACCTCCCCTCCCCCGGGTCCAACCTGTGAATTGAATTTATCTACTCACAACTCTAGGCCTTTTAAAGTCAGGGCCTTCCTGGTAAACTTACTAATAGATGAAAAGAAAATATGGGTGTCCTGAAGAGTTTTGCATTCTGAAACAGAGAAAGAATTTGAACTGTTTGTGTCTATTTCTTCTTTCCATGGTCAGAATCAGAGAAGTCTGTCCTCCCACGGGGAAGCATGAGCAGGGGGCTGAGATACCTTCCCAAGACATAGAGCTCCCTCTCCCCGTATCAATTTGAGGGATTAGATTCATGGTGCAGCCTCCTTTCCCTCCAAGAATCTGGTTGAGAGTTGACAGAAGACAGGGCCACATGGGTACGGAGTACTGGCTTTATTCAGGTGTGTGCATGGGCTGAGGACACAGGTGGGCCTTCTGACTCTCTTGCAGATTGAATTGATCCATTTTCTCACGTGGGAGACGCTGTGATGTACAGCTGAGGGGGCCGCTTACTGCCTGGAAACGGGAGCGCAATGCCTAATGCCTCTGAAGAAGCAGAACCAAGAGGAAGCGAAGGAAGGGAACAGACCCTCCTTCTAATTTTTGAGCCAAAGTGACGCCCACTGGCAGCATTGCCCATTCAAGTGAGGCACTTATCAATGTGATCAAACGGATTTATTTTTCTCTCTCCAAGGAGGGGAACAAGTTATGGAGTAGAGCCTGAAACATCATTCCTCTTCCTGAGGACTGGAAGAAAAATTTCTTAATTTTTGCCTGGGGAAAGAAAAGAGTACATTACTCATTTTATGTATTATGTCCTAATGTTTTAGGGTACACAGCCTTTAGATCTAGTCTGGAATCTCTCTGTTACCAGAGCCCGTGTATATTGCCTCTCATATCAATGAACATTCTAAATAAAAATATTTAGGTTTAATTGGAAGTGTGAAAAGTGGGATATCATGTGGGAAAGGCTTGCTGCTACTCAAGACCCACGCAGGAGTGGCTTGAACTCAACAATTCTGTGCGTTTGTGTGATTCTCGTCAGTTTTCAGGCCTTTGTGTTTCCATGGTCGTGTCTGATTGCTGGTCTTCTGCTACCATTTCTGCTGCCTTGGCTATATCTGCAATTAATTCAGAGGTGACCCTCAATAGTATTTATTGGTCTGCACACACCCAAAGCATGTGTGAGTATACCAGGTTTGATAGGTGAGCTAATAGTAGAGGAAAGCGTGCATAACCTAGTCAAAAGTGTGTGTGTGTGTGTGTGTATATATATATATATATATATTTTATATATATAATATATATTCATATTATACTTCCCTGTCCTCTTAAAATCCCATGTAGTTACCCTTCACTGGGTTATCTGTCATATCCTGGGCCCATGCATTGTTTTGTATTCTTTTAAGAACTCCCCGTTTTTTTCCCTCTTGTTTCCTGTATCTACCTTCCCATAATTCCTTAGAACTTTTAAACAATTCAATTTCATTTTGCTGTGAAGTTTAGCTCTCTTCAGCTCCTTTTCCAAACACATAAAAACAAATCCACTAACGGACTCAGTAAAGGACTGCCTGGTAACACGGTCCACGCTCCTTAGGAGAGATTTAGGTTATAAATCTCAGAGGTTTTTTCTTATTAGACTTTGGATAATATCCATTGATTTCTATGTTGATTACTTTTCTTACTTGAGTAATAGGGGAATAACTTTGAGAACTGGACTAGAGCTCTCACATCGTAGCAGGCTTCCTGAGATACAGAATAAAAGCGAGTCTGAGAACAAGTCAAGTTGTGCAGAATTTTAGTTAGGCACCCGAAATTTAAATGTTTGTCTCTGCTAACTGTGCTTTATAAAAACAAACAAACCAAAAGAACTCCCCCAAATATTTGATATTGATTGGTCACATGCCTTTCTTGGATGCAGATACATAAAGATAGAACTAGAGACAAAGAAGTCTTTAACAGAAAAGATCAACTGCAAACCTTATTAAGTTAGTATTAAACACAATGAATGCCAGGTGTCTAGTAATAGAAGTGTCCAAACTATCGAGGCAGTCTGAGTGCTAGGAATAGTCGATCTGTGGTCACTGTCCCTTTGCTTGTTATGGGGAAACTGCTCCCTCCCGGTAACAAGCAGCCAGCAGTCCTTGTCAGGGGCATAGCCTTTTCTGGTAGTTATTACATTAAAATCGACTTGAGGCCATACAGTTCTATTTTTTCATATTTGCATATTATTAGTATTATAATACTATCTTCACCTGACAACTGCAAGATATAGTACTATATTTTCTGTACTATATCAATCATTTCATAAGTTTGGTAACACCAAGGAGTCTGCATTTTAAACAAAATACTTAAGTTACTCTATATAAGCATAATTAATCATTTCATTGTTAATGGTATGATGCCAAATATTGAAAAAAAATTATTTTAAACGGCACGTACTCAAGCATAACAAAGACTTGCAGGCTCATTTTAAATGATAATTACTTGCACTGCCATAAGATAATAATAAATCTTGCTGACATATGTCATTGAGAATCTGCGAGACTCATGATGGAAGTCTCAAATCTTAGAAGCTCTGCTAAGAATCCTGCACTAGTTTCAGAAGTTGCCCAGGGCAGGGGTAATGTAAGAAATGGCTGACACCTCCTACGAGCCACCACTGCACATTTCCTCCAAAGAGCCAAAGGTAAAGTTTCATTGGTAATCAAAATTAAAAGCTGCTACTGAATTCTCATGTTCAGATCATGGTAACATTCATTATTCAACTGAAAGATCTGCCTGATCAAGCAGATACAAATGCACATAAGCTTAGCACTATATCCCCTGTGTATTTGTCATTGGAACCAGAAGTTCAAACCCATGTTCACAGATCAAAAGTCTAATGTAGCTTGAAGCCTTTTTAGATCTTGACCTTGCCATTAACATTGCATGTGACACCTTCAGTTTGCTGGACACCCAAAAACCCCTAATGTGATCCTGATTCCACATGCACTGTGTGTGGGAGACTGCAAAGCTGGCAAAGCCCTCGCAGCTTAGGGCTTAAACTGCAGGCTAAGCTCTTCCCAGCTCCACATTGGCTATGAACTGAGTATTTCTACTCCTCCCATCCCCACTCGTTTGATTAAGTTGCTGGAGGCAATTTACATGTCCTTCCTCTCACCCTTTTGTTCTGATGTTGGTTGATTTCAGTTATGCATGGTGGGGGGATTCCTGTTTATGCCTGGTTTAAGAGAATTCCTGTTTATGCCTCAGATGTGTGACTTTGTATGGGAGACTTCCTTATCTGCACTATATTATAAAGCAGATCGGGGGCTTGGCTTTGCTCTTGCAAGCCGTCAGCAGTACAAAGAGACCTCCTGATCCATCCTTTTTCTCTCTGAGTTTATTTCTTCATTCCGCACTGATCTCACGCAGGACCTGAACTATTACTAGCTGCGCTAGTTTGCAGAAATTGTGAACCCCGCTGGACTTGTCTGGTCTAACTTCTTTTTTTTCTTTTTTTCTTTTCTTTTTTTTGTATTTTTCTGAAGCTAGAAACCGGGAGAGACAGTCAGACTCCCGCATGTGCCCGACCGGGATCCACCCGGTACGCCCACCAGGGGGCGACGCTCTGCCCACCAGGGGGCGATGCTCTGCCCATCAGGGGGCAATGCTCTGCCCCTCCGGGGCGTCGCTCTGCCACGACCAGAGCCATTCTAGGGCCTGGGGCAGAGGCCAAGGAGCCATCCCCAGCGCCCGGGCCATCTTTGCTCCAATGGAGCGTCGGCTGCAGGAGGGGAAGAGAGAGACAGAGAGGAAGGAGAGGGGGAGGGGTAGAGAAGCAAATGGGTGCTTCTCCTGTGTGCCCTGGTTGGGAATCGAACCCTGGACCTCTACACGCCAGGCGGACGCTCTACCACTGAGCCAACCGGCCAGGGCCTGGTCTAACTTCTGATGTCAGGCTGTATGTACCCCATTGGCCCTGCCTGATCAGCTTGGTGGGTCAAGTAAATGGGCTCAATGAACATTTAAGGTAAGGAAACTGATATATCTGTGCTCATTATCATGGTATGCTGAGCTATTTAGGGAAGCAAATCTCAGGAGTTGAAGGATCTCTGAAGTCATATATTTTCTCTCTTGCACCCCTGCTTTTCTTCAGGAGGCTACTCACCTTCCGTGAACTCTTTTTCAGTCCTCATCTTTCCTCTGCAAACGTGGAAGTCACCTCTCTCTCCTCTGATCTTTCTTGGTATTTTTTTCTGTGCTTCCTCCATCACTACCAGGCAGGTAGCTCTCACGTTGCCGTCTTGTTCTTCGGCAGTGCCGTGTATTAACTGAATTATCTCTGCGTGACCTATAGGACTTGCCCAGTGCCTGGCCAGGGCTAGGGCTCAGTGAATGTGTTGGATGAATGATGAGATGCAGTTCTACTGCAGGATCCATGGGAACAAAGAGCACTGGGTTCTGGAGGAGGAGCCTATCTTTGACATTTTATAGTCTGACTTTGGAGAGACTCTTGACTGATCAACTTCTCAGCCTCCTTGCAAAGTGATCTTCTGACCTCTCCTTGAATACCTGCAGCGACTGTGAACTCATTTCTTCCAGAGGCAGTCCATTCCACTTCAAACAGCTCCAAGTGCGACTCTCCCTCTCTCCTGACAGTGTTCTAATCCCAAGGCTCAGGTTTATTATTAGCTAAGGCTACGTTAACTTAACGATGCTAAAAATATTCTCTTGTTTTAATCAGTCTAAAGCCCAGAGCTGTCCGCTTTCTGACTGACATTGCTGGAATTTTCTGCAGCTACTGTCTTTTAAATTTTTATTTCTTTCATGGATTCAGAGGACTGGAAAAGATCTAGAGACCAGCTAGTTCACCTTACTTAACTTTCAGAGGATCAAATTGAGCCTCGAGGGAGGAAGGGGCTTCCATAGCCTTCAGTTTTAGTCAGCAGTTACACAGGGAGGGAGAGAGGCACATTTTCAGCTTCTGGCCTGCTTAAAGGAGCCAGAAGCTATTTATTCCCACCTAGTTCCCATAGGCAGTAAAGCACATGCCACCACAGGAGCTTCTGACTTTTGAAACACAGTATTAATGGCACGAACTTCATCTTGAGCATGACATACTGTCCGCTTTTCTGAACGCCTGACCTGTTCACCTGTTGGCATATCACCCATGACCAGGCCTATAGTTCTTGGTCTTCTTTCCACTGATGGAGGAGTGATGTTGGGTGGGGTATTCATTCTTATAAAGAGGAGAGACTCAGAAATTCACCATAGAAACATGCTTGAGCAATAAATTTAATGGTATAATTTTTAGCTAGGAGACAGTTTTGATTCTCAAAAAGGGATAATTTGTTATCATGCTAAGTAGTGTTTAATGTTACCCACTGAAATGCATTTGGGATTGGCACAGGAAACAGATGATATTTGGTCTGAAAACACTCCGAATTTACTTTTTTACACAGATTGTTGCTTACTTAGAAAAAATTCATGTTCTGCTATGCCAGGGAATGACAGATTAGATTATATAACTAACAATAGTAAATTGGGCAAATAGATGGTTTAAGTTGAAAGGTGGTTCTGTTTATGAAAAACATACTAAAAAAATTGATACTGTGCATGTTTTAACTTTGTTCTGGAACTGAAATATAGACAATCTGTAGGATAATCTGCTAAGTTTTAGGGAGACTTTTGTCTAACATGGGTTTTTCAAAGTAAATTCTGATTTTTTTCTTTTCTTCATTTCTCTGCCATGCCATTTCAGAAAAACTCTTTGTATTGTGTTTTAAAACATTGTTATATTATATATTCATGTTCTTACTACATTAGTTGATTTTTAATCATTCCAAATTTTTGAGTAGAAACCAGTTTTGATCCATTGTATTAGAACAAATGCCTGAAGATGTAGGACAGGTGTTTGCTAGTCCAGAGAGCACCCCAAGTAACAAGTAAATATAGATAAAGAAAACTTCTTAAATAGAATTTCGTACAGATTTGAAATTCTAGATTATATTTGTAAAACTGTGTGGTGGATTATATTTTACTGTCTTGTGTTAGAGCCAATTTAATCCAGTTAGTCTATAAAAGCTAAAGCCATTTCTGAATTCTCAAAAATGGGCTTCAAGTTGCCCATTTGGTATCTTCTTCCTCTACATTTCTTTAGAAAAATCAATGGTCCAACTTTATCAATCTCTTCTATGATGTGTGAGCATGTCTATAACTTTTATCCTCTGCTTCCCCAGTTTCTTCATTCTGGAATGCCCGAGGAACTTGTTCAAATTCATGCACTGGTAAAAGTCAAGCCTGATTCTGTGTCAGTTTCCATCAAAGGACAGTCTATCCTTATGTATATGAATAAAGTATTTGTACAACATCTTATCTAGACTTTTATTTAGCATTGATGTCATCATCATTTCATGGTTAGTTTATTTCATAGTGATCTATTGAACTTAATTTTTGTGATTTTTCCAATTGGCCATGCACTATTCTTTATGTATTTGTACATATAGTATACAGGGTGGGGCAAATGTAGGTTTATAGCTGTGAGTATGTGAAACATAGAGTATATTCTTGTATTATTATTTATTAATTATTATATTATTTTCCATATGAGCAACTGTAAACCCACTCTGTATATTTAGGTTAGAAACTGTGATTTTTTTTTTAAAAAATGATGTCCAAAATGATGTTAACATAACTATATATTATAGAATGATTATTTCAGTTTTTAAGGTCTTCTTTAACATAATTGAATAAGATTTTATATATCTTTATTAGACTTTTTCTAAGATACTTAATATATATTTAAAATTTTTTTCTATTGATTTGAGAGAGAGAAAGTAGGGTGGGGGGAGAGAGAGAAGCATCAGCTCGTTGTTCCATTTAGTTGTACACTTATTGGTTGCTTCTCATATTTACCCTTACCAAAGATCTAACCCAGTACCTTGGTATGCATGGAAGATCTTCTATCCACTGTGTAACCTGGCCAGGACCTATTTTTGATACTCTTATAAATTCATTTTTCCTCTTGACCACAGTTTCTCTGATCTTCCAAGACCTAATTAGTTATTTCTTCTAAATTCTATCCTCACGATTTCTTTTTCCACTGAGTTAATTCCCTTATTATATGAACATAACAAATATCCTCTCTCCATTAAAAAATTCTTTTAGTAGCTCCTTCTCTATTCTCTCTCTTTTCATTTATGGCTGACAATTTGGTCATAATAGTCTGCATTTCGGTCTCCTTCTTCTGTGTTCTCAGTCAGTCACTTCCCAGCCTGCTGTGATCTGGTTCACTGTCACCACCACTGGATCTGATGTCAGAGGATCTCTGATAATTAAAGCCAGGGGTCACTTTTCAAAGTCCTTATGTTGATGATTTTGGATTATAGAACCTTGTTGATAATGGTAATATATACTAGCCATAATAATTATAGTAATAATAACATAAATGATACAATTTGCCATTGAGATTTTTTTATGTAATGACACTCTATATCAATTATATATTTTAAACCAGATATTATCATCACAACTGAGATGGTTCATTTCATTGTTCAAGGTGATGGTGAGTAAGTCTTACAGGGAAGTCTGCCTAATGTGACAGTTCAAACTCTGTCCAATTCTTGTCTGTCCCTTAAACTCTGGGCTGTGATGCTCAATTGGTCCACATTTTATTTTTTCATTTTTGTCATCCAGCTTCTTTTTCTTAATATTTTCAGGCTTCTCTTCCTCTGCACATATCCTCAATCTGACTTTATCTTAGGGCCCTGGTACTGGTTCTCTCCTCACCCTTCTGTCTTTCCTTGTATGATTTCATCCATCCCCACAACCTTACGACCTTAGGTGTCATTCACTATATTGACTATACATCCAGGACCTAGCATGTACTTGGCTCATGGCTAGTTAAATGGTAAATGAATGAATAAATCTATAAACTATGCCCACCAGATTCATAGTCCTAGCCCAGTCCTCAGCAGAATGAGAGGCTAAAACAGTCTTATATCTTTACTGGTTAGTGTCCAGGCATCTCAGCTCAGAGTTTACAAAAATGAACTTATAAACATTTCATCACAAACTTGCCTCTCCTCTTCTCTATCTGATTCGAGTTAAAAGCACCATCCTTTTCCTATCTATTTGCTCATTACAGAAACCTGGCAGTCGCAGAACTCTTTCTCATGCCAGCCCAGAATCAGTAATCAAAATCTACCGACACAGATTTCTTGCACTCAGTTCTCTGGTGCCCTACCTTCTGGTATTATCCTTTTTTTGGTGCACCTATGTTAGCGATCTGATTGACTCTTCTAGAAGGAATAGAATAACCTACAGTTTTTACCTTTTCTGGGGCAAATAGAGTTATTATCTTTCCATCTGAAGAGAGAGAATCCTCCTAGTTTGACAGCTTATTATTTTTTTTCTTTTCTTTTGAAATTAAATTTAATAGGGTGACACTGATCAATAAGAATACATAAATTTCAGGTGAAAATCTCTACAGCATTTGAACTGTTGATTGTGTGGTGTGTGTGCCTATCACCCAAAGTCAAATCATTTTCTGTCACCATATATCTGTCCTCTTTACTCTCCTCCCCGCTGTCCCCTCTCCCTGGTAACAACTCAACTTTTATCTGTGTCCACGAGTCTCAACTTTATATCCCACCCTATTTTTCCAATTGCAGAAAGGAGAATCATAGAACTCCTTGTTTTTCTCTTTTTAAAAAACTTTAGGTGTATAAAATACAAAAAGAAAAACTTGGAAGAAGTTAAATACTCAGTCAATAGTTACATATTCAGTTTCTTTGGCACTTATTTGTGATTTTTCTAAATTTTTATTTCTTATGTTCATAACAATGTGGCTGAGAATAATGAACAGTGCGCTGCATTGTAGTCATAACTGGTGAATAGTTAAATATCTGGTTTGCAGTCACTGCAGTCTGCCCAAATGAAGTCACATTAAATTCTCACTGCAAAGGTCTGTGTGTAGCTTCTGTGATATCCTTCTGGGGTGACAATATTTTTGGAGTGCTAGCATAGGCCAGAGAGAACAAACTCAAGTTTTTTAAAATTAAAAGCAGAAACTTTTATACCAAACGTGTTGAAATTGACTGAAAATTTTTCATAATAATATAGGTACATCTAGGGTCATTAGAAATTATTTCTAATAGTATACATAACTTAAGATACTGATTTATAAAAATCTTTGAAATGCTATTTACTGTCATGAATGCTATGATGCTTGCAGCTGGCAGTGAGTGCCACTTTTAACTGTCAAAACCCTTCATGACTTGGCCAGGCCAGCGGCCACGTCCCCTTCTGGTGTAGAGGAGAGAACACAGCGAGAGGCCAGCTCTGCTGCCTCACCTTGGGATATCCCAACCTCAGAATTCCTTGTAGTGTCAACCAAGGCTTCCATTGAGACAGCGTCACAACTTGACACCTTTCTCTGCTCAGTCTTGCTTCTTTCTCTTTCTTTTCCTCCCACAGGTGTAGAACCCAGAGGCATTTGGTAATAGATATCCTACCTGTTCATCTCCCCCTCAGAGTGTATTTCTGAGAGAACCCAACCCGCAGTGCCCCTGTGTAAAAGCAGGATACCGCTTGGGCAAAGTAGCATAACACCCATGTGAATGCTGTGAGGTTTTCCCTACCATGGGAAATGAATAAATGTTATCAGTGACAGATTCCCTCGTTCTGGCGACACTTACACATCAAACACTCTCAGGCACACAGGGGTGGAGAAGACGTGATCCTGAAATAGACACACATGACATTCACAGTACAACATATTGAGTGCTGTAGCAGAGGACCGCGCAGTGTGCTCATGGACCACAGATGAGCGTCACAGGAGAAAACACTTGATCTGGAAATTAAGGGATGAAGATGGGAAAGCAAATTCTGGGCAGGAGGAGCAGCATGTGGAAAAGCACACAGGCAAGCAGGGAATGCTTTGAGAGGTAGCTTCACGTGGCGACTGTGTGAGACATCTGGTGGGGAGGGAGGAGCCAGGCCTGGATGAGGTGAAGGAAGGCAAGAGGTCATGAAAAATCATCCTAGCAAAGTAATTGGGGGCTGGAGCTAATAAAGGTGTGGTTGCCTAGTAACAATGTGTACACTGAGGAATAAAGAAAGTTACTTAAAGAAGACCGATATTTCTTATGGGGGGCACTGAGGCAGAGAAGTTAATGGAAAACACTGGAGAACCGTCACCGGCCGTGGTAAGGGACAGGCAGGAGAGCGTTGCTCTAAAGGGCAGGAAAGAAGGGAACTATGGCCGGCACTGTTACATGCTCCAGAGATGCTCTGTGGTTTCAGGACTTCAAAATAAGCCAGAGAGCCCTTAGGAGAACGAGGAAACAAATAGTGGTACAATATATTCATCAACCAAGTTCGTGCAAGAAAAAAGGACAAATCTTGCAAACCCAGTGTTGGAGAATAACAGACAGATAAACTACAAAGACATTTAATTAAGCCTGTAGTGCTTAGGAATACTTGCTTTGGTGGTAAAAATATAAAAGGAAGCTAGGAGGGTGAGGACTGTAAGTTAGGACAGTGGTTACACTGAAGAGACAGTGGAGTCATGACCTGGAGCAGGCTTGTGGGGGCTTCTGGTACTGCTCTTTCTTAATCTGAGTGATGCTTTCATGGATATTTCCCTTGGGATAAATCTTTGGGCCATGCATTTCTGTTTCGTGAGCTTTTCTGTAAAGTAGTTTATATTTCACAGTAGGTAGAACTAAAAAAATAAGCCACTGGGTTCTGGCCACTTGGCTCAGTGGTAAAGCATCAGCCCAGCGTGTGGAAGTCCCAGGTTCAATTCCCGGCCAGGGCACACAGGAGAAGTGCCCTTCTGCTTCTCTACCCTTCCCCCTCTCCTTTCTCTCTGTCTTTCTCTTCCCTTCCCGCAGCCAAGGCTCCATTGGAGCAAAGTTGGCCCAGGCGCTGGGGATGACACCATGGACTCTGCCTCAGGTGCTAGAATGGCTCTAGTCGCAATGGAGCAGTGCCCCAGATGGGCAGAGCATCGCCCCCTGGTTGGGCTTGCTAGGTGGATCCTGATTGGGTGTATGCGGGAGTCTATCTGTCTGCCTTCCCCCTGCTTCTCACTTTGGAAAAATAAATAAATAAATAAATAAATAAATGCCACTGGAATGATTAATTTTAGAGTCATGGTGGCTTTTGGTGAGTAGTTTCAGTAGAGTGGTGGTGGGAAGGTCTGATTGTGCTGGGTTGAGGAACTAAAAGAACAAAATCTGGAGATGTGGTGGGTAAGGGAATTAGAAAGTCTGGCATTTTGAAGGGCACCAAATGCCTTCAGTTAGAATTTATAACATATACAAACAGATAGGACAAAGGTATAAATAACTGGACAAAACCTTGTTGTAATCAGTGTTTAAAGACTCGTGGCAACAAGCATAACCAACACCTATCCCCACTATCTCATGGTAACCTTTCTTCCCCAAACCTCGTTTTTGAGAGCCTTGCATATAGCTGTTATTTAATGTGGATCTAATAAATGATTCTTAGAAACTTGGATTTTCACAAAGGAATACTTGATAAAAAGGAGATGAATAAACTATTTTAAAGGGCAAGCAACTCACAAACATATATCATTAGTAATTTGACTTGAAGGAATTGGAATCTTTGGTATATTAGTATTTTTTAGCTTTATCATAATATTTGTATGTTATACTATTTTTGATACAGCAAATTACAGTAAATTTAATTTCATGAGAACCAGAATTTTGGAACCTACATTAATGTGACTCCCTTAAGAGTCAGAAATGAGAAGAAGAAGAGGGGACTGTAAAGATAACTCACTCAATTTGCTTATTGGACAGACTCGGACGCCTTGCAGACTCAATGTCGGCACCAGAGTGCACAGTGATTGGAAAGCCCAGCTGAAGTCCCAGTCTCTCGTCTCTCGGTCCAATGACAATTTCCCCACAGCACCCTTGAGCCGTAGCTCACAGATCAAATCTCTGTGCGACAAATGATTTCGAACAGGCTCTAGGGTTTTGTTATAATGGAATTTGGCCTGTACCAAATCACAAAATGTGCTGTGGAAACTGTTTTCTTTCCAGTCATAGTTTTATAAGATTTAATACTTGGCTAAGTGTTATTTGTATTTGGTCCTGGGGTGGTATCATTTATTCAGGGAGAACTGTTTTCCTTTGTGGAATGTGATTGGAAAATGACTTGATTAATGGAAACGCACTGTGCATGCAGCTCCTAATGCAAACCTAAATTCTGAGACAGAAGGTCAGCCGCATAATCTTGTCAGCATCCAGGACGATACAAGCAGAGTTATGTTGCCTCATTCCAGGACCTCAGATATTTCTGTAGATGGCCAGTGTTTCTGTCCTCATGGCGGAGGGAGGGACGAAGCCCCTGGCTGATTAATTCGTGGGCACCCGGGCTGTATTCTTATTTGACCCTTGGCCTTCGGGGAGCTTATTCTTAGTCTGCCCTTATTTTAGTTACGTAAAAACTATCCTCCTTGAACGGCAGTGTCCCTTGTGACATGCCATATGATAAAGGGAACACATTTTTAATTTAGTTCTCATCAGGATTTTTTTTTTAACCCTTGAGCTGTCACAAGGGCTGCATCTCCCCAAAATGAGGAGACTTTGTATCCAGGCTGCCTGCAGATCTTTCTAGTCATTGACACTCTCAGTGACTGACATCAACCCTTCTCGTTTATCACCTCCTGAAGCCACTTTTAGCGTCTGTAACTCTCAACTCACTTAAACCTGGCCAACCTTGTGGGATTATTATAATACTTAACGAATAAGAACAAACTCCTCTACCAGATTCTAGGTGCCTCGAAGGCAGTTCACGAGGCCAGGCGATTTTTGTGTACCTCAATGTGCCTAGGATGGTGATGTGTACAGAGTAAGTCCTCAATAATTATGAGTTAACCAAAGAAAAATGCTTCTAGCCACATCTCTCCTTTGATTCTGGGCTTCCAAGGGTTGCTAACCTCCTTTAGGACCTCCGGGCAGCCTTCGACAGTAGGACAATGAACGCTCTCCCCTCTCCAGACCCCAGGAGCCCACTAATGTGCCTTTTACTCCAGGAAAGGGAATTTGTAAGGTTTCCCTTGACAACATTCCTGTAATGTTCTATCCCTGTCATCGGAAAGACGGCCTTCGATGGCTTCTTCTATTCCTCCTCTTCTAGGGATAAAAAGCATTTAGGACATTCATAAAAATTATTTTCTGCACGTGTTTATTTTAAATAATATTACTATTCTATGAGACAGAAATGCAGAAATATAATGGAAGAGCAATATGTGAAATAAATAGAAATATTCAAAGCAAAATATAGGCATATGCCAGCTTAAGTGCATTTTGTCTTGTTCGTTTGTACCTGGTGTTTTTCTGGCTTTAACATTCACTTACCTACAATTTTTCCAGGCGCTGAAAAGGAGGCCGAGACCACTTACAGGCTTTTAGCGGGCGCTGGCTTCCTACAGGCCAGAGGTGGACATTGAGACTGGAGCCTTCCCCCTTGCATTCAGAAATGGAACTAAAGCTGTCCTCAGATTCTGAGCTCCCCCGGGGACTCACTCAGCCCCTTTCAATGCTTGCTGACTTTGCTCCCTTTAATCACCTCGCCATTTCATTTACCTTACAGAACAGCAGATGGTTGTACAGTCGGTAGGTAGGCTTTGGGAAAATGGGTCAAGTGTGTCTGGGCATCAGGCGGGACTGGTTCCCATCGTTCTTACCTTGAGACCCTCGCTTCCGAATCAGGACTTCCGAATCATATCTGCGTGACTACTTGACTCATATACGTCTCCTTGCAAGTCTCGCTCCTTGATTGTGTTCATACTGGTTCGTAATCATAAAAGTTTCTCACCTATGTCATTGTTGACTTATAGTGACCGGCACTAAATTTCTTATTTCATTTATTTTCCTCATTTTATTCTGCAGTTGTCTTTGCCTTTCAGAGAGCTTTATATTTTTCAAGTGCTTTCACACCTACATTTATATACATTTAACATACGAACATGTATTATTAAATATTATAATTATATTACACTATATTATGAACATGCTCAGATAGAGGAATGTTTTTATTAATTACACTAACACTGTGAAATAGGAAGAGCAATTTTACAAATGGGGAAATGGAGAGTCAGAGAAGTTATGCAGTTGCTAAGTCACCTAGCTAATAAATGGCAATGTTCAGACTGAAATATGGATGTTATGATTGAAAACTCAGTGTACTTCCATCCCCTTCTGCCACAGTGTCCTCCCGAGACCCCACAGACGACACGTGCTTCCCCCTCTGTGCTACTCAGTTACTTCTCCCCACCAATCATGAGATGACCCACTTTCCAAGGCTCAGTGCAGGTCCATCTTCTTCCCGAAAGCCGACCTTGGCAAAGCCAGCCCGGAGTTATTTTCCTTATACATGCTTGGTGTTTGTACCATTTAGTTTGTATCGACTCCTGGGCTGCTTTGTGTCAGTATTTGACTATGCCAAATTAGATGCTTAGAAAAAAGGAATAAAGCATGGGCTTTGGGGCCTCTTTGATGAGTTCAAATCACGTAAGCAAGTGTTAAATAAGTGTAAGAATGAAAACAAATGATGAAGAAGTGACTGTAGGAAGGGCCCACCTTCGATCGCGTGGTCATGGAAGGTCGCTCTGAAGAGGCTGACGCTTCAGCTGAGCCCAGCCTTGGGAAGACCCGCTAGGAACTCTCCCGGCGAGCCTGAGTGTGGGTGGTCCCCATGGTTAAGGCAGGCTGGTCTGTTAGAAGAGCAGAAGGAAGGCCAGGAGGCCCGGGGGACCGTGGGCAGTGCTGTGCTCGCAGTAGGATGGGTGAGGCTGCTGAGGGAGGGAAGGATCAAGTCATGTGGGTCCTTCAGCCACGGTAAGGAGTTTGGGTTTTATTCTAACTGCTCTAAGAAGGCAGTGGAGAGAACAGTAAGTCCCCCTTACAGTTGGGGGATGCTGAATGGAGGGACACAGAGCACTCAGCACAATGCCTGGAAGTTAAGTGTCCAACATATTTTTATTCCACTTTCCTCTATACATTTTATTATTATAACTACGCTGTCAGCTCGTTAAGTGTTGGGGCTATGTGTCATATCATGGTACCGCCTGCACAATAGGACACAGAACACCTGATAAGGTTTTCAGATGTAAGTGTCAGCCTAGTGTGTCACTCGGCAACAGCCTTCCACGTAGGAACTTGCACTGTGCTGGCCATTCAGCCAGGGTGCCCGATTCTCCCTATGCAACAGCGTGTCACACACGAGGTTACTGTGAGTTCTGTAATATCGGCTCGTGTATGGGGGTGTGTGCAAGTGTGTGTAATTCTCATCTCTTACTATAATATTTAATAGCCATTCTGGGAAAATGTGGACTTTTACGTCATTATCCAAAACAAAAGAGAGAGACGACAACACCAGTAGAAAGGGTGAAGAGTCTCTTTAGCATGTGAGGAAGGGACTATCTTCAGGAACGGCTTTTCACTGCCACGCCACCTGCTGTTCAGATAAGCAGAGCAGGTGAGATCTCTATGGAGATACATTCTATTATTTAGGCCCTGTAAGTTTCTTTTTGGAAATGCCAAAAACTTTTGAATTATTCTGTGTTTCAGAGAATTAATTCTTTTCTTTCCTGACAGAACAGAGATCGAGATAGCAACCCCTTTATCTGGGCTTCCCAGGTAAAGGTTTATTTATTTACTTTTTAAGGCAGCTTCCCAAGAGTCATTTGTCAGTATTTCCGTGCATCAGAAGTGAAAAGATTCTTACACTTTTCTTTTGTATGTTCACTGTCATATCACTCACTCAGAGACATGCGCTGGTTTTTAAATTGTCTGCTGTTTGGAATTAGAGACGCCTCTTGGGTTTTATGCAACTCCAAATCTGAGCCAATTTAGCTCTCTCCTGAATTAGTAGCCTTTTTTTGTTGTTTCTCCTCATTTTCTTCACAGAGGGTCACCTTCAGATGATTAATAGGTACACTAGCTTCGGCTTCCTACGTTGAAACACGCCCGTTTGACTTCCAGTCATCTAGCTAGCTTTAGAAATAATCAATAAAGAGGACAAAACTTGAATAAGTTAAAGGAAAACCATTATTTGATGATATACTCCTTTTCATCTTCAGAAGTCTTCGAGATCCATTTTTTTTCTGATAAAAACATCAAATCAAATCCAACAGTAAGGAGAAGGGGCAAGAAAATCATGAAATCCAAAGTACTTTTATTCCTTTGATCCGCTCAGTCTTTGTTATCAGTGGGATTTAGCTTTTGTTTCCTAATCCAACCGGAAACTTCTCTAGGGCACAGATCTCTGCGGTGCCAAACCCTTGTCAGATACTAAACTCATATTGTTCTTTCAGGACTCACTCCTGCTGCTTAAAACCTTACAATATCCCACTTGTGACAGTCACTGAACTATATTTAATTCCTGAGCCCTTGAATTTGACTCAAAACAAGAAAAGATAGTGCCTTATCTTATGCTGAGTACACCGCTGTATTAGCGCTGTTAATTCAGGCCCCACGGAAGAAAGCCTATGTACTCTTTAAAAATGAAAGATTTCAAGGGAAAGAATATAAATGAGGATAACTGAATTTCCTTATCTCTCTTAAATCTGTAAAGCACAGAAGAGCATTCTTAGAAGCTTTTTAGTTAAGTTCAAGGGGGTAATGATAGCGATGCTTCCACATCTAGAACACTGACAGTTTTTCTCTCCAAGTTTTTGCAACAACAAAGCTTATAAAATAAATGCTCCTTTTTCAGAGCAGGCTCTTATGAAAATAAATATATGTGATTCATTTCTTTCAGGTTTACTGTGAAAAATAGGCCAGCAAACCATTGACCTGCAGCCATTTCTTACAAAAATGAGAAAGAGCTGGTCTGAGGCAGGTGTTTTGAGCCATGAGTCCTAAATCTTCTCTCTCTACTGAGAAAGGCTTTATATTGAACATAGTTTCTTGCCATAAGTCTCAAAAATTAAGCTATGTACTCCACCCAAATCTCGCTTATCCTTTTGTGTGTGTGTGTGTGAAAGAGAAAAGAAGAGGTGGAGACAGACTCCCGCATGTGCGCCCCAACCGGCAAGCCCACTAGGGGGCAATGCTCTGCCTAGCTGGGGTTGCTTCTCCGTTGTAACCAGAGCCATTTTTTAGCCCCTGAGGTGGAGGCCATGGAGCCATCCTCAGTGCCCAGGGCCAACTCACTCCAATGGAGTCCTGGCTGCAGGAGGAGAGGAGAAGAGAGAGAGAGAGAGAGAGAGAGAGAGAGAGAGAAGCTAGAGGGGGAGGAGTAGAGAAGCAGGTGGTTACTTCTCCTGTGTTCCCTGGTTGGGATCAAACCTGGGACATCCACATGCCAGACTGACACTCTACTGCTGAGCCAACCTGCCAGGGCCCCCCTCAGCTACCCTTAATAAAATTTTGGAACTATATGTTTGAACTCTGAAATAATGATGACATGTGTACAATAGGTTGAATCTGAAAGGAGGTAAGCAGAAGATGTGTATTTAAAACTGAACTGACGTGGAGTCTGCTGATTCATTTTATGACATCAAGAATTTGGAAAGGAAGATCTCATTTACCAAAAACAGCTTTCCTGTTAGGAACATTGTTTCAAGACAACTGTAATGATGATTGTTTAAGGGCATAAAGTAACTTTAAATAATGCATAGTCAAACTTGTAGAGTTTGAAACAAGTATTCTTGGATGTTGGTGGTATTGTTTTTCTACCAGAAATTGGAAAACAATCTGGCATAGGCATTAAAATAAAATTATTTATAATCTTTTACCAGGAATTTAATTTTCTAAGGAAATACTAAGAAAATTATATTAACAAACTCATTGAGGTGTTAGGCATAATTACAAAAGCAAAACAAAACAAACTCAAAATAAATGAGCAGTAGTCATGGAATGCTTATGTAAATTAGGATACCTTCACTCAGTAGAACATTGTGTGGTCTTCGAAATCATGGTTAAATAAAAATAAACATGGTAAAAATGTTTATTATACAATAGTAAGCACAAGCAGGCTGACTTCTAAATTATTCTACTGTTATAAGTATCAAACTGCTTAGAAAGGAATGTAATAAAATAACTATTATTTCTGTTTGGTTGATGAGATTATTTATTCATACAACTAGACTATATAAATCACATATTCTCATATAATTCTTGCAGGAACCACAAATTTTGCATTGCTATTCCCATTTTAAAGATTAGAAAATACATTAGTAATAAGATTCTTTAGATCAGAAACTTAGTGTTCAAATTTGTTGTTAAGTCATCATTCCAATACTTTGGTTATAGAAGATATGCTGGGTGTTTATCTTTCTTTAAAAAATGTATTTTATGAATTTCTTGACTAAGGAATAAAGTGCATGAAGAATGAAGATTGTTTCAACAACCCAGAAAATTTGCACTTTAGATGCTAAGATTATAATTCTGGTCAAAAACATGACTGAGAAAATTGGTATTTGACAGAGAAAACTGAGTAACTTCCCTCAATTCTTTAGATTTTTAAAGACTACCTGTGTGACATGGGGTATGTTACTTAACTTTTCTGTGGTTCAATTTCTTCATCTTAAATGGTGATAATAATCATGGGGTTGTTCTGAGGATTAAATAGCTATATGTCTGTGTGAATGGATGGATGGATAGACAGATAGATAGATAGATAGAGAGATAGAGCTATATCTATCTATATCTATCTCACACTAATGAATTCTCAATATCGGGCAGCCTTTCATCAACTTGAGAGATTTCATCTATCTTTAATTTAGTATAATTTTAAACCAGTAGAATAAATGTTAAATTTTATCAAATATTTTCTCTGATGTTAAGATGATCATGTAATTAAATAGCACACTAATTTTTAAAAAATATTTATTTGGGTAATACTTCGAGTTGTAGAATAAACCAAGTTTGGTAATTGAATAACATATTCTTTGAATATCCTTATATTTTATTCATTCTTGCATTGTATTTAGGAATAAGAGATAAACATCCATAGAATATTATGTGTCTGTTTTTGTGTGAGTGTGGCATGGGTTACATTTTTCCAGTTTTGTGATTAATTTTGAATTATTTTCTAGAACTAGAAAACTTTACTAACTGTTCACTTCTTACTATTGTTTGAAGATTTTAAGTTTAATAAAATTTACCTGAAAAGTTATCTGAGCTTAATACATTTGGGGGGGAAGATAAAATTTTTAATTTTTCCCATTTTTTTTGGTGGTTATTGATATATTAAAAAAATTGCAACTCTTGTTAGGTCAATATGGAAATTTATATTATTTTTCATTCCATACAGATTTTAATTTTTTTTTTAGATTTTAAGTTTTTGGCATAAATTGTATTTCATTTAAAAATCTTCCCTAGATCTATCACTATACCTTTTCTACATCTTTTACTGCCCAGTTTGATTCACAATGTGATTAACTTGTGTTCATTATTTCTTTGTTTTTTCCTTGATCAAATCTGGGAGAGATTGGTGCATTTTGCTATTTTGTTTAAATCTGGTATTGCTTCTATTTTTGTTGTGTTTATTTTATGTTTTTTATCTTTTAATTATTATTTTGTTCCTTTAACATTTTTTTAGGCTTATTTTGCTCTACTTTTTGAGCTATTTGAATTGGATGCTCATCTATTAATATTTTGATGACATTGATTTGGATCAAAAGTCATGTTTATTATAGCCTCTTTTACAGTCCAAAGTAATCCTCTTTTCCCATATAACTTGTTTTGCTATAAACCTCCTTTGCTATTAATATATTGCTATTAATACTTTTATTGTATATTTTCAAATTTAGAAGTGGGGAGGCAGTCAGACAGACTTCTGCATGCACCGGACTGGGATCCACTCGGCTTACCCACCAGGGGGCAATGCTCTGCCCATCTGGGGCATTGCTCCATTGGGGCTGGAGCCATTCTAGCACCTGAAGCGGAGGCCACGGAGCCATCCTCAGCACCCGGGCCAGTTTGCTCCAATGGAGCCTTGGCTGTGGGAGGGGAAAAGAGAGATAGAGAGGAAGGAGAAGGGAAATGGTGGAGAAGCAGAAAGGCGCTTCTCCCATTGCCCTGGTTAGGAAGCGAACCCAGGACTTCCACACGCTGGGCCAATGCTCTACCCACTGAGCCAACTGGCCAGGGCCGCTATTACTACTTTTTTTTTTTTTCAGAGACAGAGCAAGAGTCAGAGAGAGGGATAGATAGGGACAGACAGACAGGAATGGAGAGAGATGAGAAGCATCAATCAATGATCAGTTTTTCATTGTGACACCTTAGTTGTTCATTGATTGCTTTCTCATATGTGCTTTCACCATGGGTCTTCAGCAGACCGAGTACCCCTCGCTAAAGTCAGTGACCTCGGGTCCAAGCTGGTGAGCTTTTTGCTCACACCAGATGAGCCCACACTCAAGCTGGTGACCTCAGGGTCTCAAACCTGGGTCTTCCACATATCAGTCCGACGCTCTATTCACTGTGCCACCACCTGGTCAGGCTATTAGTACTTTTAAAGTTGTTGTTTTTGGTATTTGACTAGTGGATACATCTAGCTCTTCATTTTTACTTTTCTGTGGCATTTTATTTATTTATTTTTGTAATTTGAATGTCTATTGATCTGATCTGAAAGTTTCTATATTAATGAAATCTAATTTACCTATTTTATTGTGATTATTTTTATATCATATATTCTTTCTTTTATTTCAGTTTATAATATTTAAATATTTTCTTGTCCATTTACTTTTTAAGTATCTTTAGTCATGTTGATTACATTGCATTTCTCCAGACTAAAACTGTTTTAATATTTTTCTATTTCATTTTTATACTTATATAAACATATTTAACATGTTTTTCTGTCAATTGCAAATCTCAGTCAATATCTCTATCCTCAATTTCTTCTCTCCCACACATACTGAGTGGTGGGACACACATTTATTTTTTCTTCCTTCTTCAGGATTTTGTTAAAAATCAAGAATTTAATTTCTTGGTATTTTGTGTATGGTATATCCATAAATGATATTGTATATATATAATATATTTATAGTACTTTAAAATAAATTATTTATTAATATATATTTAGAGCTTTTTATATATTTTGCTCAATTTTTGCTTTTACCATTGTTACCTACATCTTTTATCTTTATTTTCCTTGAATTCATTTTTAAGTTTGCCATAATGTAGCCTGAAGAAGTTTGAAGTTTATTTTTTTCAGAAGAGGTATATGGGTAGCAAATTTTATGTGTCTTTATATATTTATATGTCTTTATTTTATTTTACTTGAATTATTATTTAGATCATTTTTTCATCAGCAATTTATAGATATTATTCTTTCTTCAATCAGAATCTTACTTTATAAATAACAATAATTCTGATGACAGGTGAATTCAGATTTATGCCTATATCAGTCTAATGTGTTATATTTAGTTTTTCATTAAAATATTAATAGTTTGTATTTAAAAAGTGACTTTATTGAGTTATAAAAAAGCTCTAGGTATTTAATGTATACAACTTGATGAGTTTGGAAATAAGTATTTACCTATGGAACCACCACCACCACAATCAATGCCATAAACATATCTAATAGCTTCTTTTTTATAGTAGCTTCAATAATTTTTATGGATGTGACATCTTTTTACAATTCTAATAATTCTAATTATATTTATTTATTTTAAAGTTTTTTTCTGGTTTTCATATTAACTTTGTTTTATCAGATACTAGTTTCTTGGTTTGGTCTAAGAACTAATTTTACATTGTTGGCTTTTATAAAGTATTTGTATTTCTAATCAAGGGCTGAGCTTGATGAGCAATAATAACTAGAGATGGTTTCCCAGCAAAAGTGAATAAAATAATTCTCTCAGTGAATAAATTTAGGTTCTATTTATAGAGGATATTTATGTAGAGAGAGGTGTATGGTTGTGACTAGGAAGATATTTCTTCTAGTCCTGGAGAGTTTGCTCAATAGTTGAAGGGGCTCCTTGTTTGTAAGGACTAGAAGGTACCTGAACACTACTGTGGTATTCCTTCTTTTGCCCCAATAACTTCTGTAAGTTTCCTATGTCAGACATTTCCATTTTATTTAGAGCGCTCTTCTTGAGGCTTTAGTCTGGAGGCTCACAATACAACCAGCAGTGGAGCAATTTTGCTACACTGTGAATACAGTCCCTGCTGTCTTTGCTCTTGGTGTTCTTCTTGGACTGCAAGAGGAACATTCAGTTCTTTAAAAATCTTCTCTTATGACTGTTCAGTGTTACAGATTCAATTCTATTAGGTTGTACCGTCTGATCCCATTTGCATGTATCTATCTGATCCCATTTGCATGTATCTTCTAGAAATTCCCCAACTGTTCTGGTCTGAGGCTGGCACCTTTTCCAGGTTTCTAGTGCTAGTATGGATTCATTCTTATGTTTAAATCTCTTGTGTTATTTGAGTGGTATCATGGGATGTAGGAAATATTGATACACTATTCAGATATCCATCATAAAGCAGAAGACTCAGTTTTTAGTATTAGCAAAAAAGTTTCTTCTTTGGAATCAGCATGTTTTATTTTGTAAAACTCATCGTTATTCTTCTAGTTTAAACTTTGAATAACTGTTTGAAAATATTAAGTGTCAAATACCAAGCCACGTGCTTTGCACACATTTTTCTGTATCCTTGTAAGTATGGAAATTCAATATTATTTTCCTGTTTTTCAGAGTTAAAAACAAATGCCTCAGGAATTTGAACTAGTAAGTGATTTTAATCAATACTGTGTTTTCCAAAGCTATATTAAAATTAATTTTAATATAGAACACTGGAGGCTTTATAGCATAACTTAAAATACCAAGTTTTATGGTTTTGCATATTTAGGTCAAGACTACACACACACACACACACACACACACACACACACACACACACACATGCACACATACTATTTTCTTCATTGTAGATTTCAAAAAACATTAAATTGATTTTGGAAGAGATTGTCTCTAAACATACTAAATATTTAATTTTTCTAGATTTTATTATTCTATTATTTATTTTCCTTAAAATAAATTTTAGAAGAGATGGTCTCCAAATATACTAAATATTTCATTTTTCTAGATTATATTATTCTATTATTTATTTTCCTTATTTCTTTGCAGACAGTGGTCACTATAATACATTAGTAAGTGTGTATATGTGTATCAACATTTATATTTATAACACTTGTTGAAAAACAATTATTTCCATGACCTAAGTATCAGCTCTGTCCATTTCTCTCTATTTCTATGGCATAAGTTTTGGCTATAGTACAATAGAAATTTCTGAAAAAAAAAAAAACCCACAACAAACAAACCCAAAAACAAAACCTAATAATAGTTAAATGATAATATTCATGAATAAGGATGAAACTGAGATCATTTTTGATTTACTTATAACTTTAAATACACTGCTTATTATTTTTTTTTAATTTTAATTTATTGTGTTGACATGGTTTCAAGAGTCCCACTCAATGTAAGTCCCTCACCCCCTGCACCGTGCCCCATGCCCCGTGCAGTCTCTTTCCATCCCCACCTCACTCCCTTTGCACCCTCTCCCGCTACCTCCACCCCTACACCCCCATGCCCCGTGCAGTCTCTTTCCATTCCCACCTCACTCCCTTTGCGCCCTCTCCCGCTACCTCCACCCCCATGCCCCATGCAGTCTCTTTCCATTCCCACCTCACTCCCTTTGCACCCTCTCCCGCTACCTCCACCCCCATGCCCCGTGCAGTCTCTTTCCATTCCCACCTCACTCCCTTTGCACCCTCTCCCGCTACCTCCATCTCCCCTTTCCCTCTAAGTCTTGCTACCCTGTTTTCTGTATCTACATGTTATGTATATATACTTTGGCTCATTCCTTCACCTTCTTTAATCCCGTTCCCTCGTCTCCCTTCCCTCTGACAGATAGCTGTCCATCTGTTCCTTGTGATCTTGCCTCTGTTTCTATTTTGTTTCTCAGTTAATTGTGTTTATTAGATTCCACATACAAGTGAGATCATATGGTACTTGTCTTTCTCTGCCTGGTTTATTTCACTTAGCATAATAATCTCCATGTCCATCCATGCTCTCGCAAAAGGTAATATTTTCTTTGAGTTCACGGCTGTGTAGTATACCACTGCTTTTTTGTCCACTTGTCCACTGATGGACACTTGGGCTGTTTCCAGATCTTGGCTAGTGTAAACAATGCTGCCATAAACATGGGGGTGCATATCTTCTTTTGAATTAGTGTTTTGGGATTCTTAGGATATGTTGGATGAAGTGGGATAGCTGGATCATAAGGCAGTTCCATTTTTAATTTTTTTGAGGAAATGCCATACTGTTTTCCACAGTGGCTGCACAAGTCTGCATTCCCACAGCAATGCAAGAAGGTTCCCTTTTTTCCACACCCTTGCTTAAATACCTGCTTATTTTTAAACAAATCATCTGTGTTCATTTATAATTTAAAGAATCTAGTCCAATGTACTTCTTTAGGTTGCAGAATTCTGGGGAGAGAAAAATTGCTTAAGTTCTTAAAATAAGGAAATTAAAAAAAAAATCCAGTTTACTATTTAAACAAAAGATAGAACTCTATTATTAATGTGAGTACAGTTATATTACTGATATAATGTAATGCCATCAATTAAGAGACAAAGTAATTCTTTAAAGTGATTTAACGTTGGTATAACTTGCTGTCCTTCCATATAGGTTTGAGTTTTAATAATGTTCCAGGCTAATTTTTATATTTCTTCTATAACTTACCTTTGGTGATTTCCACTTACAAAATCCTAGAAATAGAGTAGATTCTGTTGTTATCTTCTATAGGAGAGGAAGGGTAGGTAAAAATACATCTTTGCCACTCCCATCTCTGAAAGAGTTCATTTTATTTTAATTGATATTATTTCAATTGAGGAAATTAAATATGCACAAAGAACATTGCCGGTATCTTGTTATTATATGTGACTTTATTTTCTCTATTTTATGACCATTTTTTGAACATTTACAAAAAAATTATTGTGGTATAACTTGTATTTAGACCATAGGAATAATTTTTCCTTTCTCCCTCTCTCCCTTCCTCTCTCCTTCCCTCCCTTCCTCCCTTCCTCCCTTCCTCCCTTCCTCCCTTCCTCCCTCCCTCCCTCCCTCCCTCCCTCCCTCCCTCCCTCCCTCCCTTCCTTCCTTCCTTCCTTCCTTCCTTCCTTCCTTCCTCCCTCTCTTCCTTGCTCCTTTCCTCATTTCTCTCTCTCTTTCCCTTCCTTCCTTTGTCCTTCCCTCCCTCCGTCACTTTCTTAATTCCTCCCTCCTCCTCTTCCTTCCTTTCGTCCTTCAATTCTTTCTGTCTCCCTTTCTTCTCCATTTTCCTCTCTTCCCTTTTCATTATTGTATTTTCTTCCTTGCTATCATTATTTTACCATTAGGCTAAATGTATAACTTACAAACTGATAGTCTGGGTCTCTATTTTGAGTATAGCTGAGGCTCAGGTAATGAATCTGTCTTTGTCGCCTTCAGTAGTTTCCTCAAGCAACTGGAGCTCTTTTATGTTTTCATTTTTTTCTCCATTTTGAGTTGCTTTTTATGTGATTGCTTATCATACTTGCATATGTTCCCAGTTTTTTTCTAGTCTATTACTCAGACTCTTAAGTAGCAGTGAATTACTCCTTCATTTTATCACGTGCTTCATGAAAGAAGCAGGCTATTCTGAAAATGTTTAAAAGTAAGAGATAGCAAAACGTTATGTGAAAGTGATCTCATGATTTAATTCAACTGATGAGAGTACTTGTCTTAGCTTCTTAAAGTTCAGATTGTTTTTTAATCAGTTTTGCTTTTAATTTGATTTTTTAAATTCTTCCTATTCACTTCTACTTATAGCCAGAAATGAGAAAAAAAATTTTTATTTTCAAAAAGTTACTTTATATATTTTGTGTGTAGATACTTAGAAAAGTTTTGTGTAGATACTTAGAAAGGTGACCCAAAATTGGAGAAACTAAATTAATTTAAATGAAACCTGAACTGAATGCAAATATGTATAATTTTGTGAGCATTGTATAATTACATTTGAAGCACCACTTGACATAAAAAACATTCTTGACAAAAAAATGTTTATTTTAATTTCTGATTATAAATGTAGTTCACATTCACTCTAAAACATTTCTAAATTAGAGGGAAATGTATAGGGAAGAAAATTCTCATCGCTAAGAGAGTTACTGTAACTTTTTGGATATATAGCTTTGCTTAAATTTTTGGCACATGGGTGTTTGTATACAAACATACCTATATATATTGAATATTTTTAACATACTGTGCAAGTAGTTTAACCTTGAAAAATATTTTATCAGTTTTATTGGTTTAAATCGAGGCCAAGCTCATTTTTTAAAATGACTGAAACACAGCATGAAAGTATTCTCTGAACTAAACACCTGTCTTATTTTATACTGATCTATTGCAGAAGCGTGTTTATAACTTTGAATATTCCTCTATATCTCCTATTCATTGTGTCATATCACTTTAATTTGTAATCATTAGGTGAGGAGAAAGATTCCCCTATGTGTTTTGTCATTAAAATCTTGATTTTACTCCTTACTCTGAGGTGCTCCAATGAACTTTACTAGTAAAGAAAGTTTGAAACTCACTCTGAAGAAGTAAATGGCCACAATGTGTGGTCCGTTTGGCTTAAGCCACTCTCAGGAGCAGGGGCACATGTAAGCTGCTACATCTGATTTGGAGGGCCTTCTTTAGGAAGACGAATAGAAAACAATACATATTGCACTTGGGAAATGAATGAAAAGCTATGTTTATAAGTACACTACTGTCTCCTCCCCCACCCTGAGCCTTGCAAAGAGATGTGCAAATGAGCAGCCTTGAAGATTAAAGCTTCTTTAGCTTCATATTAAATGTTCATTGACACAGGAGTCAGCATTAGTTTTCATCTGAGAAGAGTGATATTTCACCACATGATGCTACTGCATGTGGATTGATTGTAACTTCTTCCCATGGAAAGAAATGGTAGGAGAGCTAGAGGCTATACTGACAGTTCTGGCGGCCAGGACTTACAGAGAATCTCTGACGTTGCTGGAACTTCCAGGGATGGGCTGACGAGTGGCATATCTTTTTTTTTTTTTTTTTTGTATTTTTCTGAAGCTGGAAACGGGGAGAGATAGACAGACTCCCGCATGCGCTGGACTGGGATCCACCCGGCACGCCCACCAGGGGCTACGCTCTGCCCACCAGGGGGCGATGCTCTGCCCCTCCGGGGTGTCGCTCTGCCGCGACCAGAACCACTCTAGCGCCTGGGGCAGAGGCCAAGGAGCCATCCCAAGTGCCCGGGCCATCTTTGCTCCAATGGAGCCTTGGCTGCGGGAGGGGAAGAAAGAGACAGAGAGGAAGGAGGGGGCGGGGTGGAGAAGCAAATGGGCGCTTCTCCTATGTGCCCTGGCCGGGAATCGAACCCGGGTCCCCCGCACGCCAGGCCGACGCTCTACCGCTGAGCCAACCGGCCAGGGCCAAGTGGCATATCTTTGAGGAACGATTAGTCCAGGTTCACAAGTCACAAAAGAGAGTCTTACCTGGTAGCTAAATGAGAAGACCAGCTCCACCAGCAAAGATCCCCGTCTCAGAGGCTCCAGTGGATGCAAGTGTTGTTGTCCACAGCTGATGTTTGCTTCTGTGGGGTGGTGGGCAAGGGGGCCATCTGGGTGCCCATGGTCAGAGATGGGATGTAATCGACATGCAGTGTGACAATGAGCCAGGCATATACTCAGAGCATTCTTGAGCAAGACAACTTTCCAGATTTTAAATTATGGAAGGAGAACATGAGATGGGGTTGGAAACTGTATCTGAGTTTACTTCCTGACTCTTGACGGCTATGTGATCTTGAACAATATTCTGTTTACTGAAATTTAGTGTCTGGGACAACCGCAGTGGCCTGTGCATGTGTCGATTGGCTTCCTCATGGTGCAGTAGCTGGTTTTCAAGGGTGATTATCCTCAAATAGCAGGGAGAAGCTGTATCACATTTATGACAGCTTCAGAAGTCATTCAGGGCCACTTCAGGGGGGAGAACACAGATTCCATTTTTCAGTAAAAGAGTGACAATGTCACACTGTAAGATGAACACGTGAATAGGATACACTGATGTCACCAATTTTGAAAAATGCAGTCTTCCACAAGGATAACAATAGCACATATTTATTGAATAATTAATAGGCACCAAGTGTTACGTGATTTACATACATATATCACTTCATTTAATTTCTCACCACAACACTCTTAAATAGGTATTGTTATTGTCTCTGTTTTACAGACAAGGGAAATAAGGCACGAGTTTTAGATCACTGAGAATTCAGCTGATGAGGCGTGGACTTGCGATTTGAACCCAGGTCCCTGAAGCCCATACATATTCTTAACCCCTAATAGCAGAATTGTGTTCAGGACTAATCAAGATCGTATACATTGAGAGTACTTTGTGATTATAAATTCCCTATGCAAATTTAAGTATTTTTGAAGAAAAACTTTGGGAAAATTTTTTATAAATATAAATACTGCAGGTTCAGCAGAGGAAATGTGAGTCTGGGTTGTCTGCAAAATTAATTTAATAAGTGATATTAATAACAGTTATTTGGTGTTTCCAGAGGTAACTTTAGAGAGTCCTCCTCTCATTTATGTTCTCTGTTCATTTCATCCTAAGCCCGCGTCTTTGGCCACGCCCTGCATTTCCATCATGGAATCGGGATATTAAAGCTACGAGAAACCTTAGATATTATATGGACCAACTCTCTTGCAGATTCATAGAGTGTTTAGTTGTGGCCTCTGGAAACTTATTGGATTTTGGGAATAAATACTGATGTGGAGTATTTTTTTTCCCCTGATATTTTTCAGGCAAATGCAAAATATTTAGCCATTTAAACCGCCCTCAGAAATGACTGCGTTGAGGTGAAGGACTTTTTATTTTCTTTTTCAGGTTAAATATTTGAATATTTTTATTGGAATTTCCCCTTTGTCATCTATTAATATTTAACCAGATGACAATATATGTGTAGTACAGGAGGAGAAACCGATGACGACAGTCCCGGTGTTCCTGGAGTTTGCATTGCATGAGATACAGCCCCTAGAAACAGTGGCTGGTTTCAAATTAACAGAGGCTTATCTTCCAGGATGTATGACTTTCCTGCAATGTAGTTGTATTATTAAACGACAAAGAAAGCCCTTGCATGTATGTGTGGGTTTGTGGCGGGGAAATCAGTTTCAATTATTCTATGATACATCGCTCTGCATCTGTTTTGTGTGAAGCCTACTGAGAAAGGATTGTGGGCAGAAAAAGCTGGCACCTGCCTCACAGACGTTTCTGCAGTTCATTGAGAGGCTGCACAGAGTAACCTGGGAAAGTGACAAAGATGTGGCTTCTGCTTCACCTTGAGCTGAACCTCAAAATCAGTTTCCAGTTTAAGCTAGGCCACTCTATGACTGTGTGACACAGAGAGTCATGTTTGATGACAGCTATATATTGTTAAAAGTCTTAAACTCTACTTAGCCCTGTACTGTCCTGTGTAGTCAGTACAAGGGTCTTCATATCGCAGAGTCTTCTTTTATAACCGAAAGGATCCAGCTCGATTTTCTGAGTGGATGTATTTTTCTGACTCTCAGGGGAGCTTGGGTTATCATTTTAAAATCATAGTTTGGCCACAACCCAGGCCCCTCAGGCTAGAGTCACGGATGTCAGAAGCTTTTAAAGTTTTTCTGCTTATCCAGAACAACATCAACCAAAAGACAATCACTCAGAGCATAGGCACCCACTTTGTAAGCTAGGCAGAATTTCACAAGGCAATTATAGGAACAGAATTGTCAGTCATATATCTTCAACCCTGATGCTGCTTCAGTGTATAATTAGGATGATCAGTGTAAGTAGAAGTCATGGAGGACACAGTTTCAAATCCTACTGCTGTGGCTCAAGATTTTGAGAAATTGTTTTAAAAAGCAATAATTTTGTTCACATTATTGTTTCATTTTTTCCTCCCTTTCCTATCTCTCTTTTCTTTTGCCTTTCCTCCCTCCCTCCTTCTCTCCCTTCCTTCCTTCCTTCCTTCCTTCCTTCCTTCCTTCCTTCCTTCCTTCCTTCCTTCCTTCTTTTCTAAGAAAAACCCAAATAACTTTATGAGGCATCATATCAGTCAATGTGCTCATGAATTATAACATTTATGTTTTAAATGTAGTAATCATGAAAGCAAATAATAAAATTTCTTAAGAATAATAGGTGGATGATATCAGGAAGGCAGGAGAAAGTATATGTTGAACAGTTGGAAATTGATTAGTTCAAGTCTTTTTTTGTTGTTTGAATATTAATTCTTTAAGTTTTCATGGTAGGTAAATCCCAATACTATGCTAAGATTTAAATAAAACTTGATGATAAGCTATTCTTCCCTCAGCAAATTTATTTTTAAATATATTTTATTCATAATAAAGTTATTTGGCATTTCTAAAAGGTACATCTTTAGACAATCTTATTGTCTTCTGTATTAAATCATTATTAGTTCCAGCAAGGAGACCCTTAAAAAAGAGGCAACAAATTTCTGAGAAGTTCAAGATTAAGAAGCAAGGGGTTGTACCCAATCCCGGGCTGTGATATATTTTTGGGCAGAGTTATGCATTTCTTGGGCTCTAGACCCTCTGAACTTTCTTTTAATTACAAGGAGGAAATGAATGTGTGCACAAAAATGCATCTACCATCATTGATCTTCAGCTTTCTTTGCTAAGTAGCTCTTCTTATAATGGAATTCTCACTATTAGCGTTATTGAGGTGCTTCAGATGGACGTCTTTGCCACTTCCCCTGCCAAACAAAGGAAAATTAGATCTTAGTGAGCTTCTGTTCTCCTGAGGTTTACTGTTTCTCCCTGGAGGAAAGTTAGCTCCGTAATAACTCAATACAGTACATCAAGACATGAGATAATGTGTTCACAGTTAGAAAAGGGAAACACTGTGTACTCTTCTAAATGCCTGTTTAATCAATTAGGACATGAGAGTGAGAGGGCAGCACGCATTTCAGTGACCACTTTAGTGAGCAGTGGCTGAGAACAAGTTTGTCCTTACTGTCCCAGAATGTTATAAACTCAAAGTACATTTCAAGACTTTCTTCTTCACAGCGGTAGAGCGTCGGCCTGGCGTGTGGGGGACCTGGGTTCGATTCCCGGCCAGGGCACATAGGAGAAGCGCCCATTTGCTTCTCCACCCCCCCTTCCTCTCTGTCTCTCTCTTCCCCTCCCGCAGCCAAGGCTCCATTGGAGCAAAGATGGCCCGGGCGCTGGGGATGGCTCCTTGGCCTCTGCCCCAGGCTCTAGAGTGGCTCTGGTTGCGGCGGAGCTATGCCCCAGAGGGGCAGAGCGGCGCCCCCTGGTGGGCAGAGCATGGCCCCTGGTGGGTGTGCCGGATGGATCCTGGTCGGGCGCATGCGGGAGTCTGTCTGACTGTCTCTCCCCGTTTCCAGCTTCAGAAAAATACAAAACAAAAAACAAAAAAAAAAACAAAAAAAAAACTTTCTTCTGCTATATTTCTCTTTATATGCATGTGTAGAATTCTGAACGGTAACCTAGAGTTTTACTTGTATAGTTATGTGATAGAGAGGGTGCTGTCCCCAAATTAGGAGCCTAGGTTTCCATGCTGTACTGCCACTAACTTCTTTTGTGATGTTGGCCAGGCTTTACTTTTTTGGACATCGCTTATAAATAAGGGTCATAGAGAAGATAATGTCTAAGATCACCCAAGTTCTAATATTATATATACCATATTGTATATAGAATATTATATAATCAAACATTTTAAATCACATGTGGAAAATGCACACTGCCACTTAAATAGTCTCTAAAAAGACAGTGATAAGCCCTGGCCAGTTGGCTCAGTGGTAGAGTGTTAGCCCGGTGTGTGGAAGTTCTGAGTTCGATTCCTGGCCAGGGCACACAGGAGAAGCTCCCATCTGCTTCTCCACCCTTCCCCCTCTCCTTTCTCTCTTTTCCCTTCCTGCAGCCAAGGCTCCATTGGAGCAGGGTTGGCCTGGGTGTTGAGGATGGCTCCATGGCCTCCGCCTCAGGTGCTAGAATAGCTCCAGTTGCAATGGAGCAAAGGCCCAGATGGGCAGAGAATTGCCCCCTGGAGGGCATGCTGGGTGAATCCTGTTTGGGCACATGCGGGAGTCTGTCTCTCTGCCTCCTCACTTCTTACTTCAGAAAAAAAAGATAGTGATAGATACAACTTGAATTTTTCTACTATTTGAAATTCAATATAACCACTTCCCAATGGGACAAAAGTTTTACCAGGCAGACTCATTGTATATTTGCTGCCTGAATTGGTCAGGAATTACTCATAAGTCAATAATAACAGTGATGAAGTTGAAACATTGCACGGGTAGTCTAGTGGACAAAGGTTAAGTAGACATGGCTCTTACCTTCACTAAATGCACACACTAATGGGGTATACCGACATTAAGCAAATAACCACACTGATTAATACATGATTACATGTTTATCCATTTTTCACCATAAGTGCCATGAGTAGAATAAATGGGGTGTAATGATGGAGCCAAGGTGGGAGCCACTTTATATACAAGGATTAGGAAAGACATTCATGGGTAAGAGACAAAGATGAGAAGATGAAACCTGGATAATGGTTAGAAATAAGTTTGGCAAAAGCAGAGGGAAAGAAGTGAGTGAAGGTTTTGAGCCAGGCAAGAGCCTTCCACATTTGCAAATGGAAAAGAGTCCGTGGGCTGCAGAGGTGAACTGGTGAAGCGGCAAGAAGTGAGGCTGGCACAGCAGGGAGGCTGGAGGCCACCGGGGACACGTGCCTTTTGGGTTCTGTCCTAAGTGTCAGGGGGAACCACTAATGAGATCTGAGCTAGTAAATAAATCGATCCAATTATGTTCAGGATAACCACAATGGAGGATGTTGAGAATAAGAGAGGAATGAAAGTGGGTGTGGAGCGAACACGTGGAAGACGGTTGCGATAGTCAAGGAGACAGAGTGACAATAAAGACGAATTAAGGTAATGGCAATGGATAAACTCAATAGACATTAAAAAACAGGTTGTAAGTGAGAAAACAAGGAAATAAAATGGTTTCACTTTTTAATGAATGTAAAATATATCTAAATTAACTTCCACTATAGATAGCTTTTTTTTTTAAATGCATCACACTGGTATATGCATGTATATGTCTGTATATGTATGTGTGTATATTTGATTCTGTCACACATTTTATTGTTTTTTTCTTTTTCTCTTACTTGTTTTTTTAAACTGCAAAGGCCTACAATTGCTCCTATATTAGCACAGATCCAGGAAACAGACATATATGTTTAAGATATAGTTTGAATATACTTACATTCTCATTACTAAGAATCAAAAGACCCAGCTTCTGATTACCAAGACCCTTATGTTATGATTACTAAAGATCAAAAAACCTAGTCTGATCTTTCCTTGGGGAAGCTTCTCTTCTCCTTCCTAACTGGGTGTAGATGCTCCTCCTCTGGCCTGCACGACAGCACCATCTGTGACCATCGCTCTGCATGCCGGGCTCTTCCAGAAACCTGACCTGATCCAGTGCACGGACTCTCTGCCACTCATTTGTTTGCGCCCGCCCCCAGCGCTTAGCTCTGCCTGGCACACGTGTGCTGGAATGCATTGAACAACAGCGAGCTCACGTTCATTCATAGCATGCGATACCTACCTTTCCATGTTTCCTCATGATAGTAAGAAAACTGGAGACCAGAGAGCTGCTTATCTGAGCTTCTACGTTTCTGCTCTCATTTCTCCGTAACGAGTCAGAGATATTGCAGGGCTGTGATTTGGCAGTCATGGAGCTTGGCAAGGTGTCATTGGGAAAGCTTAATCAACAGTTCCTGCGTGATTCAATTGAAAGCCCCTGGAATTGGAAGGGAGCTTAGAGGAAAGCTTATCCTGCAATGTCAGAGCTCAAGCTTATCTGAAATTCTTGATTTCCAATATTGGGCTTCCCAGAAACAATATTTTCTTCCTTTGTTTTTACTAGTGAAAACAAATGATGACTTAATACCAAAATGGGAAACTGAACCACGATGCACTCTAATTTTTAAGCTATTAATGAGATGATATATTGTATTAATAATTGTGATGAAGAAACAGGTACTGCACAGAGATGAGGAAAATCTACAGGGGATGATTTCCACTCGGGTTCTCTGTGAACTCTTCCTTTTTATTTTATTTACATATATTTTAACCTTAGCATTATCATTCATTGTACCATCTTCATTTATGATTGCATGAAATGCCCATCCAATTTCCTCTCCAAGTGTCCTGTGAAGATTTTAAACAATAGATGCAAGGGGCTATTCCCCGTTAGAAGGCGTTGGTAAGTGACCGAGACTCAGCACGGGAAAGTGCCCGGGTCCCGTGTGCTGTGGCACTATCACACTCTGCCTTCTGTGTGCTGCCTGGCTTGCAGATCCACTCGCCATGGCATCATGGTCCCTCCGGCTGCCTGCTGCTTTCAGAAAGATCTGCTAAGCCAAAAAGAGATTAGCATGTCGGGGCTTTAATGGCTACCTCTTCCAAGAGCATTTTTCTTTTCAGTAGAAAAAGAAAAGTCATGTCTGGCTAGTGGCAGAATTTTAGATATCGGTAAAGTTGGCACCTTGGGCTAGAGAGGTCTTTGCCAGCATTGTTAATAACATCGTATTTAAGCCTCATTTCAAACACGCTGGCCTGAGGAGCAGATAAAATGCCCAGTGACGCTTAGTTGGTTGTGTTCTTTGTTGACACTTCATTGACTCTGCCTTGCTCATCCTCACACATAGGCACAGCCTGGCACCGTCCTTGTGACCTTCCTGACCCGTCTGACTCATCCCTACAGACTCACGCTCAGGTCACATCAAATAAGACTGTGGGCTCTAGACTTTGACTGCTGAGGCTGAGTCTCCTTCTCTCCCATTTCCTGTGTGGAAATATATACGACATTTTTTGATCATGGGAGAAAGGGCACATGTTGGTTTCTTAGGACAAAAGGGAGACATGATTCTGAAAGCCCTCACCTGGTGCCTATCACACAGAGCTCAAGAAATGTTGGTTGAACCAATAATAACAAACTCTCAGGTAGTATTGACAATGTGCTAATATTTATATATATTTAATCATTTGATTATGACAACAATTCTATTTTCATTTTATAGGTGAATCAAAAAAACAGAAAGGTTAACTGACTTACCAAAGCTCCATAGCTAGCTAGTAGGGTAGTCAGAATTTGAGCCAGCCCAGACTCTCTGGTTCCAGAGGGCCTTCTCCTCACAGTTCTGCAGTGTTGCCTCTACTCTACTAAAAACAAGTGATATTAGTCCAAGAGTATTGGCAAAGCCATTGGAAAACTCAGCATAGCCTGCATTGCGGGAAAACACAGGTCAAAGTAAGGCTGTGGAATGCAAAGTGGTATGCAGTGAGCCTTCCCAAATGTGATGCAGAAAACCAGGGCTAGCTCACAGGCTCACAGCAAGAGACCTCTTTTATTATTCAGTGCAATCCATTCATTTTACACACAAGAAAACTGGAAACCAGAGCAGTCCAAAAACTGGTACATGGTCGTAGACAGGCAGAACCGAGTCCCAGATGGGTTTCACAGGTCCCCATTTAAGGGCTTTTAATGCACTGAATTGACTGCTAGAGGCTCTTGTGTCCTTTGAATTAAAGACAATCTTTTCTCTATAGACTAATTTCCTTTTGACCCAGGATGAAATCTATTTTGACTTCATTAAATGGAGTTGTTTTTTTTTTTCTGATGATACAAAAGATGCAAAAAGTGGGGTTAAATAAGAGGAGACAGAGAGCTTAGTAACAGGATTGGGGTAATTTCACTGAGCAAAAAGGTGCTGAAAGCAGCTACCGGAGGGAGAAGGGAAGAGCCAGTTCCTGCTGAATGTCAGTCCAATGGTGCTGGACAGTATGTTGTGCTATGACTTCCGGTTCACCTAATGAGCTTGCTCTGTAAGTGGCCTTGTTTTCTCTTCTGTTCCCTGTTTCTGCAAGAGGGTGCCTTGTCCCCTGATTTTAGTGACTATATCCCTAAACGTTAGTATTGGTAAAAATAACCCTGCAGGCAAGATACATTTTAAATGGTACACAACAAATTCTTTCTACTTCCCTACTAATACACTTGTAAAAGAATTATAGATTGGGGAACTAAAAAGCTGTTGAAAAAAATATTGTTAAGCAGATGGTTACTCTGGGTACTGAGAATATAAAGTATGTTTTGACATGAAGCTCTAGATTATGAAAGAGTGCTGATTCATATTGTTCTAGAATCACCAAATGCTAATGCTATAAGGAAACTTCACAGTCTCCTAGTATAAACCCCATATATTAACCCCATATTGAGCATGAGCAAGGAAAACAGAATGACAAACAGCTCAGGGTCGCAGCTAGTTAGAGACAGTCAATATTTCTGGCTCTCATCATGGCATTTTTATGATAAAAATGTCTTATAAAGGATCAAGACTGTGTTCATCTGAAAATAGCAAAAAACATTCCAGTGATAGCTTAGCAGGTAGAAATGCATCTTTAATATGCAGGAAGACACCCAGGGGAAGGCAATGCAGGTCTAGAAGCCAGAAAGGTGATGCCACCCGGTGTCTGTGCTGTTCTGTTTTCCGCTCCTTCAGCCTTCATGTGTCTCCATCCTCATATTGGACCCTCGTGCTACAGCATGGCTGTTGCGTCTCCAGGCTCAAGTACATGTTCGGGTGTGAAGAGAAAGGGAACAAAAGGCCTAAGAAGCATTCCTGCCATCTGACATTTTCAAAACTTTTCCAGAAGCCTCACCTGGCAACTTCTGCTTAAATCACTTTGCCTGGATCTGGTCACATCTGCATCTCTAGCTGCAAGGGAATCTGAGAAGGGAGGTGCTTTTGGCTATGTACAGTCAACTCAATCAAAATTGGGTATTTTTTAGGAAGAGAAGATGAGACTGCATAATGTATAGGAAACTACTAGAATCTGAAACAAGTATGCTGGAGGTAAGTAGTTAAAGACCATAGGTTTCAGGGTCAGACATATCTGAGTTCAAATGCGCCAGCCCTGACAATTTTTGGACAAGATACATTACTTCTTTTAGCCTTAGTTTCTTTTGTAAGTGGAGATAATTATGACAAAATGAGGCAACACTGTTGTAGTAACGTTAAAATAAGATAATTCAAACATAATATCTCCATAAAATTTAATACTATACTACTCTTTTAGAATCTGGTAACATTTATGTTACCCTTCCTGGACCAAGTTATATCTTGATTTTTTAACTTTAATGAGACAATGTTTCAGATCCCAGGACACAAAAACTGGTTAAACAGGTTTTATTCACCTTTATTCTCTATTAGAAGTAATACCTGAATAATATTTAGAGATTATTCACATTACATAGAGTCTTTTGCTCATAGGGGAGAGACTTCAATGGACCTACCATCTTGGCCTCAACTTGAAGTGCTTTGTCGTCATGAAGAAGAGATGGCCAGTTCTTCTGCCCAGTTTTGTAGAAAATTTACAGCAAACAGAGAAGGTGTTCTAAGCCTTTTTAAAATTTTTTTGTAAGGCACAAGCTTAGTAAATGATAAAATTTACATCTCCCATACTAAATCTCATAAATGAAAAAAAAGGAGACTAACTGCTTATTTACTAAATTGGGGAACCTAAATAATATTCAAGGATTTCTTTTATTTTTATGTTTTTTATTCAATGAGAGGAGGGGAGGCAGAGACAGACTCCCATATGTGCCCTGACCGGGATCCACCAGGCAAGCCCACTAGAAGGTAATGCTCTGCCTATCTGGGGCATTGCTCTGTTGCTCAGCAACTGAGCTCTTCTTAACACCTGAGGCAGAGACCATGGAGCCATCTTCAGCAGCCAGGGCCAACTTGATCCAGTTGAGCTGTGGTTGCAGGAGGGGAAAAGAAAGAGAGAGAGAAAGAGAGAGAGAGAGAGAGAGAGAGAGAGAGAGAAGCCAAGGGAAGGGGAGGATAGAGAAGCAGATGGTCACTTCTCCTGTGTGCCCTGACCAGGAATTGAACTTGGAACATCCACACAATGGGCTGACACTCTACTACTGAGACAACTGGCAAGAACCAGATGAAAGGAAATCTGTATGTATTACACATGCTCCCTCAATCCCAGTATATAAATATCACAGACAATGGTACATGCCTGTGGTTGGCTTGGTTTAAGGACAGTCACTACTGTCTTATTTCCTTTAGAAAGAAAAATTGTTACATAGTCATTATGAGAAGTTCATTTCCCTTCTGGAAGAATTTCCCAAATATTCTATAATAGCCATGTTTGGCATGATTTTCAGATAAAAATATACCTTATGAATTTTTATTTCAAATATTTTTATTAAAACTAGTATATGATTATTGTAAATAAAGTAATATACAAATTAAAAAGTTATATATAATTGTATTATCTAAAGAAACCACTGCTAATATTTTTATGCATATTCTTTAAACTTCTTATATATGTAAATATATAAATATACATTAAAATTAACTTTATAAGCCCTGGCCAGTTGGCTCAATATCAACTTAATATTTTTAACCTTTTGTATTTAACAATATGGTATAACAATTTTATATGCATTAAATACAATTTCACATCACTCATAAAAGTGTTTGCATGTATTTTTTATATAAATACATATAATCATCTACCCAACCTCTTATTATAGAAAACAGGTTTTTTTTGTTTATTTGTTTTTGTTCTATATTTCAGGAATGTACTGTGATGAATATCCTCATAATGAGAATTTGGTAGATAATTAAATTATATTTTGAAGACTAGATTTCTATGTCAAAAATATAAATGTAAATTAAAGCTTTAATATTCCAAATTTCCCACTAAGAAGATGGGAACATTTTATACTACCATAGTAGTATATGAGAGTGCTCATTTCAACGAACCCTTGCCAATACTGGGTATTATCATTAAAACATATATACAGTTAATATATATGTCTTTGTGTTTTGGAGTACATTTTCTGAACTGTTGCTAGACACTACTTTCCTCGTTTTGATTGTATGTTCAATGCCACACAGGCAGAGATAGTAGACAGGTGTGCTAGGGCTGACTCTATGAACCTGCTTCCTACATGCAAAAACTGAAATGGAAAATGCTGCTTTCTGAAAGAGTGGTAGTCACTTTTTGTATCTTTATATCGCTTACATTTTGCTTCCTCATGACTTCTTTTTCCATATCATAAAGAGTTGGAGTTAAAAAAAATAACAAGGCCCTGGCCAGTTGGCTCAGTGGTAGAGCGTCGGCCTGGCGTGCAGAAGTCCTGGGTTCGATTCCCGGCCAGGGCACACAGGAGAAGCGCCCATCTGCTTCTCCACCCCTCCCCCTCTCCTTCCTCTCTGTCTCTCTCTTCCACTCCCACAGCCAAGGCTCCACTGGAGCAAAGATGGCCCAGGCACTGGGGATGGCTCCTCGGCCTGGCCTCTGCCTCAGGCGCTAGAGTGGCTCTGGTCGCAACAGAGCGACGCCCCAGAGGGGCAGAGCATCGCCCCCTGGTGGGCAGAGCGTGGCCCCTGGTGGGCGTGCCAGTGGATCCCAGTCCGGTGCATGCGGGAGTCTGTCTGACTGTCTCTCCCCGTTTCCGGCTTCAGAAAAATACAGAAAACCCCACCCCCCAAAAAACCAAACTGCGTTAATACAGAAAGCTCTAAAATGCTACAAGTCATTTACGGCAGACACGTAAGGAAGACTCAGCAACAGAGATTCAAGACAGGCAAACAGAGGTTCTTGGAGGCATTGTGTAAACACCATGAGTCCACAAGTAAAATAAGAAAGCAATTGCTTTGTGCAACTGTGGCAAAAAAAAAAAAAAAAAAAAAAAAAAAAAAGATAATCTAGGGGCAACCGGGGACCAAGGTGACCATGAGTGGAGAACAAAGCACTGCAGTTGAAGAAATAATCACGAGCTTGAGCTTTATAAATAGGAACATAGAAAAAAAAGTAATCTAAAGCTCTTAGGTCATGCTAAAGCCTTATTTCTAATTTTATATTCTAGATCTTTAGAGAGATATGGAGAATGAAAATAGGCCCCACTCCCTGATTTTTTTTTTTCTGTTCTGAAAACTTTGCAATCATTAACACAAATGATTTAATAATCATGGAAACTCTTTGAGAGGCATATTATGATCCTTATTTTACACAAGAAGGAATCAAACCTTAAATAAAACACTTGCAGGCCAGCTATTTCCTTATCCAGGATTCCAACCAAGGTGATTGCCTTTGAGGCTCATCTCCCGAAAATGTGATAAGACAAAAGATGAAGTTTACTTGGCCTCAATTCTGTTGCATAAATATGTCAATATTTTTTGGTAAGTTCCCTTCTTCTTCTTGGATGTTGTAACTGTCTACACTGGGATAATTATAGGTAGGACCGGGAAATTGTCAATAACATGATTCCCTTCTCTTCCCTGTACCTGCCAGGTGTGAGGTAGTCTCTTCACTGCCCTTGCATGTGAGCCCTCTTCCAGGCCCCTAAAGCAAGCGGGTGATGACTCACTCCCCTCTGACTGCCCAGACAGACCCACAGTGCTGACTGCAGGGAGGCAGGGGAGCCATCTCATTTTCCATGCATTAGGTGAGAGAAACAAACAAATGAAAAGATTGCTAAAAAAAATATGAACGTAGAAGACAATGTTAAAGTTGTTTCTCTTGAAGAGAAAGCTGGTTGTGGCTTCCAGAAAGACCCCCTCCCTCAATAATGCCAACTAGTTCAATCTTTACTGGGAATGCTGAGAAAATGTTTTTTTTTTTATTTCATCATAAGAGATTTAGGTCAAAGAGAGGAATTTCCTTATAGTGTTGGTTGTTGATTATTGCTGTTAGTTTCCAGAAGACATTGTAAGAGCATATATGAATAGACAATAATAGGATTTGAACTGGGTTCAATATGATGGCTGAAATGTTATTTTAGCCACCAAATGGGACTCAGATTTTTTTCTTAAATATTCCCTCAAAATTTTAAGGGTATAAAAAAAAAGCCCAATCAATATAAGAACTTGTCTCCAGTGCCTACTAGAGATTGACATGATGAGAATTCATATAGGTGACTGTAAACTCTAAGAAAATTTTATTTTATAGCTTGCTCAATGAAACCTTGCAACTAAATAGTACAAATCAATATTTTATAAATGCATGTATGTTGATCTGGTTGGATAATAATCACATCTAACTTCTTCAAAATCATATGTAGCCTAGAAAATTCAGAGTTGCAGTCATTGTTCTTACGTCCCTGAGATACTTCTATTTTTTAACCTCTATTCTTAGTTACCGTTCTAAACTTTGCCCTTGTGTGGACAATAATGTGCATTCCTATTTTGTTTAACCACTTTTATTATTACAAACAATGGGGATTCTTTGTAACCACCATGTTATTTCTCACAAATATTCCCACATGGACTGTTTAGAAGCTTAATTTTATAGAATATCTTGACTTACTCTCTATAAACCTTTTTTTGTTTCACAAAATAGAAATTAAGAGTTTTCAACACATTTCAATATTATATTTCATAGGTTTTCTTCAGATTCCATTCTTCCCTTTCTATCTTACTCTCTAGGGTTTAGATAACATTATAACAGTGACAAAGTCTGTTATAAAATCTGTTACAACACAGAAACATATAGCACTTTTCCATGTTGCAGTCTTGTAGTGGTATACCAGATGCTTCACTACAAACTCGTTCTGTAGACTGTCATTCTATAAACCAGGAACCTGCTGCTCTAGTAGGATTTCTCTACTCGTTGTCTCTAAATACACCTTTGTGGGTTCTCATTCACTCCCAATTTACCCTGAATATCAACCCCTTGTACACAATTTTTAAGGCCAAGTTTCATTCCTACTTTGCCCAAGAGGTATTCTCAGATCCTCCCTGTTGTCTTACTCTGAAATTTTAGTATTATGGGGTTTTCTATTTCACATGTAGCTTACATGGCTTATTATTGTTTCTATGTTTTATATGCTTGTGTCATGCTTCACAGTTGTAAGTTCATGGAGGGGGCAGTATAAAATTTAGATGTCAAATCTCAGTTCCACCCCTGCATGACCTTGGGCAGGTTCCTTATCCTGGAACTTTCACGTCCTTGTCTGTAAAAGAGAAGTTACACATTCTATGTGGAATTGTTGTGATAAATAAATGAAATACTAGCTATCTTAGCACAGTGCCCAACACATAGTACATATTTGTCAAATTGAAAGCAGATCCCATGTCTGATATTTCTTGGCAACTCTTGAAGTACAGAGCCAGTGATTTTTTTTTCAAACATCACTAAACTATTTGCTAATTGAATGTAAATATGCAGCTCTCCATCAGGTCTGAGTGTTTACAGTTACATGACCCTTTTATATTTTAAGGGTTTTAGTAAAAGCCAGTTCATTATGTATCTTCCAGGACTGCATAGAGAAGTATCCACATATATTTTTCAATGTAAAGAAAGGCAAAAGTTGGCCCGAGTGGCGGAATGCAAGTCCGAATTTGAGCCAAGGAGTTGGGCCCTGACTGGGTGCTTTCCTCCGAGTCTGGCGAGATTTGCTCAGGACCTGGTGAGCAGGCAAATGAGACATGTCCCCTACTTTTCTTTCTGTCTGTAGAACATTTGTTCAAAATTGAAGACCCAAAATAAAGGCGCTTTCTTTTATTTCCCCAGATTTATTGAGATATAATTGACAAATAAAATTTTATATATTTAAGGTATGCTGTTTGATTGTTTGATGTACGTATACATTGTAAACTAATTTCCACATCCATTACCTCACATAGTTTTATTTTTGTGGTAAGAGCATTTAAGATCTTACTTCTTAGCAAATTTTAAGTATATGATATATATTAGTAACTATATGTTATTACATATAAAATATATTATTGACTATACATTTATCATACTGCACATCCTCAGAGCTTACTCGTCTTACAAGTGAAAGTGTGTGCCTTTTGACCAACATCTCCTCATTGTTTCTGCTCGTCAACCCCTGGTAACCAGTATTCTACTCTCTGGCTTTGTGATTTTGACTTTTTTAGATTCCACTTATAACTAAGATCATAACAGTATTGGTCTTTCCTTGTCTGGCTTATTTCACTTAGTATAAGGTCGTCCAGGTTCATGCATGTTGTTGCACATGGGTTTCTTTCTTTCTATGGTTAATATTCCACTGTGTATGTGTATACATGTCCATACTGAAATCACATTTTCTTTATCTGTTCATCCATTGGTGTACACTTAGGATGTTTTCATATATTAGCTATTGTGAATAATGTTGCAATGTATGTGGGAATACAGATATCTCTTTGAGAAACTGATTTTATTTCTTTTGAATATATGCCAAATAGTGGGATTACTGGATCATATGGTAATCCTATTTTAAAATTTTTGAAGGATCTCATACTATTTTCCTTAGTGACTGTACCAATATGCATTCCTATAAAGAGTACACAAAGGTTCCCTTTTCTGCATATCCTCACCAACAAGTGCCACTTTTTTTAGGTAGATTTTTTTTTCTAATTTTTAATCCCTAGCACCTCTATAAGATTCTTAAATGAATCCTTGTCAAATCATTTGTCCTGCTACTACAAAATAAAAATAACATGATTTTAAGCTTCCTGGAGGCAGTTTTCTTCCTATTGCATGGTCTTTGCATCCAGCACTATTATCATTATAATGAGTACTGCAGGGTTGTTGTAAGAGTCAAATAAGCTAATGTTCATGAATGCAATTATTTTATTTTATTCTTTTACACTTGAAACCTATATAACTTTATTAATCAATGTAATGCCAATAAGTTCAATAAAAATGTGAATTGAATGAACAAATTTATTACCCTATAACAACCCACTTCTCCAAACCGACATCTTTTGAATCAATACATATTCAAATACAAAAAAAAATTAAGACCTTGCCCAGCCCACAAGCATCATAGAGAGTATTTTTTCCACTGAGTTCATATGTATGTATGTATGTATGTATTTTAATTTATTGTGTTTACATAGATTCTAGTGTCTCCCCAAATGCATCCCCCCTCCCCCCTGTTGCCCTCAACATCTCCCTTGCCCCCCTCCCCATGCCGCCCTCCCCCCTTTCCTTCAGCTTTATCCCATCCTATCATCTCCTTTCCTTCTGGATGCAATTTTTAAAGTATAAAGATTTATAAAATCCAGTATTATGCTGATTCTTTCCATATTAGAACTACTTTCATGAAAATTTATATACAAGTTTGGGGTCTTTTAGGAATCATGAGAGAAACAGGTAGTTTAAATATAGACCAGTGCATGTTACTCAGCTCTCTGTCAACTTCTGTAGTGAACAATTGCTATCTGAACAAAAAATTTAAATAAAGAAATTGGGACTAATATTGAATAGAACCACTTGTCTCTTTTGGATTATGAAAATGTGCATGTTTAATTGCTTCTTGTGATTAAGAGAAGGAAATAGCAATTTACGAGTCAAGTTATGTACAAGTGCCCCAGTTCCAACACAAACAGGCCTCAAGCCCACCTGAGAGCCACTGTTCCTCTCTGTCCCTGTCTGTAACCTGGGGGGTTTAGATGCTGAATTTTGACTAAGCCTATATCTGCTCTTGTCTGCTTATGTCTAAAGTCTCCTCTAGATTTAAAAATGAGAATTTTTCTTGTTTATGTGCGTAAAATATTCTTGCTCATTTATTCTGCATGTATTTTGGTAAAGGAACAAAATAGTTTTTCTGTGGCTAATGTTTAAGGGTGACACCTTAGCAATAAAGTTATTCCCCTAGTCACACCATCTTATGACAGACTGACAGTGCCTTTTGCTGGGAGAGGTGACTGGTGATGTCTGTGCACCTTGTAGATTACTGACCCTGCATTTGTTAGGAGAAAGAGGCATCTGACTTCCTTCCTTATGCCTTCTCTGCAGACAGGTGAGACAGTCACTTGCCTGCTGCACTGTTCTCCTTAAAAGCAGGTGATGCCTCTTGTTTGAACTTTGATGTGTTTCCACAGTCCATGGAGCTGAGGATTTTGTGATGTGTTAATGCTCCTTTTCGAGTTTTACTGGGCTGGATTAGGCTCTGTAAAGGTGGTTACATTAAAAGGCAAACACATTAATTGATATGTAATGTTATAAAAATTATTAGAAAACTTTAGTTTTTAAAAATAGAGGAGAATATTACTGAGTTTTATTACAATGCCTGTGGAACTTTTATAAGTCTTTTTTAAAAAAAAAAAAAAAAGTTCTTATAAAATTGTTTTGACTTAACTATTGCTGTATTTATATCAGTATTTTTCAAACACCGATCCATGAATCAGTGCCAGTCCGCCAGAAATTCTGTGCCGGTCTGCGAAAGTGTTAACCACCCTGATGCTGTATGAAGATTATAACCCAAATAATCTTAGTTGAAATCACTATACTCAGGGTGATGGCCATGTATCAGCCTGTATCATCGATGAAAATACTGTTGGTTTTGTCTGAGATATATTTAGAACCTGTAGGCTTGTTAGAAAACCTTGTGCACCATGCAGACCATTTACAAATAAAGCGCAATAGACAAAAAGCATTATGACAAACTTCTGTAGATGTTTCCATTTTTCCCAAGACTCTTTGATTGCTGCCGACACCAACTGGAAATTCATATTTAACATAAGTCAACATTTAAGAGTGTTAGTTCAAAACTTTGACCATTATTACCCTGAAAACGAGAATCCCCGTAAAGGTAACCTCTGGATCAATAACTCATTTATGGAAAATACCAACTCCTGCTCCCTTAATCATTGTAAAAAAGAAAAAATTGATAGATTTTTCTTCCTATGCCACTCTGGTGTCCAAACATAAAATGCAACCGTTTTTGCAAATTTGGATATTATTGGAAGAAAAATACCCATCTCTTAGTTACAATGCTATTAAAGTTCTAATTGTACTTTCTGCTACCTACTTGTTTGAGAAGACTTTTCCAGCCTTATCACTAATAAAAACCAAACAGAAACCAAATGAGTGTCAATGCAGTGCTTCGTCTCTGGGGAACAAAAGTGCAGCCTCAGTTATCAAGTATTCTTGCCAAGAAGCAACAGCAGATTTAACACTGGCTTTACTTGAATTAAATATTGCTTGTTAGAAATTTCAGTTGTATTTTCTTTAAAAAAAAATATTTTTTTTACTGTTTGGTTATTTTGGAGGATTTTACTTTAGAATATTATAATTAAAAGGTAATGCACAAAATACTAATGATGGTTTTTATTTCTGCCTTAGTAGTTCCCAAAATAATTCTCCAATTTTCATTGGCTTCCAAGTGTAAAAAATATTGAAAAGTACTAATAGACATGACATTTACCTTGATAAAATTTTAAAACTGCTTTCAGGTTGTCTATCAAAAGTTTGAACTGCTTCTGCCAAAAGTGAATGTATTTGTGTCTTGCCAGCACTGAGTATTATTTGTGTTCTAGCACTTTCTTGTGGAAGCAGGCTGAAGCTACTCTCGCTGAGATGACATTTTTGCTTGGCATTCCCCTCTTGTTATTCTTTACCCTTTTTTCTCTTTAATAAATAACTTTTTTTTTGTAATTTTCTGAAGCTAGAAACGGGGAGGCAGTCAGACAGACTCCCGCATGCGCCCCACCAGGATCCACCCGGCACGCCCACCAGGGGGCGATGCTCTGCCCATCTGGGGCGTCGCTCTGTCACAACCAGAGCCACTCTAGCGCCTGGGGCAGAGGCCAAGGAGCCATCCCCAGCGCCCGGGCCATCTTTTGCTCCAATGGAGCCTTGGCTGCAGGAGGGGAAGAGAGAGACAGAGAGGAAGGAGAGGGGGAGGTGTGGAGAAGCAGATGGGCGCTTCTCCTGTGTGCCCTGGCCGGGAATCGAACCCAAGACTTCTGCACGCCAGGCCGATGCTCTACCACTGAGCCAACCGGCCAGGGCCTCTTTAATAAATAACTTGAACAAGAATTTTTCTTCTCCGTTCTGTTTTTAGGAAACCTGACCTAAGACACTTGGTTTAGGACGGCAAAGATTGAAACAAAGAAAAGAGACTGGATTAGGAACAGTTTAGAGATAGAGTCTACAAAAGTTGATGTGCAATATAAAAGAAAGATAGAAATGAAAACAGTTGAGAAATTGTGTTATTGAACAACTTGTTGGATAATGGCACTATTTATTAATGGGAGATGTAAAAAGGGAGCAGGTTTGCAAGCTTGAGAGGGCGAAAATATATATATATTTCAGATAAAAGTTTGAGATGTCTCTAAGTACATGCATATGTCAGGATGTCAAGTAGGCAATTGAATGTACCAATTTCTTGCACCAAGGGGCAGTTCTGTCTGAAGATCTGTATTTAGGATTCAATTATGGTATTCAAACAGTACTTGAAGAAATGGGACTGAATGAGGGTACTTTGTAAGACCGTAAAAGAAGGAGAGAAAGTTGCCCAGGGCCACATTTTGGCATGACATTATTTAGAGGTTGAACAGAAAACAAATATCTAGCCGAACACTGAGGGGCAGTGGGTGAGAGGTGAGGAAACCATGGGAGTGCTGAGTCCCAGAAACAAAGAGGATGAAGTGTTGCAAAGTGGTGTGGCCAACATCTGGATGCAACTGAGTGGTTGATAAAGATGAAGACAGACAACAAATCGTAAGATACGGCAATGGGAAAATTATTGGTGATTTTGACAGAGAAGAGTTAAACAAGAAAAGATTCTGAGGTGATGGAAATGAAGGTAATGGAGAAATTGAGAGATGATGAAGCAGACGAAGTAATCTAAACAACTATTATTGTAGTGAACAGTAGTGAACGAGGTAGTAAGTCAAGTGGAACTTGAAGGAGAAATTTATTTTATGAAAGAGAGGGGCAATTGCAGAAGAAAGTCCCTAAATAGACAAAAAGTGATGGGACTTAGTTCGTGAGAAGGAGTTGGCTCTATTTTAAAGCAGAAGCACCTCAAGTTTATAACAGGAGAGATGCTAGTGAGTCTGAGTGCCAATGAAGAAAGGTTCACAGATGCTGTGGTCTGTGACTGAATTAGTTTTTGTCTGATTGGTTCTGTGTTCTTGTTGAAATAGGCAATGAAGATCTCTTATGAAGGTCAGAGAAAGGCTTAGTTGTTTGGAGATTTGAAGAGAGAAATTAAGGATAAAATGACCGTGTAGAGACTATGGAAATCTATTGACAATGGAGATGTAGTATATTTTTTACACTATCGAGTGCCCATGTGTGATCATGAATTTTAAATAAAACCAGTCATCAAGGTCATGAGTTATTCCCCACCAGGTTTCGATGTAAACAGGGAATAGGTGAATGGCTGAGTTTAACTAGCATTCGGGTTTTGTCAAGAAAACAAGGGAGTTGGAGAATTTTCAAGGGAATGGGAATGAAGCTGAGCAATGAGATCTAAGTTGGGTTATGAGGTAAATGAGAGGGAGGATGGGAAAAAATAGGTAGGTACATGGATTTGAAGTTTCTGTGAAGTAGGATGAATGCCAGAGTATGGATATTAGAATATAGGAGCTGGACAGGTAAGGGATGAACAGACAACCACATTCAGAGATATTAGTGACATTTGTGATAAAGTCAAAAGGAAAAGTAGAAGGGTTATAAGAAATATCACTGGATGGAGGGATTTGAAAAATTGTGGGGACATAGGATTGAACCACCTACCTGGGTATCAAAACCCCCACTTATGGAATAGAGTAGAGCTATAGATGACACTCAGGTGGGGCTACAGTCAGCAGTGAAACAGAGATGAGGAACTGTTGCCATGTGATATTTGTTTTATTTAATGATTTCTATGAGTTCTTAGTTTTGTTTTGTTTTTTTTCTTTTTTGTATTTCTTTAAAGTTGGAAATAGGGAGGCAGTCAGACAGACTCCCGCATGCGCCCGACCAGGATCCACCTGGCACGCCCACCAGGGGGCGATGCTCTGCCCATCCGGGGCGTCGCTCTGCCGCAATCAGAGCCAGTCTAGTGCCTGAGGCAGAGGCCACAGAGCCATCCTCAGCGCCAGGGCAAACGCTGTTCCAATGGAGCCTTGGCTGCGGGAGGGGAAGAGAGAGACAGAGAGAAAGGAGAGGGGGAGGGGTGGAGAAGCAGATGGGCGCCTCTCCTGTGTGCCCTGGCCGGGAATCGAACCCAGGACTCCCACACGTCAGGCCGACGCTCTACCACTGAGCCTACCCGCCAGGGTCTGAGTTCTTAGTTTTTTAAAGTATATTTTATTATAAGAATAATATCAAAATAAAAATTAAAACGTAAGGCCAAATCTCCCATAACCCCTTCACTTCCTCGAGGGTGAGCCCTGTAGCTGTTTCTTGCCTGCTTATTCCAGCCCAACCCGATGTTCACCCGCTTTCCCTGCTCACACTTCATGGCAACGTGGCCGGGCTGGCTATCACCGTGAGTGTCTTCCCTTCCCCTGGAGGCCTGCCGAAGCCAGCCCTCGAATGCACAGGCCTTCTCGTTGTGCTGGTTGGCCTCCTTCCCCCATGTGCTGGCCTCTCCCACGTCCCTAAAACTCAGGAAAGCCACTATTAATCATGGCTGTAAAATAGGGCAGAGGTCTTTCATTTTGCAGAACTTGTTTCACTGCGGATGCCCTATTTTCAGATTTGATCGTTTGATTCCTCTTCTTGATCCATCCAGATCTTCCTTCAGTCCCAGCTATATTTAGAAATGATTTGGGGAGTCTGGCCTCTCCAAATAAAGACTCCCAGGAGTCTTTATTCCAGGTGGTGGGTGCCGCTGTTGCCAGGCTGTCCTGATCATCCGCTGATTGTTTCTGCACAGGGAATTATGGGGAGAGTGGAATGGACGCTTTCAAAGAGCTGGCTGCCCAGGAAGGCCTCTGCATCGCCCATTCGGACAAAATCTACAGCAACGCTGGGGAGAAGAGCTTCGACCGACTCCTGCGCAAGCTGCGGGAGCGGCTTCCCAAGGCCAGAGTGGTGGTCTGCTTCTGCGAGGGCATGACGGTCCGGGGCCTCCTGAGCGCCATGCGGCGCCTCGGCGTTGTGGGCGAGTTCTCACTCATCGGGAGGTAAGCCAGTGTCTCTCCTCCTCCCTCTTTGTCTCTTACACAAACACACACACACGCATACGCACGCACGCACACATACGTATATCTTCATACTTTATGAAGTATATCCACAGATACTGGTAAATGGGCTCAGCAGTAAATTTGGAAATATATATTAAAATTTAAAATGTAAAGGATTGGCTAAATGCAAATCAACATATAGAGCTGAACTTGGAACATGATAATACGATTTCTTATACTTATGGAACGGCTAATAATTAGCATGTGATTTCTGAAATTATGGGTGGTGTGTTCCAAAATGTCTTGCTCTTCTTTCTAGACCGTATATACCTGTGTGGGAATTGGTTTTCTGTATCACTATAGTTTTCCTAGTGGAGTTGACCTAACAAGTATCTTGTTAAATTTGCCCTCTTCTCATATTGCATAAAGAAGCTGTTAAATTTTTGTGAGGAACCTATTGAGTGTGCTTAAATGAAAGCCTTTACTCATCTTCTCTGTCACAATCACATTCCAGATCCCTTCTTCTCTTCTCCTCTCCTCTCTCCTCTTCTCTGCCAGCTACAGTACAATCGTCTCACCTGCTGAAGTACCTCCGTTTTCAAGGGAATGATAATACAGTGTTGCTGTGAGAGCTAAGCTGGGCTATGCAGCACATGAGAGGGAGGATGGAAAGAAAAATAGGGAGGGATGTGGATTTGAGGTTACTGTGAGGTAGAGTGAATGCTAGAGGATGGGTATTAGAATGTATGAGCTTGGCCCTGGCTGGTGGCTCAGTGGTTAGCACATCAGCCCCCGCATATGGACCTCCCAGGATATAGATTCCTGGTTAGGGCACACCGGAGAAGTGACCATCTGCCTCTTCCTTCCTTCCCTCTTCCCCTTCTCTCCCTCTTTCTCTCCCGAAGTCAGTGGCTTGATTGGTTTGAGCATGGCCCTTGGTGCTGAGGATACCCCTGTTGGAGCTCAGCAGCCTCAGTCACTAAAATAGCTTGGTACTCGAGCATCGGCCCCAGATGAAGTTGCCAGGTCAATCCCAGTTGGGGCATATCCAAGAGTCTACCTCACTATCTCCCCTCCTCTCACCTAAAAAATAAAAGAATATATGAGCTTGAAAGATAAGAAGGGGTAAATAGAGACTGGGATGTTTGATATCCATGTTCAGAGATATTAGTGACATTTGTGATAACAGAGTCAAAATTAGAAGTAGGTGGGTTACAGGAAATATCCTCTTCTCTAGGAAATTGGTACTAGTGGTGTGGACATCGTCACTGGACCTGTCCCTTCCATGGTAGTAACTGCAGTATACAGTGTGTCTGTAAAGTCATGGTGCACTTCTGACCGGTCACAGGAAAGCAACAAAAGACAATAGAAATGTGAAATCTGCACCAAATAAAAGGAAAACCCTCCCAGTTTCTGTAGGATGATGTGGCAGCATGTGCGCATGCACAGATGATGACGTAACACCGTGTATACAGCGGAGCAGCCCACGGCCATGCTAGTCGAGATCTGGACGGTACAGAGGAAAGTTCAGTGTGTTCTGTGGCTTGCTAAATTCGAATCCATGACTAAAGTGCAACGTGAATATCAGTGCGTTTATAACGAAGCACCACCATATAGGAATAACATTACTTGGTGGGTTAAGAAGTTGAAGGAAACCGGCAGTTTGGTAGAAAAACCCTGTTCTGGTAGGCCATCAGTCAGTGATGAGTCTGTAGAGGCTATATGGGTTAGTTACCTAAGGAGCCCTAAAAAATCTGTACATGAGCCCACATTGAACTGCACTGAATAGGTATGAAACTGGGAGAGTTTTCCTTTTATTTGGTGCAGATTTCACATTTCTATAGTCTTTTGTTGCTTTCCTGTGACCGGTCAAAAGTGCACCATGACTTTACGGACACACTGTAGTGAGACTAATCTCATCCTCAGGAACTAGAGGCACAGGACACTCCAAAGACTTTTAGAAGAAGGTAGGATAGAAATACAACTAAACAAATAAAGCAACAAAAATACTCTTTAGGTACGAGGAGGTATGGAATCAAGGTAAAAATATAATACAAGATTAAGAAAATCATTGAATTTGAGTAAAATTGTCATACTGCCACGAAGTGTCACTGTGTCAGCTTCAAAATGATGCAGTGTGCAAAGTCATTCAAAGAAGCAAGTCTCTTAAAAAGGACTATTTAAAGAAGGAACATTATTTCCTTAATGAGTGATGTAAGCAGCATTGTTAAAGTGTAACAAGAAATAAGGTTCTTAATATATGCACCAGGACAGATGGCTACAAATATTGTCTTTTAAATTGATTTTGTAAAATGACTGCTTTTGTGAAGGGTGCTTGTTTTTTAAAAAAATTCTCATGTTTACTATTTTCCAAAGCACAACAGCCTGTTTTGTAGAATTCATTCTCTTTAATATCCCTGAAGAGGCTATCTACCTGGGCCCTGGACATCTTGAACAGATGTGGCAAATATATGAGCTTTGGGGTATACAGACTGCCTAATTCTGAAATATAATTATACAGAGTGCTGCAGTGAGTAATTAGAGTAGAAAGAACTCATTTCACCATTATTATTTAAAAGCTGGACAAGGATGGTATTGTAAAAGTACCTTTCCTCTGACTAATGCAGCTGAGCTCATGCAAACATTCCCGAGTCTCACATGTGCGTGCTCGTAGAGAAGTCAGCTGTAGGTGATACCTACTCTTTTTCTCTGTCCCACCTCTGCTGGGCTGTGCCGACACATCCAGGAGACTATCAACACAATGAACGTCTGTGTTTCTGAGGACACTGCTCCCTACACCAACGGTTACTGCCAGTGATGTGTGTTGCCCCTGAGATGCCAAAGGCATGCTACACTCGGTGTTTCTCTGCCTTTCTGGGCTACATTCTGTGAGGGGCTGTTAGCGTGGGATTGGCTTTTACTCTCCTATCTTAGCGGAAATGGAAATATAGATTGATTTTTTTCCTGAAGTTATTTATGAGTTTGGGTTAATCAATTTACATTTACCTTGTTAAAACAAGGAGAGTTCATTGAATACAGTATTATTGTGTTAATCTGAGGTTATGGAATGGAGTCAGAAACCTTTGACTTTGGACAAATCAGCCTAGTATTCTCATCAAGTAAACTAACTAACCACAGTCAAATTAATAATCATGGAAAAGAACCATTCTTTCTTGGCTCTATGAAATTGCCCCTTTGGAGATGCTTCTTAGGATTGCGCTCAACATATCTATAATTATAATTTTAAATGACAATGATGTTGATTATGATGATGACATTTGTTGAGGATGTACTATATGCCAGGCACGGCTCTAAGCGCTTTTTTAATGCACTAAATGTTTCATTATTAAAGCAATATGATGAGATCGTGACTAATATTTTTCTTACTTTTTTTTTTTTCCTGAAGCTGGAAACGGGGAGAGACAGTCAGACAGACTCCCGCATGCGCACCAACGGGATCCACCCGGCACGCCCACCAGGGGCGAAGCTCTGCCCACCAGGGGACGATGCTCTGCCCCTCCGGGGCGTCGCTCTGCCGCGACCAGAGCCACTCTAGCGCCTGGGGCAGAGGCCAAGGAGCCATCCCCAGCGCCCGGGCCATTTTTGCTCCAATGGAGCCTCGGCTGCGGGAGGGGAAGAGAGAGACAGAGAGGAAGGAGGGGGAGGGGTGGAGAAGCAAATGGGCGCTTCTCCTAAGTGCCCTGGCTGGGAATCGAACCCGAGTCCCCCACACGCCAGGCCGACGCTCTACCGCTGAGCCAACCAGCCAGGGCCTATTTTTCTCACTTTGATGCACAGAGAAATAAAGAACTTTTCCAAAAGTACTGCAATTGGACTTCAGAATTCATGGTCTTAATCACCAAGTTATACTATGTGCTAAGTTTATTGTTTATTTAAGAGATATCATTACTCTCACATTAGAAGAGTTTGCTCTCTCTTCTAAAGAGTTATTTTATTGTTTAGATTCACCTTCTTTGGGAAAATCAATTGAATTATATTTGTGAGAAAATTATTTTACATTTCTAATTATTCTTTATTTCTTTGAACCCTTTTTTAATTTTTCTCCTAGTCATATATGTTTTATATGATATACTTCCATAAAGGACCATTATTTTAAAGCTCATTATTTTGCATTTTAACATTGGAATTCATAGTACCATTCTCTGTTTGCACGCCAGTCTACATTTCTGGAATTATATTTATATAGAAGCCAATTTGGAGTAAGGGGTTGATAGTTCTCTGAATCCACCTTATGATTATTAAAATTCTAATTGTTAATTTATGGACTTGTTTTAGTTTCTGTATCATTCTTTTATTTGAAGAAAGTGAAAGAGAGTGTAGTTTGGATACACGAACACATAGTAAAAGCTATCTTTTATTGAGGGTTTGGAATGCACAGGGCTGTTAATATATGACATATCTATCTTAACGACAACCCTGAAAGGCTAATTTGAAATGTAGAGAAGTAAAACAATTACCCCAAATCCCCAAGTTTAATAAGCAATGGAGATAAGATTCAAATTTAGTATACTATAACATCATATAGCTATGTAAATATCGTATTGTAACCTGCTCAACGATAAGAACCATGTTTTTTTTTTAATTTATTTATTAAATTTAATGCAGTGACATTGATAAATCAAGGTACATATGTTGAGAGAAAACATCTCTAGATTATTTTGACATTTGATTGTGCTGTATACCCCTCCCCCAAAGTTAAATTGTCTTCTGTCACCTTCTATCTGGTTTTCTTTGTGCCCCTCCCCTCCCCCAACCCCTCTCTCCTTCTTCACCCCATCCCCCCCACCCCCCACCCCCCACCCCTGTTGCCATCACATTCTTGTTCATGTCTCTGAGTCTCATTTTTATGTCCCTTCTATGTATGGATTCAAGTAGTTCTTAGTTTTTTTCTGATTTACTTATTTCACTCCGTATAATGTTATCAAGGTCCATCCATGTTATTGTAAAGGATCCGATGTCATCATTTCTTATGGCTGAGTAGTACTCCATAGTATATATGGACCAAAGCTTTTTAATCCACTCGTCCTCTGACGGACACTTGGGTTGTTTCCAGATCTTCGCTATTGTGAACAATGCTGCCACAACCATGTTTTATATATTTATTTTCCAGCATGCCTAGCACAGTGTGGTAAGGGTTGATGTTCTTCAATCAGCCTGTACCTCTAGAATTCATCTGTAAAAGTGAAATTAATATTTGCCTACCTCTCAGATTGTTGTATTAGTCTAATCACAAAATGCCTACTTGCCTCTTAAACCATAGCTTAGTGTCAGTGGTAAGTCCTTTGTGGCGACCTCTGCTCTCCTTAAAGACCATTTTCTCTGAGGGTGAGTCATTGCTTTTTGGCTTAAGTTCTGTGTCTAGTGTTGGCATCATCCTGGGTTTCTATTCTGGTTTCTTCATCTTGGGAAGCCCTTATTGTAGGTTTGCATTCTACCTTGTTAGGAGTCTTTGATTAAGTATACCAGATATAGCATATTTAATTATATATTTCCTAACCCTCCTTTTAAAAAAAAAAATTAAGACTACATCTTCTAATTTCTTTACTGTAGAAAATAAACATGACATAAACGTAATGATGTCAATAACATTCTATTTTATTCTCTCTCACTACTGCATCCTAACACATCAAATCATGTGTACATGGTGCCTACATTTGAAATACCTATTCCCTTATTGGCGTGTGCCATTTTATTTGTCATCCCTCCCAACTCTGTTATCTTCTTTCCCATTAGACACCTTTTCTGTTATCTGTTACTGAAGAGAAATTGCCCCTGGCATCTAAACCTTGGTCCACTGAAATTCTAACACCATGATTTTTGAGTGGAAACAAATGACAGTAAGCACACAGTTAAAAATGGTTGGAATGGAGTAATTGCTTTTACCTGGGGGAAAAGTCTACATTTTAATTTTAAACAAAGGAAATTCCTAGTTTTTACAATGTCATTTTTTGGGTTTTTTTCTTCCAGAGCCTTAACACATATTTGGAAAAGTGACCTCTTATCTTCTTGAAACATACGATGATATACCATGATGTCATGTTTCACACACTTATTTTTTTTAATGAAAAGGAATTATTTTTGATCCCATATTTTCATTATGAAAAAATGGGTAAATGTATCTAAAGTTTGCAACTTCCAGGCAGATTTGCAAAGGTTATGTACTACTAAGTCAATACAGAGTTTTAGTGAAGTGTGACATCCTCCAAAGTGGATTATTATCAAGAGGCTGCAAAACTGATGAGTATTTTATGATGTGTGATGGTCACAACTTACAGATACATAACCTGGTTTTCTCTGCATTTCCAAAGGCAAACAATATTTACTTACCTGCTGACAGTCCATTCCTTCCTTAAACACTCCTTCTCCAAAGGCAGATTCGTGAGAGCTTTTCGGAAGATTAGTGTTCGAAAAAGGTTAGGAGAAATGTGTGGCGGGGAAGGAGAGGGATTTAGTTAAGGTACCCTGGAGAATAAACATTATTTATAGGAGGTTGACAGGTATTTTGAGCATAGATCTTTGCCACAGACATGCTCAGGATTTCTATAACAGTTGGAGTGGCTAGGGTTGTATGAAATATTTTTGTATTTTTTTTAAAAAAATTGCACTTATTGGAGTGACATTGGTTAATAAAAGCATGTAGGTTTTAAGTGTACATTCTATATAATACATCTGTAACAGCTGGTTTGCATTAAATGTAGCCATGATTAACCTTTCTTTCATACCGATATCTACTTCCATGTTTCAGATAACCGACATCTGAAAACTGAGACTCTACTAACATAGTCTCTACTTGCCTTTTGGGCATTAAAGACACCGAGGGGAAAAGTGTCAGGTGCCTTCTGCATGAGTTCAATCTGGGTGAAAAGGAGATCATTACAATTTAGCCCAGTTTGGGTTTGAGACAGATTGAAGACAACAGGGAATTTGTCCTAATACGGTTTTATAGCTCCCATGACAAGCTATTCCCAACCAGCCCTGCACATCGGAAGCTGCAGGGAAAAACATTTACATTGCAGATGTTTGGATCTCACCTCAGGTCATCAATAGAATTTCTAGATGAGGGACTTTGGATCTTTATCTTCATCTTTTTCCTTTGAAGCACTGATGATGAGTCAAGTTTCAGAACCAGTAACGGGGATGCCTACATCAGTGCTGGGCGCTCAGGTGGTGTTCGCTCTGAATGAGTTGCTGGCAGGACGGATTTGAAAGGGAACATAAAATAAAAGCTTTAATACCTCTGTGGTTTATTTTTTCTTAATTATTTCTTGAAATTTAACTTCAAGGTTTTCTTTTAAAATAAAAATTCTTCTGAGATTAGCAAATAATAATAATAATAATAATAATAATAATAGCAATTAGAGCCGTAGTAGTCATAGTGATAAACACGATCTGCAACTCTGCTTTCTGTCTTCTCCTGAAGCCTCGGCGGGGCTATCTCCCTGCCCCCTGAACACGTAGTCCTGTCTCAGTTTTCAGACTCATCTAGATGAAAAATAAAGAAGCATTAAACATGTGACAGGTTTAACCCCAGCCATCTCCGAGTCTAGGGTTGCCCAGGGCTGACCAACCACTATGTCTTGCTAATTGCCAGAATTGGGGTCTGCAGGCTGCGTTGCTCCATAGCTGCTTACCTGCCTATATCAGAAACTTTGGGAGGTTCTAAAAAATTTCAGCCTGCTGAGCCTCACCTCCTTTAGATTCTACAATAATTAGATATTGGGATGGAACGAAGATTTTATACGTACTTTTAAATCAACCTTATTGAAATTCACCAATTTTAAGTATACAATTTGATGAGTTAGTTGCCTGACCAGGTGGTGGCACAGTGGATAGAGTTCGCACTGGGACGCGGAGGATTCAGGTTCAAAAACCCTGAAGTCGTCGGCTTGGGCACGGGCTCATCCAGCTTGAGTGCCGGGTTGCTGGCTTGAGCGTGGTATCATAGACATGACCCCATGGTTGCTGGCTTGAGTCCAAAGGTCGCTGGCTTGAAGCCCAAAGTCACTGGCTTGAACCCATGGTCACTGGCTCGAGTAAGGGGATCACTCATTCTGCTGTAGCCTCCTGGTCAAGGCATATATGAGAAAACAATCAATGAACAACTAAAGAGCCACAACAAAGAATTGATGCTTCTTATCTCTCTCCCTTCCCATCTGTCTGTCCTTGTCTGTCCCTCTCTCTGTTTCTCTCTCTATCTCTGCCACACACACACACACACACACACACACACACACACACACACAAAAGAATAATTTGATGAGTTTTGGTAACCAATTTTAAATACAGGGGGTCCTTGGGTTCTGACACAGTTTCATTCTATGATAGTGATGTAACCTGAATTTTGATGTAAATCAAAACACACTATAGCCTAAGTCTCTTAGCTATCCTAACACAATTGTAAAAGTATAATCTAGAACATAAAAACACAACTAAACTACAGAAGAAAGAGAAGGATATAAGTATACTGTACTTTACACTCTACTGTGTGTTCTTCCATCGCATGCCACCAAACTAGTTTGCCCACATCCGACACTAATGGCACAAGCTGACACACTCACGTCTCAATTCTTTAAAGTTTTTATGGGATTGAGCATCATAACCTTGAAGCATTGTATGTCAAGGTTGTCATAACTGAGGACCTGGTGTATATAATTTGATGAGTTTTGGCAACTATATAGTGATACAAGTACAGAAAAATTATGATATAGAAACATTTCCGTCACAGAATGTTCTCTAGTACCCTTTACAGCCATCCTCTGCCAACCCCTGGGCACAGGCAACCAGCGATTTGCTTTCTTTCATTATTACATTTTTGCCTTTTCTAAAATTTCATATATAGAGAATCACATAGAATGTAGTCCTTTATGTCTGACTTATTTTTTAAATTGGCAAAATGCCTTCAAGACACACCCATGCTGTTGTACGAATCAGTAGCCTCTGTATTGCTGACAGTATTCCATGGCATGGCTATGCTTCTGTTGGCTTAGCCGTTCTCTAACTGATGGACATTTGGGTTGTTTGCAGGTTTCTGGTTTTGACCATAATGAATATTTATGTAAACATCTTTGTATGGACACGCATTTAATTCTCTTTAAGAAATATCTAAAGATGAGAATGCAGGTCACACCCATACAAAGTTTATAAGCTAAATTTTATAAGAATTAGTGAGAAATTTATGAGAAATTTATAAGAAATATCTTCCAAAGTGTCTGTACAGATTTGCAGTTGCACCAGCAGTGTCTGCGAGTCCTCATTCCTCCACATCTCCACCAAAATAGTATTGATTGCTTTTTCGTATGTGCCTTTTTCAAAGTGTTAACTATATCCTGTGAAAGGTTGACAATTGCATTAATTTATTTTTTACTTTTAGCTATTCTGGTGGGTGTGTGGTAGCATCTCTTTGTGGTTTTAATTTGCATTTTCCTAATGACTAATAATGTTGAATATTTTTATGTACTTATTTGCCACTTTAATATATTTTTCTGGTGAAATCTCTTTTTACATATCTATGTCCATTTTTATTAACTTATCTTATTGTGAAGTAATAAAAGTTCTTTATAACTTCTGAACCCAAATGAGTTATAATATACAAGGGTGGGCAAAATCAGGTTAATAATAATAAATAATATAATTAATTAATAATAATATGAGAATGAACTCGGTTTTGTGTCCTCAACTGTAAACCTACATTTACTCACCCTGTATATGTATAGCATATATTTTGTCTTAGTATGTATCCCAAAATTTAATTTTGGGTATCTTAGTGTATATTCCCAGAAGTGGAGTTGCTGGATCATAAGGCAGTTCCATTTTTAATTTTTTGAGGAATCTCCATACTGCTTTCCACAGTGGCTGCACCAGTCTGCATTCCCACTAACAGTGCATGAGGGTTCCCTTTTCTCTACACCTCACCAACACTTGTTGAATTGATTTATTGATGACAGACATTCTGAGGGGTATGAGGTGATACCTTTGGTTTGCTGTTGACCAAAATGTCAGTATCTGGCTCATAACTCTATTATTTGTTGAATTGTCTATTTTTCCCTTTGACTCAGCTTTTGCTCCATATATTGATATTTTTGAATTTCTGTTGCTAGGAGTATATACAGGGTGAAGCAAAAGTAGGACTACAGTTGTTTATATGAAAAATAATAGAATTTGTAAAAGTAATCCAAGAATAAACTTTTTTGGGCACTCACAACTATAAACCTACTTTTGCCCCACCCTGTATTATGTGTTTATTAAAGTTATATCTTCCTGATGGATTGACTTTTTTATCAGTAAAAATGTTCTTTTTATATCAAAAGATTCTTTCTTTTTTTACTTTAAAGCTTACTTTTTTTTTATGACTACTGTTTCCATAATATAGTTTTTCCATCCTTTTACTTTGGACATATTTGTATCTTTGTATCTGAAATGTTTCCTCTAGAGAGCTTTTAGTTGAATATTGCTTTTTTAAAAATCTAGTCTTAGAATCTCTGAATTTTTATTGTATTTTTTTCACATTGATTATTGATATAAATGTGAAGTTGTAGTTACACTGGCATTCTATGTTTTATTTTCCACATATTTCATGTATTGTTTCTCTTTTTTTCTTTAATTATCTTTTTACATTATATTTTTAAAAATTTAGTGGTTGTTCTTGGAATTACTATATACAGTTGACCCTTGAATAAGAGGAGGGTTGGGGCATAGACCTCCCAAGTAGTTGAAAATTCACATATAACTACAGTCAGTGCTCTCTGCATATGTGGGTTCTCCATCATGGAGTTGACCCCTGGATGACACTGGATTGAACTGTACAGGTCAATTGCACTCTGGTCAGTTGAAAAAAAATCCACATGTAAGTGGACCTGTGCTGTTCAAATCCATGTTGTTGGGGGGTCAACCATATTTTTGATTTGTGTTTGGGAAGCATGGATGTGGATGGCCGATTTAAGTTATAGGTGGATTTTTGACTGTGAGAAGGGTTGGCTCTTCTAACCCTCACATTGTTTAAGAGTCAACTCTAATTTTCAATTCCAAAATGTCCTTTCCTGTCAATTCTTTCCTATTAATTCTATCTCTTTATTGATATTTTAGACATTGTTATTGCAGCTTGTTTTACTTCTTTAAGCATGGTTTCCTTAGCTTTTTGAAAATATTTATTCCAGATACCTCGAAGTTTTTGTTATAGTTGACATCTGGTGCATTTCCCAGGTAGTTTTTTTTTTGTTTGTTTTTTGTTTTTTGTTTTTTTTTTTTTTTGTTTTTTTTTTAACAGAGGCAGAGATAGACAGGGACAGACAGGAACGGAGAGAGATGAGAAGCATCAATCATCAGTTTCTCATTGCGCGTTGCGACTTCTTAGTTGTTCATTGATTGCTTTCTCACATGTGCCTTGACCGCGGGCCTTCAGCAGACTGAGTAACCCCCTGCTGGAGCCAGCGACCTTGGGTCTAAGCTGGTGAGCTCTTTGCTCAAGCCAGATGAGCCCGTGCTCAAGCTGGCGACCTCGGGGTCTCGAACCTGGGTCCTTCCGCATCCCAGTCCGATGCTCTATCCACTGCGCCACCACCTGGTCAGGCCCCAGGTAGTTTTTGTTGCCTGTTTTTCTTCCTTTTTTCCTCCCTTTCTCCCTTCCTTCTTCCCTTCCTCCTTCCCTCCCTCCCTCCCTTCCTTTTTTCATGCATGTGTTACAATTCTCTTTTTCTTTGAATATCTCACAAATTTTTATTGAAAATCTCACATTTTGAAGTAGCTTTGACTACCAATTTGTTTACCTATGGAGCTTGTTTTTGTTTTTATTTTTTAATTTTTTTTGTGGCTTGACGAGGCTATTCTAGTGAAATCTATTTTCCTCACAGTGAAGTATTTGGTTTTGCTCCTTGGAGGGTGCAGCCTTGGGTGTATGCATATGCACTCCAGAATGACAGTGGTTTAAACAGGGCTATATCAACTCTCTCTTTCCTTGACCTTTCTTCTAAGTTGCCTGCCTCATTTGTTATCACACTTAGCTATTAGTTTTCATTAATTACTGACCAATAGCCCTATTGTTTTATAAAATGCCTGGGGCATGCATTGTACATATTCTCATTCACTTAAATTTAGGCATGATAAATTTTTGAGACCAGTCTTTGGTTTGTTCTGACCTAGGGAGGTGAAAAAATTGAGAGAGTTAAAATAAATAACTAATTGTCATTAGCTGATATTCTCAAAGTGTTAACTATATCCTGGGAAACGTTGACAATTGCATTAAAGAGATTTATATTTTTTTCCCTAAGGTATTCATTCACAGACCTAGTACTAGTTATAGCCAATGTCAGATGTGTTCACATATTTGGGAGAATTTGGATCCTTGCATTTTATCTGACAGTCCTAAAGATGCATATGCTTTCTATATATATATATATATATATATATATATATATATTTTTTTTTTTTTTTTTTTTTTTCTGTATTTTTCTGAAGCTGGAAACAGGGAGAGACAGTAAGACAGACTCCCGCGTATGCCCGACCGGGATCCACCTGGCACGCCCACCAGGGGGCGACGCTCTGCCCACCAGGGGGCGATGCTCTGCCCCTCCGGGGCGTCGCTCTGTTGCAACAAGAGCCACTCTAGCGCCTGGGGCAGAGGCCAAGGAGCCATCCCCAGCGCCCGGGCCATCTTTGCTCCAGTGGAGCCTTGGCTGCGGGAGGGGAAGAGAGAGACAGAGAGGAAGGAGAGGGGGAGAGGTGGAGAAGCAGATGGGCGCTTCTCCTGTGTGCCCTGGCCGGGAATCGAACCCGGGACTTCTGCATGCCAGGCCGATGCTCTACCACTGAGCCAACCGGCCAGGGCCTGCTTTCTACATATTTTTAAGATAACATTGAAAGTTGTAAAAAAAAAGCATGCTCTGAACATTTCTTTTGGTAATGTTTGTGTTTTTCATAGTAGTAATTTCCCTCCTACACAGGTATATTTCCCAGAAATTACCATAGGCAATTTTTCAAAATGTAGGGATTCATAGAAACTCTACACAGTAACTAGGAGTATGACTGTTGGGCAGATAAAATATATTATGCTCACTTTGTTAAAGATGGTGCTGCCCACGTGGAGGCTGTTGCTCAGGTGATATTAATGTGTGTTGGGGGCGGACTGTGGGCAGGCAGGATCCTTGTATCCTGGGGCTTGGTTTTGGGATTAGCCTTTCCCACCCTTTTTGATGTGGGGTGGTACAATCCAATCATGCCTCAGAGAAGTGACTTTGTATTAGAGACGTCCCTGTTTTGTATATTGGATTAAGGGTTATGAATCTACACTATAAAATAGGGGCAGAACGGGAGCTTGCTCTCTGGGTTTCTGAGATTAGCATGAGAGAGCAGAGAGAGCAGAGCAGAGAGCAGAGAAAGGCCACGTGGAAGAGGCCAGGAGAAGCAGCCAAGATGGCGGAGTGTTGAGTGAGAGGCCAGTTTGTGCAGTTTGTGCAGGGGAAGGAAGGAGATGGGGAACAGAGGTGAATAAGTCTGGTGAGCTAGAAACCTTTGATTCTAGGAAACTCGGATAAGTCAGTAGCTTTGTGAGGGCTGAATGTGAGTGGGTTTTGGAGCCCAGTGTGTGTTTTTACTTGCCCGCCGGGTGCAAGCTAGGATTAAAGACAATGGCTCATCAGCTTTTGGCTCCGTTGTTTCTTTACCGACTGTCCGAATCCAATGCGAACCTGCATGGGCTAGGCTGCTGTGATGGTGGCCGTGGCCACTGGCTTTACAATGACCTAGAGGGCTCTGGGTTTGACATTCATCTCTATTGAAGATATAAACAGGTATATTTTCCCTTCCTTGCTTACCAAATGTAACACATTATATAGTTATTAAAATTCACTCTGGTCAGTGCCTCTGAGAATTGCAAACCCAGCTAAAAACTCAAGGGAGCTGAATTACAAAATTGTCTGAGTAACAAAGTACAAAAGAATATCTTGCATGCATGTTTTGCCAGCATCAAGTCAAACCCTAAAAGAGTATTAAATCAATCTACTGACTTTGGTCAGTGCATCTTATTGAAAAAATTATGTTGATATATAAAATCACTTAATGAAGCTGGCTTACAGTTTTAAAAAGATACTCTTGAGTTTATTAAATATGTTTCAGGTTACTATAATAAAGGCACTTTTATTTGTATTCCCAAGGCTTTGTGTCTTGAGTTTTCTGTGAAGAGGAAAAGATGTTTGGTGAGCCTGACTTTCCAGAGGAAGACTTATGAAATGCAAATAGTTTTCATCTAGCCAGGATCCTGTTATCTCAAGGTTCAACTTAAAGAGAATCTGCTTCTAAACTCACTCACTTTGATGTTGCCTAATTAGGTTCTTGGTTTTTTTTGTGTGTGTGTGTCTGTTTTGTTTTGTTTTTTTGCCACATGAGCCCTTCCATAAAGGCAGATCATATGACATTTGGCTTCTCTAGAACAAGCCAGGAAGAGGGAAAGAGAGAGAGAAAGAGAGAGCGAAAGAGAAGTGTCATGTTTTTATTGCAATCTAGTCATGGAAGTGATAGCCCATTACTTTTGTCATAACCTGTTCATTACAAGCTCATAACTAGGTCCAGTGACTTGAAGGAAGAGGAATGCACAAGAGATTAAATACCAAATGCAGAAAGATTTTAAAGGTTGTCTATTACAGAAGTATAAACAGAAGTACCAATACTTGCATTTGTAATTTACTTTTTAAAAATAAGAGTTTGGCTTGTAGTCATTTAATGGTCTTGGTTTTAAAACGACTATGCTACTAAGGTTAAAGCAGGAATCACAGTGAAGCTTTTGCAGTGACAGCATTAAAGGACATTAATAACCTCTGCTAGAGTTATCACTTGAGTTTTCTGAGATTTTTAGCAGATGCTTATTGTAATCTCTACTTTTCTCTAATGTCATTCATTTAAAAAGCTTTAGAAAAGACTGTCACAATTTTTGGAACTATACCTATATAGGTGATGTTTCTTGGTTTGATTTATTAAATTATCCATAGAACCTTAAGGAGCAGTATATTAAAAACAGAAACATTTTACTTTGTAGAAGTTGGTATGACTTTGTAGGTTTTCCTTCAAAATGGTAAATAATAAAACTTAATACCATGCAATACACATAAATACAAATGCAGACTCTCTCTCATAAATCCAAAATACCTTCCTCTGGCTTATTGAGATTTTTTAAAATATCGCAAACTGTGGTTTATGAATCTTTATTTGAAAACTTTATTTTATTTAAATATTTAATTAAGGAAACTAATACATGAATGATTTATCCTCCTAGTGGGGTAAGAAGGTCTAATGTCTTCTCTAATGACAATATGAATTATATTGGGGTTTAAAAATATACTGTTAGCTTGACCAGTGGTGGCACAATGGATAGAGCATGGACCCGGAATGGTGAGGTTCTGGGTTTGAAATTCCAAGGTCACCAGCTTGACTGTGGACTCCTCAGCCAAGGTTTCTGGCTTAAGCAAAGAATTACTGGGTTGGCTTGAGCCTCCTGGTCAAGACACATATGAAATCAATCAATGAACTAAATAAAGCAACTATAAGTTGATGCTGCTCATCTCTCTCTCTCCCCTTATGTTTCTCTCTCTCTCTCTAAAAAATATACTGTTATATTTAACAGAACATGCTGTAACTCCTGGTTTATGTACACATATATAGTAGCTTCCCTATCAACTAGGATGAGAAAGTCAGCACTAGAGACTCAGAGATCCTGAATTTTTGGTTTAGATCACTTGGATCTATATCTTCTAGAATCAACAGCTCAAAAATATTTAAAAGAAAAAAATTTGCATGTTTTCCTTCAAGGTAAATTTAATATTATGGCTCTTTCATGTTTTTTGAGCTACAAGGAAATAGAATATATTATATACCAAAATAATTAGTTGATTTAGTAAATTTTTAGAAAAGGCAATTAAATCTTTTAACAAATTTATTTTTCTAAATTGACCAGTAAGTTACATCAAATAGTTACTCTAATAGAGGCCTGACCTGTGTTGGAGCTGTGGGTAAAGTGTTGACCTGGAATGCTAAGGTCTCCAGTTAAAATCCCTGGGCTTGCCTGGTCAAGGCCCATATGTTGATGTTTCCTGCTCCTCCCCACCTTCTCACTGTCTCTCTCTCCTCTCTAAAATGAATAAGTAAAATCTTAAAGTAAAAAAGATATGAGATCATTTAAGATGAATTACTCTAATAAAATAGTTTTTGACTAGCAGGTGACCATGAGTCAGAAATACTTGAATTCTAACCTCAACTTCCTCATTCATTGCTAAGAGATCTTGAATAAGTTCTGTAACCTTTCTATAAAGTAACACCAATACTAGTAACCACCAACAGGGCCATTGCAACCTTGAATGGAGATAATGGAGTTTAAATGCTTAACAGAATTTTCCTGTATGGCATTAAACCAATTCATGTTAGCTGTAAATTTTAGTCACATTACTAAATGACCTCAGTCTCAGCTTTCCTTTCTTCTTGAAGCATTAGGTATTTGGCCTCAAGTCTGTATGTTAATTTTCAAATGCAGCACCGGGAAAGGAAGCAACCAAGTAAGTGAGCTGCTCTGTCTGCCCTGTAGATCATAGTTCCAAGACATGACTTTTAAATCCCGACCAGTAGAGTATCAAGAACTGACGTGTATTCCTGCTGTGACTTTTTCTGACAACTCACAGCAAGCTAGAATAGAGTAGAATAGAATAGAATAAAACAGAACAGAACAGAATAGAAGACACTAAATTACTTTCTAATCTTAAAAATTTTAGATTCTCTTCATTCTCTTTCTACTTGACATGTTCTGAAAATAGTTTAAACAAGTTAAATTTCATATCCTTCCTCTAGGATACTAATAAAATGTGTACTTAAAAAAATCTGGTTCTCTTTTATTTTCTATGAAACTTAATGAGTAATATTCCAAAATTTCTGTTTCAGAATTTCTGTAACATATTAAAATTTAATTTTGACACATTTGCAACTATTCTAAACTGGTTAACTACTGAATGATATTTTAATAAAATTAATTTTATTACTTTATCAGTTATTATTACTTATACTGTATCTTTGTCCTCACTGAAATTTTTTCACTGATACATTCATTAAATGAATTTAAACATTATTAAATATTTTTTTTGAAATTTCAGCTTGACCATTTTTTTTTTTTTGTATTTTTCTGAAGTTGGAAATGGGGAGGCAGTCAGACACACTCCTGCATGCGCCTGACCAGGATCCACCCGGCACACCCACCAGGGGCGATGCTCTGCCCATCTGGGGCATTGCTCTGTTGCAACCAGAGCCATTCTAGTGCCTGAGGCAGAGGCTATGGAGCCATCCTCAGTGCCCGGGCCAACTTTTTGCTCCAGTGGAGCCTTGGCTGTGGGAGGGGAAGAGAGAGACAGAGAGGAAGGAGAGGGGGAGGGGTGGAGAAGCAGATGAGCGCTTCTCCTGTGTGCCCTGGCTGGGAATTGAACCCGGGACTCCTGCATGCCAGGCCGACGCTGTACCACTGAGCCAACTGGCCAGGGTTCAGTTTGACTATTTTTAATCCTTGTCATAAAAATATATTTTAAATCAGAGTTGTAACCAAGAAGAATGAGTGTGAAAGACCACATTTTCATGGTCATATAAGTATTATTCCTTACAAGTCTATAGGTAATAATTTATTGTCAATGCAGGCCTACAGAATTCTTTCCTTTTGATATTATTTTTATAAACTTTACTTTTTAGAACCATTTTTACTGATTTTAGAACAGATTTGCAGAAAGATTGAAAATAGTATGAATATTTCCCACTACTCAGCACTTGATTTCCCTTATTAATAGCTCACATTTTGTTAAAATTCATGAATAAATATTGATACATTACTATTAACCAAAGTTTATACTTTATTTCTACGTTTCAAGTTTTTGCCTAATGTCCATTTTCTGTTCTAGGATACACAGTGCATTTAGCTGTCATGCCTCCTTAGGCTCTGCTTGGCTGTGACAGTTTCTCAGATTTTCCTTGTATGTGACGACCTTGGCAGTTTTGAGGAGTGCCGGTAGGGTATTTTGAAGAATGTTATTCAATCAGGATTTGTCTGATGCTTTGACTGGAGTTACACGTTTTGGGGAGTATGACCACAGAGGTCAAGTACCCTTCTCGTTGTATTATATCAAGGGTAAATACTATCAACATGATTAACCATTGTTGTTATTGATATTGATTATCTACTTTTTGTGTATTTAAAAAATGATTTTCTGTTTTCATGGTCACTCTTGTTTGGATACCAAATATCTCTGCAGACAATGTGTTAGTGTATTCAAGTGTGGGACTATCTGCTTGCTGCTTCATTAAACACATCACTTGCTGGCGCGGCTCAAGGTGAGGCTGAGTAAGAGGCAACCCTGTGGTTTTAATTCAGTGCCCTTAGTCCACGCAAGGAAGGAGTCTCATCTGGGATGCAGGCATAAGAATGAAAGTGGGGTTTATATAATACTTTGGAAAACGGTTTTTATAGGAAATAGACATGTCCAGGAAGTAGAGTATCAGACTACAAACCATTGAAGAGTTATAGTCATATGACTGGGAGAATAGAGTGTGTTGAAGGAAATAGAATAAGCACTCTCATTTGTATATTTACCTTTAGGACTAACCCTGCTATCAAAATCTGGACCTAAGGCAGCCAGACTAATTTCAGATCTCACTGCCAGAAAGGCACTAGCTGCCCGAGGCAGAACAAGGTTTGGCTGGGCTTGCCGAGAGGTGACCTTGGCAATACCAGCTAAGCATACGGAGAAGGAATGAGCTTGGTTTAATACAGTGAGAATAGATCGAACATTCTGCTTGTTTATTTACGTGAGAGTAAATTGAAGGACAAGGTGCCCATTGTTTAAATTGTACAGAGTTCTTGCACGCCCAGAATTAGATCTCAAAATCCTCAATTTTCCTATTTTCTATTTCTTTACCTTTCAAGAATTTTTCTAAACCTTTACCTTTCAAGAATTTTTCTAAAATGTAAATAAAAGGTTATTTACATTTTGCATTATTTCTTTACATCATATTTATTTTATTGAGATATTCTACTTTAACTGTTTTTTTCATGGTTTTTTTGTTTTTACATTATAGGACAATTTTGTAAACACACACTTCCTTAGTGTTTGTTACTGCTTATATCAAGCACCGGATTTTCTAATTACACATTAGTTTCTTTTCATTGACAACAAAAAGGTAAAACTAAACTTTTGTCTATTTACACTGATTATGCAGAAGAAAAAAGTCTTCATTGATCTTAGATCATAGACTATACTTAGGAATTATTATTTTTAAAAACAATAAATATATATATTTAATATATTTATATGTTTGCTTTTACTGTAGCATCCCAGTATCATGAATTTAAAGTTTATTAAAATTAGTTTTCTTTATAGGATCTTTACTGGCTTTTTATGTTTTGGTTTTTTGACAGAGACAGAGAGAGGGACAGACAGACAGGAAGGGAGATAGATGAGAAGCATCAAGTCTTCGTTGTGGCACCTTAATTGTTCACTGATTGCTTTCTCATATGTGTCTTGACTGTAGTGGGGGTCTACAGCAGAACTAGTGACCCCTTTCTCAAACCAGCAGCCTTGGGCTTAAGCCAGCAACCTTGGGTTTCATGCCAGCAACCTTTGGGATCAAGCCAGTGACCATGGGGTCATGTCTATGATCCCACACTCAAGCCAGTGACCCCGCACTCCAGCTGGTGAGCCTGTGCTCAAGATGAAGAGTCTGCAGCCAGCCAGTGACCTTGGAGTTTTGAACCTGGGTCCTCTGCATCTCAGTCCGACACTCTATCCATTGCACCACACCCTGGTCAGGCTAGCTTTTTATGGTTTGTTCTTTCTATCCCATAGCTTGGTGGGTTTTTTAACACAGTGAAATTTAGCTATAGAATGAACTGAAAAAAAAATACTACTCTCCTAATATGTGACCTGAAGCAAAATTAACTCCTGAGTCAGAACTCACTTTCAATGAAAATTTTTAAAAAGTAAACCTGATTAGCTCTAGTTATAATGGCAGAATATGTATAATCTTGGTCTAACAAAAATAACTTCAACATGATAGCATGCTTAAAACCCATAGGTTATGAAATATAAAATTATAACAAAACATCTGCTGAGGATCAAGTCAAGGAGAGAATTTCAATATTTTCACTGCCTATCAGCTGAAGCTAATTTGCACTAACACACCTCAGGTCCACAAATAGACGTGTAGTGCACATGGCTAACAAATGCATGTCAGTGAGAGATTGCAGTGAATACAAAATGATCTTAGAAGGAGGTGAAGAAACTTGAAATGTACCCACATCACTTGCCACCTCTTAAACACAGAGCAATTCCCACAAACTCTCCAAAGAGTAATGGTGAGCAATGGAGTGTCTGAGACACTGAATAATGAAGGCTTCACGAGAGCTTCAGGTAGCTAAACAAAATATGTTTTATTTTCTACTCCTAAGTTATGAACATGGTCAAGATCAAGAAGAAAATGCAAAATAATTATTTTTAAGTAAGAAAAGGAAAGAGAGAATAGAAGTGTATATCCCTAACTCATCACTGTGTAGAATACAGGTTCACTTAGTCATGATTACCATTGTATTTCCAAGATATCTGTAGCATGTATGGAATAATCACTTCATATATATTTTTTCACTGACTTCTGATGGGAAAATAGTGGTATAAATTGAAATAACAGAGGAATATTAGAAATTCATAGATTGACTCAAAATATCATTATAGTTCAAACTATCAGTTTTTCCCTTCTCCCAAACGACTTTATTAGCAAGCAGAGTAGTTTGTCTCCTTGTCCTTTTTGTGTCAGATGTGCTCTGGACTAAATGTCTGACTCTAGTAGCAGGTGAAAAAAGGAAGTGAATAAATACTGGATCAGGATGATTGACAGTGATAATCAGTTGTAATCATTTTGAGAAGCTATTTATTAAATAAAAGTGGAAGAAAAATATAGTTAATAAGAGTAAATAAAAGATTGTTTTTAGAACATAATAGTTGAATTATAGATAAATACAATAAACAAAGAGATCATTTAAAAGGAAAAGTTATTGAAAAAGGGTAGGTGTTTTAGTCATAAAAAGTTGAGAAAATGTGTATCAGACATTTCTATAACTTATCCAAAAAGTTCTCATTTTATGGAAAGTAAACTGATAGTACATAAGAAAAATTATCGATCTACTTTATTATAGTGAACTTTAACCTTTAACTCACATTTCATTTTCACAGGATGTACTTTAAAAATTCTTTTGTGGTAAACCATCAAGTGTTACAACCTAGGGTTTGAAAACACTTATTTCATTAATAAGCAGAAAAGACAAGAGGCTTGATTGCTAGAATGATATTTTCCCTCTAGGAAATTGTTCCTTTTTGAAATATGTTTTCTAGAGTTTTCTTTAGTAGAATTTCCAAACAACAGGTGGATGAAACTTTTCTTATTTGAATTCATCTTGATTGCAAGAAATTACCTAATTTCATCCTTCAGTTCTCCCTAAGCCAGTTACAGCTGTACATGCAACATTATTAGAATTGAAAATATAGTTGAAAAAAATCATTCATTTGCATGTCCTATTGGAAAAGCAGGCACAACTCTAATGGTAAGGATTACTTGCCCTTTCTTCTTGCTCTTTCAAGAAAATACTTTGCAAAACTCTATATAACTGTGCTATAAACTTTTGGATATTAGCTCATCCATGTAGGATTCATTCTCAGAAAACCTTTTTTTAGCTTTGCTAATTGGAGTACCCACTTTTAGCATCACAGATTTGCATGTAAGTTTTTGTTTTTTTTTTTTGGAACCAAAGTGAGACATGGTGGCTGACAATAAAAAACAAGTGATACATGCTGAGATTAAATCAATAAAATAGTCCACTCTAATGCTTTCTTTGAAGAAAGTAACTAACCAGGGACCAACTATCTTAGTCAAACTGGGTATCAGTATTTCCTCATAAAAATTGGTAATAAGAATATTTTTTCCTATTTAATTAGAGTATGAATGAGTTCAGTTACTACAACAAAAATGTAACTAACAACGTGGGGGTAGCACTTCAGGTCTACAAGGGCAGCTCTACTCTATATGGTTTTCAAGAGGTTCAAGATCCTTCCCATCATTGCTCTGTCGTTCCCTCAGATGTGCTCATCTGCAAGGTTCAAGAGGGCTCACTATACCATCTATGTCCAGTCTGGGGAAGAGAAATGGAGACAAGTAAAAACGTTTTTCTTTTAAAAGGAGGACATGGAAATCTACACATCCATCACTTTCATCATATCTGATTGACAAGAACTTTGTTAGAATGCCATAGTTAAGTTCAGGAGAGATTGAGAGGTTTGTTCTTTCTTTTGGATGGGCGTGTGTCCAACTAGGAACTCATTATGCAAGGAGGAAAGAATGGTTTTCAGGAGACAACCATCATTTTCTGTTCCACTTCTCACTCTTAGGGGTTCATTGAGGGTCCAATAAAGTGATGGATGGAGAGGATATGAATATTAACTGATAAAACAGTAAAAATAGTAGTTAACTGATCTTGAAATCAGTTGCTAAGACCTGGATTGGAATATAGCTAAAAGACTTTAAGTAAATCTTTGAATTGTTCTTTGTATCTTCCTTAAAAAATCCTCATCTCAAATGTTTATGCCTAAGGTGATTGCGTGGTGTTATTTTCTTTAATTTGGATAATTTTCTTTCCTTAGTCAATCTCTTTTCTTAGTCTGACTCTTGTTGGCAGTTCTAGTTATTACCCTCATACCTGTCTCTTGCTTATGGCATAAATATTGTACATTTTGGTGAGTTCTTTTTGTGGTGTCTGTACAACTACGAACGAAGTTGAAAGTGGAAGAGTATACCTCAGGAAGTATGGCAACAATCAGGCCATCGAGTCTGTAAGTCACAGCTGGAGTGGGCAATTAAATAGGTCTCCTCCCCACTGAGAACCCGGAGGCATTGTAAAATGTAGGACCTGGAGGAACGGGGCTGGATTTAGCCAGGAATTCAGTATTAAAATGGGTCACCTCAGACTTACAATAACACTTTTCAAATGATAAAGTTTAATAGGATTACCATAAATTTTGGGTTCATCCTATGCACTTAACTTCTACCTATCTCATTTTAAATTAGTTTGAAAGAGACAGAGAGGGAGACAATTATAATCACACAACCTTTGAATCAGAAGGAAAATAAAGGTCATTTTATTCAACTTCCCTTCCAAAGCAAAACTCTCTTTTCAGTTCCTCATTTTCACTCTATTTTTTATTGGAAACTCACTGCTTTCTGAAACAGCTTATTGTTCTATTCTTTACAATATTGTTTACAATACTGAGAAATCCTCTAGTCCTGTGCTGGTATCTCTTTTTTGTTTTTCAATTATTTTTATGTGGATTGTCTGGTAGACATCATTAAATGCTATGAGAATCCACTCAATTGCATTCTCATTGAGTTTGTTATTTAACCCCCAAATGCTTGCATGAATTTAGTTCCATTAGCCAAATCTTTATTAAATGCCTGTGGTAAGGAAATTATTGACTTCCTACACCTATATATATGTCTTGTATTAGTCATATGAGCTACATATGCTGTAGTATACAAAAAATCGAACATTATAGTGGCTTAAAACAAGGAGTTAGGGCTCACATTACATATCATCTCAGGGTTATGGAGTTCTGTTCTTGTTCCTGTTCATTCAGGGATATGTAACCTGATAAAGCTTTCATGATCTGTAAGGTTGGTGGTTAACATGGAAACAGGGAAAGGATGTATTAATTATACTTCTCTTAAAAACTTTCATCCTGAAGAGACGACATAGCTTCCACTCACATCTCACTGGCTAAACTTTGTGTTATGAAAGAGAAGAGCAATCTATTTCTAAAAAGAAGACATAACAGAAATACTAATTTTCCAATAAAATAGTAATGACAACATATAATATTTGTTCAACAAATGGCCAATTGTTTTTTAAATTAAATTTATATGGGTGACATTGGTTAATAAACTTATAGGTTTCAAATGTACAATTCTGTGATATACTTTGTATATTGCATTATATGTCCACCACCCAAAGCCAAATCTTCTTTAGTCGCCATATATTTTACCCACTTTACCCTTTAATATCTCCCCCCCTTCCCTCCAGTAACTAACATAGTGTTGTGTGTCTATGAGTTTTTGTTTGGTTTTTTTGTTTGTTCATTTGTTACTTTCAGTTTTATATCTCACATACGTGTGAGATCATATGGTTCTTGACTTTTTATGTCTGACTTACTCTATTTAGCTAATAGTCTTAAGGTCCATCCATGTTGTTGCAAATGATAGTATTTTATCTTTTTTTTTTATGGCTGAGTGGTATTGTGCAAAATATACTCAACTCTTCCCAAGGGAGACAACCCAAAAGTCCGATCCAGTGATACATAAATCTCATAGACTAAGGTATCTGGATGATAAGCAGTGTCCTGTACATCAGGTCTGCATATAGCTCCTTTTGATGTGGAGACATGAATTTAAAATATGAGATAATTTCCCCTCATAGTCCATTATGGAGTTGTTGAAGGAGAATAAGATAACGTCATCAAACATTCTGATTTAGAAAGGAAATAATGAAAGACAGACAGCGTATGCTTGTCTTCTGGTCCAGAGCACTTCTGTTATCTTGTAGAATCAAAGTTGTAAAGCTAGTCTCCCTTGGGCCTGGGAACACTCCTTGCATAAGCCTGGTTCCACGATCTGACTTTATTACCCATGTCCACAGTTCTCTGTGGCCCTCTGGGAAATTCTTCATTTTCTGTTATTATCTGTGAGCACCTCTGAAAACTTGGTATAAGAGTAGTATACTGTCTTTCTGGCCTGAGAAGTTTCCTAGGTCCACTTTCTGTCTACAGATGATTGACAGTTCAACAATTGAATTAAGTCTAGATCAATGGCAAGTCTTTCAGTCCAGAGTGGTGATTCTTAATGGCAATAAAATTCTCTGAAAACTGAAGGCATCATATATACATGGTCCCAGTCAGCATACTGTGTTAGTGGTTGCACCTGCAGTTCTTTTAAAATGTGGTTCTTAAGATAACTATATATTTTTTTTATCTTTCTCATTCACATATCTCTAAATCTCAACTTATTGTAGATACTTTTACCAATTATGCTCAGAGGAAAGTAATGTCAGTAAGTTCATTTTCTGGGAGGTACCCCTTTAGTTAGTGAGGTGTCACTCAAAGACACCTTAGTCCCTTCAGACATTTATACAAGTGCCAGAGTCATACCCTTAATTGGACTTTTACTGCAGGATGAGTTGTACTTGGTCTTTGTTGCTCAAAGATTATGGATGTTATCTTGGATTGTTGGAATGTTATTCTTGAATTCAGGGACTCTAGATTTCTTTTCCATTCTTGTTTCCAAACTAGTTAGTTTTTTCCTGACCAAATATCTTTCTTATAATGCCTTTTCAAGTGCCCCCAATAGCTACCTACACATGTCACAAATATTATTCCTCCGTCCTCTTTTCTAAGAGGTTTGGTTTATTGCATACACAATCTGCCTATAAAACTTGCAGTTGGCAATTTGGCCACAAGTTCTCTGACTGCTTATCTGAAAACAGTATCTCCCTTACTTACTGCCTAATTACTAGACCAGTGCCACATTTTGTAGTTTTTTTTGGGGATAATGGTTGTAGCTGTCTCCTCTTCTTGTTCTATATTAAATGTCTATATCAAACATATTGTGCTAGATTATGCCCTAATTTAAAAAAATCCCCACAAAATTTTAGTAATTTAAAACTACAAGAACATATTTTTGTTCATACTATTTTTACCTTGGATTATATGGGTTATAATCTATATCATCCTCACTTGAAAATATAAGTGTGGAAACCTCCACTGTTTAAAATATCACTGGATATCATGGTAGACAGATGGGAACTTTACAGGCTTTGCCCAGAAAAAACAACAACCCTAAAACAAATGTCAATTCTATAACATTCTATTGATCAAAATGTCACATGACCACATCTAACTTAAAAGGGAGGAAGAAAAACAATATCACTCTATGTCTAGAAGGAGGAGAGCCTGAAATATTGGTCATCAGTATAATGCTTATTCTGCTCCTTTTAATTTTTATAAAAGATTGATTGATTGAGTTTCTAGAAGGCCTGAAGCTCTAAATGTGCTACTTTTTACACTTGTAACACCTGAATATAATTTAGTTATACAAGGATTTGTAGATCTAAAATATGTTAATCAATTAACCATGATAAAGTATTTTTACTGATGCCAACTACATTTCAGAAAAAATAAATAAAAAAGAAAGCAATTGTAAAATAAATCAAAATTCTGCATCAAGAATATTAGTTTACTAATAGGTATCTGGAAGGTGTGGTATTTTCCAAAGGAAAGGATTTACAACTCATGCTATTCTATGAAGTCTTTGATCAAGTACAATTTATAGCTAATTTTCTGTTACTTCCTTTGCCTGTGTGTGAAGTATGCATTAGGACACATTTGTGTAGATGGTCTTGTGATTTATTATTTTGTCCAGGACAAAAGCTATCATTTAACAGATCCATGGTACAAAGAAGGTAGAGACATATTCCATGAAGAACAAAAGCCATCTTTTAATGGATCCATGGTACAAAGAAGGTAGAGACATATTCCATGAAGAACAAGAAAAAAAATGACCTTGTAATACTGGGGCTAATTTCATTTAAATGTGATTTATATTCACGAAGAAACAAGAGAAAGCCTGACCAGGCGGTGGCACAGTGGATAGAGCGTCGGACTGGGATGTGGAGGACCCAGGTTCAAGACCCCAAAGTCACCAGCTTGAGCGTGGGCTCATCTGGTTTGAGCAAAAGCTCACCAGCTTGGACCCAAGGGCACTGGCTTGAGCAAGGGATTGCTCTGTCTGCTGTGGCCCCACGGTCAAGGCACATATGAGAAAGCAATCAATGAACAACTAAGGTGCCACAATGAAAAACTAATGATTGATGCTTCTCATCTCTCTCTGTTCCTGTCTGTCTGTCCCTATCTATCCCTCTCTCTGACTCTCTCTCTGTCTCTGAAAAAAAAAAAACCAAGATGAAAAATTTCTGCAACAACTAAGCACAAAAGGTATATATGATGAGATATTTTGTTTAAAAAAGCAACAAATGAAACAAAACAAAAGCCAAATAAATAGAAAAATTTTCAACTGTTACTTTCTGTAATTAGTAAGAGCAACCACTCAAATAAGATATCATTTGAATTTTGGAGGATAGTTGCTTACTTATAGTTAATTACGTTCTTATTTTACTGTTTTAAACAAACTCCCCAACTGAATATTTGGTTGGTAAAATAACAAGCCTTCTGTTTTGTGCAGGGTGCCTTCTTTGTGAAACTAAAGCCTGTTATGTTTATTTCTGCACATAATTGTTATAGTCACTCCAAGTGTTTCAAAAGGGATTAGTGTTTGGAAAGCTGTGCTGTTTTCTATTTGAGTTTGCTCGTAAAGTCCTTTACTCAGGCCTTCTGTGCAGGAGACAGGTCCTAGGATGTGGCCTTGGCTTGATTCCACGATGCTGTCTCTTCCTATAATTTTTCCATGGGACCATGGTTTGAGGAAGTATACCCGGGAACAGCTAACATGATGAACATCTTCTGTGTTCTCATTTCCTGTCTTATAACTGGGACGACAGCATGTTCTTCAGGCCTGTGTTAAAATGTCCAGGCCTCATTTCCATCTGCATGCCCAGAAGCGCCAATGCCTGGTGAACTCCTATTCATCCTTCAAAACCAAGCTGGCTAAAGGCAACATGATATCCAGAATTGCAAAAACCTGGTGAGAAAACTGGTGAAATCTAAAAAAAGACTGTAGTTTAGTTAATAAGATTGTACCAATGTTAATTAACTTCTTGATTTTGACAAATGTCGTATGGTTATGTGAGAAGTTAACAGGGGAAGCAGAAAGAGTATATAGGACCTCTCTGTCTTACCTTTGCAATTTTTCTATTAGTGTAAAATTATTCCAAAATAAAAAGTTTATTTAAAAAAAAGAAATAAGGGATTAGTGTTTCCCTTAGAACTACCATAGGTCATCTAACTAACAAGAATCTCAAAAACTCATGTAGTTACCATATAACTGAAATGATTGCAGAAACATTTCTCTGGTTTCCTTTTTGCCAAAAGCCTTCTCGTTCAAATTCATCCTGCACCCTACTGTTGGATTGAACTTTCTAAAAATGGTTCTTTGTCCATATCAGTCCAAGACACAAACAACTTTGATTGTTTATAGGACATAGTCCAGATTTCTTGTACTAGCATTTTAATAGATTCTTAAGAATCTTTACAACTGTTTATTTTCTCTTCCAAGAACGTAGAAATTCTCTTTATAATTCAGGGTGCCACAAACATCCTTATTTCTGAACCTGAAATGTGTCCCTTCCATGGCAATTTTTACCTCAGTCTCTAAACCCAAGTGACTTTCTCCATGAAGACTACCTCTTAGTCTCTTGCATTTATAATTTATGTTAGAACCTTTTACTCTCTCCCTTTCCCTGATAACTTAACCATTTTGTTTGTATAAAGAGAGATGATTTACAAATAATGAGATGATTTTATAAACCAAACAATATATATTTTAAATTCCTCATAAGACTAAGCTTATTGTATGTGTTTTGATCCGACAGCTGTAAGATTGGAGAGCAGGAATATCACTGAGTCTGGGAAGGACCTTAGTGCTAATGAATGGAGTTCAGTGATCATTTCTGAAATAAGATCTGTGATCATGAATTCAAGTAAAGGAATAGGAAGCGCATGCTAAAGCCGAGACTCTGCAAGAAATGTGGTTACAGAGAAAGCAGTAAAATCTTACTCACAGGAAAAGTTTACTCATCTACCTAAGGATGCAACAAGAACCTGACTCTGCCATAGCCCTGGGTGGGAAAAAATATTCCAGGGAGAAATCAAGATCCACACATGGGTGTGCAGTCTGCAGTTATTTTATAAATATGTATAAATATAAGTAAATATAAAAATTAATTTAAAAACATTCAGAATTAGTAAATACTCTGAGGTTTAAAGAAGCGAGGACAAAACAATTATATAACAACTAATTCAGAGTCCATGGGACTGGTACATCAAAAAAAATTTTCCATTAAAAATTAAGAAATCCCTGAAACTGATATTTACAAAGAATGGTTAAGTGTAATATTATACAGCTGAAGGATTTCCAGTGAGAAAAACAGAGGATATTACCCAGAACGAAGCACAAAAGACAAAGATGTAAAACTGAGGGTTAGAAATATGGAGGATCAAATGAGAATGCAACAATCAAGGTAAACCACTTCTAAGAGTGAAAGTATAGAAATTAGTTGCTCTGAATGTTCAAATACATTCAAAGTGACCCTTCTGTTTAAAACTCTAAAATCATGGCACAACTTTTATCTGATGAGATTTTATGCAAAAAGATAGAAATTTAGGATAAGAGTTTAAATGCATTTAATATTCTGGGAAAGGAATGGACTAAGGGATTTAATAGAAGGTCCCAGAATTGCTTCAGTTTATTTTTTTGCTGCAAATTTTAATACCTCTAGTATTATTTTAAACATTTTTCTAAGCTGTATATGCCTGTGTATGTCTCTCTCTCTTTATCTATCTATCATCTATCTATCTATTTAACTCAAGTCTTACTATTGACTTTTTGTCTGGTGGGTATTACATTTGGAACATGATGTCTGTAAACCAACAGCTAATGTAGCAGATGATTAAAATTATTTTTCCTTCCAGTCAGACATGTTAGGCTGGCACAGTAGGACAAAAAGTTCATCTCATTCTTGATATGAGCTTTTGAAGAATTATTTTTCTCACCAAAGAATTTAGAGAATCTAAATATATAAAGCAACTATTAATTGATCTTTGTTAATCTATAGACAACAATACAATAATAGCAGGTAAGATGATCTCAAACAACCTAAACTTATACCTCAAGTAACTAGAAAAAGATAAACAAACTAAGCCCACATTTAGCAGAAGGATGGACATAACAAAGATCAGAACAAATATAAATGAAATAGAGACTAAAGGGAATATAAAAGATGAATGCAACTAAGAACTGGTTTTCTGAAAAGATAAAGAAAATAGACAAACTGTTAGCTAGACTTAACAAGAAAAAAAAGTGAGGACTCAAGTAAATAAAATTAAAAGTAAAAGAGGGGACATTTTATCACAGAAATACAAAAACTCAAGAAAATACTGTGAATAAGTATGCACAAACAAATTGAACTGCATAGAAAAATAAGTTCCTAAAAACTGTGCAGCCTACTAAGACTAGATCATAAAAAATTTTAGAAAACTGAAGTAGACTGGTTACTAATAAGAAGATTGAATCAGTAATCTAAAACTTCCCAACAAACAAATGTTTAGGATTCAAACATTTAAAGAAGAATTAATACCAATTCTTTTTAACATCTTTTAAAAATAGAAGAGAGAGTAACACTTTCTCTTTCACTATTTTATGAGGCAAGCATTATTGTAATACTAAAGTCAGACAAGGACACTATAAAAAGGAAAATTATAAACCAACATTGCTAATGAGTATAGATATAAAATATATATATATATCATATTTAACAATACATTAAAAAATCTATACAACATTATTAAGTGAGATTTATTTCAGGATGCAAGGATGCTTCAACATTTGCAAATCAGTAAATGTGATAACACTACATTAACAGAATGAAGGATAAAATTCATATAGCCATGTCAGTACGTGCAGAAAAGTCATTTAACAAAGTTCAACATCCTTTCATAAGAAAAACTCTCAACCAACTGCATGTAGAATGAATATATCAAAATTAAAGAAAGGCCATATGACAAACTCATAGGAAACACCATATCAACAATGAAAAAATGAAAGCTTTGTCTCTAAATCAGGTACATGACAAGTACATCTACTTTTATCACTTTTATTAAACATAATACTGGAATTTCTAGCCAAAGCAATCAGTCAAGGAAAAGAAATAAAAGGCACCCAAATTTAAGATAGAAGTAAAATTTTCTCTATTTACAGATGACATAATATTATAAATAGAAAACCCTAAAAACTCTGCAAAGAAACTGTCAGCTCTAATAAACAATTTCAGTAAAACTGCAAGATACAAATCAATTTACAAACATCAGTGACATTTCTTTACACTAACAATGAACTATTGGAAACAAAAGTTAAGAAAACAATCCTATTTGAAATAGCAGAAAAAGAATAAAATAATTAGTAATAAATTTAACCAAGAAAGTGAAAGACCTGTATACTTAAAATTGTCAGCACTGAAAAAAGAAAGTGTGAAAGTCATAAACAGATGGAAAGACTTTCTCTGTTCATGGATTGAAAAATTAATATTGTTAAAATGTTCATATCACCTAAAACAATCTATGTATTCAGTGCAATCTATGTCAACATTTAAATGGCAATTTTCACAAAAATAGAATAATCAATCTTAAAATTTGTGTGGAACCACAAAAGACCTGAATAACCAAAGTAATCTTGAGAAAAAAGAACAAAACTGGAGGCATCATACGTCTTGAAATCAAACTATATTACAAAGCTATAGTAATCAAGACAGTCTGGCATTGGCATAAAAGCAGATCATTATAACATACTAAAAAACTCAGAAGTAAACCCATCCATATATACTCAATTAATTTTTTTATAAAGGAGCCAACCATATACAATAGAGATACAATAATTTCTCTAATAAATGGCATTGGGGAAAGTGGATATCTACACCCCCAAAAGGAAACTGGGCTTCTACCCTATACCATGCACAACAATCAACACTAAATAAGTTAAAGACTTGAATATAAGACCTGAAACCATAAAACTTTTAGAAGATAACATAGCTGGTGATCCTGATCTTAGTCTTGGCAAGGATATTCTGGATTTGACTTCAGAGCGAAAACAACAAAAGTGAAAATAAACTTGTGGAATTGTGTAAAAATAAAAGCTTCTGCACAGCAAAGTAAACTATTAGTGAAATGAAAAGGCAACCTATGTAATGGGAGAAAATATTTGTAAACCACATGTCCAATAAATGTTTAATACCCAAAATATAAAAGGAATTAATATAATTCAATAGCAAAACAAACAAAAAAACCATTTAAAAACGGGCACAGGACAAAATAGACTTTTTTTTTTCCCAAGGAAGGCTACAGATGTCCAACATGAACATGAAAAGGTTCTCAACATCAGCAGTCATCAGGGAACTGTAAATCAAAACCACAATAACACTTGAATTGCTTCCAAATCTTGGCTATTGTAAATAACACTGCAATAAACATAGGGTGCATATGTTCTTTCAAATTTGTGTTTTGCGTTTCTTTAGATAAATTCTCAGAAGTGGAATCATTGAGTCATAAGGTAGTTCTATTTTTGATTTTTTGAGGTAGATATATCACCTCATACCTGTTAGAATGATTATTATAAAAGACAAGACCTGAAAAATACTGGTAAGAATGTAAAGAAAAGGGAGCCTTTATATATTTCGTAGAAATATAAAGTGGTACAGCCAGCCACTAGGGAAAACAGTATTCAAGTTCCTCAGGAAATTAAATATAGAGCTACCATATGTCCAGTGATCTTATTTTTGGAGATATATTCAAAGGAAATCAAATCATCTCAAGATATTTATACTCCCACATTTATAGCAATGTTATTCACAATAGCCAAGGTATAAAAACAATCTTAGTATCTGTCAGTAGATAAATGGATAAATATATATACATACATATATAATGGAATATTATTCAGCCCTAAAAAGAAGGAAATTCTCTCATTTACAACAACATGGATGATCCTGGAGGGACTTATGTTAACCGAAATAAGCCAGACAGAGAAAAACAAGTTTCACATATTATTTATATGAGGAAACAAAACAATAAATAAATCTCATGGGAACAGAAAATAGAAAGTGATTGCCAGGGTCTAAGGGGTGGTAGAAATAGAGAGAGGATGGTAAAAGGGTACACACTTTTCATTGTAAGATGAATAAGGTATGAAGATCTAATGTAAAACATGATAACTATAGTTGATAACATTGTATTGTATGGTTGAAAATTGCTAAGAGAGTGAAACTTAAATATTCTATTCTCACCAGAAAATAACAACTAAGAATGGTACTTTAGATGGAACAATATTCACACCTACAGCATAGATTCTTTTCAAATGGTAGTAGCAATAACAAAACAGTAAGGATGATAATAGTCCAAATCTTTCTGGTAGAAGAGTGGTGGAAAACAAGCAATGAAAAAGGAACAGTGAGGCAGCTGCTGGATTTGGCTGCACCACCAAGCATTAACTCAGCAAATTTTCTTTGAATACAATAAGGGCAGATACTGTTCTGAGTTATAGAGATATCAAGAACTAGATGAAATCCTGAGGCTGAACAAGAGACTTCCTCCTGTAGGATGAACATGTGTTCCATTTGCATATGCTGACCACCCTTGATAGACAAAGCAAGACTACACACTCCTCTTCGATATTAGACATTTGAAGTGGTGATTAGCTTTGTGGTAATAGGTATATACAACATTAGGTACTCTGCTACAAAGTCTAAAGGTAAATTTTACTTATATTTCCTCTTCTTACCCATTATCAGTGAGTGAACCATGCTCAACCTTCCCACCGCCTGTACATCATTGTCTGAGGGTAATCTGCCCACTAGTATCTAGAGTCTATTTCCTTGAGTTGCTTAGAACCTCATTATCTTGTAGCTGTATTCTACTGGTTGTTCTCCACTTAGCCTGTAAACCTACTTAGGTGTAAATATTGAAAATAAAACAAAACAACAATAATAGAAGAAATAAACATACAATTCTTCCATATCTCCAAAACCGCAGTTTTTGGAGCAGAAGCAGTACACTTTAGGGTCTATTATCCCAAATCCCTCTATAATCAGCTGCAACCAGACTTTGCCCTTCTGGTAGTTCCTCCTAGTTGCTATGTCCAATGAACACGTTTCTTTTCTTGTTTATTTGCTTCTTTGCTGAATTTGTCACTTAAATATCCTCTTTTTCCTGGTCTACTCTAATTCTATCCTTTCCTCTTACTAGTTCCTTTATTCCATTCTCTCTTGCTTGGGAAAGTCCTTTTTTGGTCTCCTTTGTTCATCTCGCCTTTTTTTCTGTTGGCTCTTTCATTGCTGCTATTTGACAAGGTTCCTTCCTCGCTGTCTTACTTCTGACTCTTTACCATTCTTCCTGGAAAAATCTTACCCACTCTTCTGGTGTCAGCATCCACAGATAATCTCTCCTGTGTTCGCATCTGCACATCTATGCACTCACTATCTTATCTTCACTTTGACATCCACAAGCAACAAACTCATACCTGAAACTGAACTTATCTTCTTCTTCCTATCCCTTCTCACATGTTCTTTCTCTTAATTCACTATTTTTGGTACTGTAAATTACTGCCTTGTTACCCACGCCACACCTGGAAGGCTTATATGCACACATATACTCCACCTCCCCCCAACATGCTATATCTACATTTGGTCACCAGGATTTGCTATTTTATTTCTATAGTAGTTTTTGGATCTATCTCCTCATGTTTATCTCCATAGATCTTACCTAGTTGAAGCCCTTATCATTTATCATTTGGATTACAGCCACAATTTTTAATTGCCTCTTTTGATTTCATCCTTGAATTTTTTTTATTTATTCATTTTAGAGATGAGAGAGAGAGAGAGAGAGAGAGAGAGAGAGAAGAGAGAGACAGGGGGGAGGAGCTGGAAGCATCAACTCCCATATGTGCCTTGACCAGGCAAGCCCAGGTTTTCAAACCGGTGGCCTCAGCATTTCCAGGTCGATGCTTTATCCACTGTGCCACCACAGGTCAGGCCGCATCCTTGAAATTTATCTCCTCCAAACTTGTCTCTATTTCCATTTGTTCTTCATATTGCTATACCAAAACATAGCGTTCCCTGATTTAAGCATTACAGTGAATTGTAGAGTTTGGGATGGAGTTCAAAGCCCTTGGCATTCTACTCTGTCTTCTTTTGAGCTAATCCCAGATAACCTGTAGAACAGGGGTAGTCAACCTTTTTATACCTACTGCCCACTTTTGTATCACTCTTAGTGGTAAAATTTTCTAACCGCCCACCGGTTCCACAGTAATGATGATTTATAAAGTGGGGAAGTAACTTTACTTAATAAAATTTATAAAGCAGGGTTAGAGCAAATTAAAGCATATAATAATAATTACTTACCAAGTACTTTATGTCGGATTTTCGCTAAGTTTGGCAGAATAAATCTTTATAAAACAACTTACTATAGTTAAATCTATCTTTTTATTTATACTTTGGTTGCTCCACTACCACCCACCATGAAAACTGGAATGCCCCCTAGTGGGCAGTAGGGACCAGGTTGACTACCACTGATCTAGAATATCATCGTGCAACTGCCTTATCCCCTGTGTACCTGTCATTCTCTCTCTCACCTCTGTGCCTTTGCATGCTCTATCCCTGCTGTTTTGAAGGGACTCCACAAACCCTTTGCCTAAGTATCTTCCCTTTTAAGAAGTCTCATTGACTTATTCTCTCCCAAGCTTACTCCCTAGTCTGAGTTACGATGATCACCCCCCTCTCCCCATCCCCTTAGTGTCTCCTTTCATAGCGCCTTGTACACTCTTCTGTCCTAACACTTCCCTCGTTGTCCTGTGGTGGTCTGTGTACTAGTGTGATCTTCCCAATGGAATTGTGAGTTCCTTGAGAGCAAGAACAAGGTCTTACTTGTATGTGTTATGCAGGCATTCAGCAGATTATCTGGCATGGACACTGAGGGCTGTGTTACAAATGAATGAGGTGGCTACAGAATGATTTTCTTTGAAAGGGTTCCCTCTTCTCTGTTCAGTTCTTTTATTGTTTTTATTTCCACCTTTAGACCAGAGTCTTTCACTCTCAGCCCTTTATATTAAGTAGCTTAAATGGATTTGATTTGCTTCTAATACTTCTCCAGTTTCAGGGTCTTTACATGTGGTTGAGTTCAAGGATTTTATACCTAAATTGGAGGGAGAAAACATTAAATTCTCTTTTTATTGCCCATTGATGAATTTTTTGGTCCAGCATTACCTCTCATATTTTCTCCCTTTTCTCTTATTTTTCATGTATTTTATTCATTCCCTTAAGTCTCTTAGGTGTTAGTTCCATTTTCTCTTTCCTTTTTCTCATGCCAAAGCCAGAAGCAGTCTGTCACCTTTTGTTCTTTCCTGTCTGTCAATCTCTGGTCCATGACAAATTATTTACAAGCTTTTGTATTGATTATATAATGGTTTCTCTCCATGCTTAAAAAGGAACACGTAGCACACAAACAAGTTAGGAAAAGGACTTTCACAAAGAAGGTTGGAAAAGCTGAAATAAACATTAATCTAGTATGTTCTTTTGATTGTGCTAAAACGAGACCAAGTAACTAATCATCTGAAATACTTGCTAGCCTCTTCACACATACAATTGCTTAACATCCAGCGTAAATAAGATTTATTGCTCTCAAAGACAGTCTCCAAATGAAACATTCTCCTACTGAAAAATGGAAATCTAAAGAATGATAATGTTCTAAAATATTCCTTTTATGCAAATACAGGGGTAAACAAAAGTAGGTTTACAATTGTAATACAAACAAATAATGTAATAATTAATAAGTAATACAAGAATAAACTGTTTTGCATCCTCACGACTTTCATAAACCTACTTTTGCCGACCCCTGTATTTATGTAACATGTTGAAACAAATATCAGTCACACCAATTAGAGGACAGCAAATTGAATTAGAAACAATGGAGTCATTATCTGAGTATTTATTTAACACAAAGTGCATAAAATAATAATGGAACATACATGAAAGATAGATACTATCCTGGTTCTAGAGGATAACATCTGTTGAATGAGGGGATATTGAAATCATACAGAGCTGGCTTAGAATTCTGATTCTGCAGCTTCAATTTGGCCTTGAGCAGAATCTCAAGTCATATGTCAATTTGTCTAAGAAAAAAGGAAATAAGTTAAAGCATTCTGTACAGTTCCTGACATGTAGGAAATATTCAATATATGTAAACAAATTATTAATATAATGATTAGCATTATTTTTCTTATTGTTTTATTCATTTTTATCATACAACTTAGCTACCTATTCTCAGAATTCACTATTCTTGCATCTTTGATTTCTAGTACCTTTCAAAATGTGTTATATCCCATTAGTGGGTCATAAAATTAACTTAATGGGTTGTGATCTGTATAAAAAATAATAATAGAATAAAAAATATCAGTGAATTATATATACTAAAAATTAGTGTTATAAAAATTTTCAGTTATACATATGATTTGACTGGCATTTTGAAAGGACTTGTCAGGCTGCTGTGTGTGGAATGGACTCCAAGTAGGCATGGATGGAAGTAGGAACCTTTTGTAATCACCCAGGGGAGAGATAGTGAGGGCTTAGTCTAGGTGAAAAGTGGCCAGATTATGGATATATTTCATGAGTAGAGATAACAGGTTTTGTTAACATAATGGCTGTAGGTATGAAAACTTGAGCGAAGTAAATGGAAGAATGACTTTTCCACTGTCTAAGATGAGGAAGCCTATAAGAGTGGTAGGCTTTCTGGGTTCAGGGGGAGGTGGGACAGAGAGAGATGATGTTTTATTTTGCATGCACTATTGAGATGATGAGTTTGCATAACACATCATGGATGTGAATATGTTGAGTATGCAGTAGAATATACAAGTCAAAATTCAGAGGCAATTTCTGGGATGGGGATGCAAAGTTTGGAAGTTGTTAAGATATATATATGTTATTTAAAGTCAGCAGTCTGAATAAGATAACCAAGGATAAGAGTTGTAGTTAAAGAAGGAAAAAGATCTGAGATCTTAACCATGAAGCACTGTGATATCTAGAACTTGAGAAAATGAGTAACTGCTAACAACCAAAGAGACCGAGACACTGCAGTCAGTGAGAAGGAAATACCCAGGTGAGTGTGGTGTTACAAAGCCAAGTGAAGAAAGTGCGAGGGAGGGGAATGGTTGCCTGTATAAAAGAATATCAGTAGGTCACAAGCGAGGTAGAGTGGAGGTGGTACCAGTGGTCATGGATGGCTCTTACCAGTGTCATTTTTCTTGAAGTGGAGGCAAAAGTCTGCAATAATATATATATATTTTCTGCATACAGCATATTGATCTTAAGTATATGTGATTGTTATTATTCTTTAGATGTCTTTATTCTTTTTACTTTCATTGTTATTCTTTAAAAATTCTACATTTTATATCTAGGTGGTTGTTTTTTCACTTGTGCTTTCTACTACCATAACTTAAACTCAATTTTCCTAATGGTGAAGACCTAAGTAGTTTTTAAGGTACTGCTATAATAAATATTTCTGTCCTATTTTGGACCTGTGAGAGTATTTCTCTGGGAAAGAACCCTCAGACTCTAATTCCTGGGTCAGAGAATATTCACATACTTGATTTTCACAAAGTATTGCCTATTTGTTTTCTTGAGTAGCTGACCCAGTATGCCTTCCTACCAGCAGTATGTATGAGTTCAATCTCTTAAAAAAATTTTTTTTGAGACAGAGACAGAAAGGCAGAGAGAGGGACAGATAGGGACATACAGACAGGAAGGGAGAGAGATGAGAAGCATTGATTCTTTGTTGTGGCACCTTAGTTGTTCAATGATTGCTTTCTCATATGTTCCTTGACTGGGAGGCTACAGCAGACTGAGTGATCCCTTGCGCAAGCCAGCAACCTTGGACTCAAGCTGGTGAGCCTTACTCAAACCAGATGAGCCTGCACTAAAGCTGGTGACCTCAGGGTTTCAAATCCAGGTCCATGCATGCCAGTCTGACGCTCTATACACTGCACCACCGCTTAGTCAGGCTATGAGTTCAATCTCTTTATAACTTTTTACACTTAGTTTTTGCCACTGTAAGAACATTATCACTCTGATAGGTATTCTGTGATTCTCTCAATGTTTTAATTTGCATATCTCTCATCATTATGGCTTAAAAATACTTTTGAGGTGATGTTAGCAATTGGAATTTCTCTTTTTTTGCCTTTATATAGTCATATATTATTTGTTCAGTTTTATGCTTTTCCTACTGAAACATCTTATTTTTCAAATGTTTATATTATCCACTAATGACATCATTTTTTTGTTCTTATTTACCAACTTCTGTAGTATATTTCTATGTATCTTTATGACTTTGGAGTCTGTGTGATAGTTTTTCTCTCCATTATATTTTGAGTTTTTAAATCAATGGTTTAAAATCCTATTAATGAAGACTCCAAGCTCATTTTACAAGACCAACATTATCTTAACTTCAAAACCCGATAAAGATACTACAAAGAAAGAAAATTATAAGCCAATATCCCTGAAAAACATGGATGCTAAAACCTACAACAAAATATTTAACAAACAAGGTCCATCAATACATTAGAAAGATCATACACCACGATCAAGTGGGATTTATTGTGCGGATGCAAGGTTGGTATAATATCTGCAAATCAATGAATGTAGTAAGCCACATTAACAAAATTAAGGTTAAAAACCACATGATCATATCAATAGATGCAGAAAAGGCACTTAATAAAATCCAGCACCTGTTTATGATAAAAACTCTCACCAAAGTGGGAATAGGAGAAACACACCTCAATGTAATAAAAGTCATATAGGAGAAAACCATGGCCAACAGGCTTCAGAGAGTGTGCTATCAAACACTGAGTAATGCTGCCATGTGGTCATATCTCTGTGACTGATGGCCTACAAAAAAGCCATTGGGAGCTAATACTAAACTGTACCTAACAGGCTATTGTTAATGAAGGACTTTCAGTGTCTGATGTAATACAGCTTAAATGACTCAAATAAGCAGGACTCCTACAGCCACAGAGTGCATTCTCCAGTGAACATTCACACAAATAGGCACATTCTAAGCACATGTTATTTGTACCTTGGACCACTACATATACAAACCTATACATACATGCCCCAAACACCAAATGAATTATGCAGCTATGCCATGGCTTATAATATACGTTCATTATAACTGTACACAAGACTTTTATCATCTTCTTATGAATGCATCAATAGCTGGTTAGTGTGGGATCTCAGGTATTGGAAGTCATACACACCTTCACCCTTATTAGCAGTGGGATGAGCAAATTTCCTCCCTTCTTTGAACTTCAGTTGTCTTATCAGCAAAAGCAGCTATTTTCATACCTATATCACAGGATTGCTATGAAGATTGCCTAAGATGAGAGAAGTTTAACTGCTTAGTACAGCTGCAGTACTCCAGCTTTGTTAAATAAAATATCTATAATTCTTAACATGATATGAGTTTCTAGTGATTATTAGTGAAATGAACATGTTTCATACTAACCTGACTTAACTTCAAAATATACATCTTGTTGGTTCTACTATGACACCCAGTCTTGTCTTTCTTTAGGCTGAAATCTTCAGGGGGCTGAATTATCTTCCTAGCTTTCTCTCTGTTTGGTTGTGTAATTCTAGACAGGTGACTTTCCTCTGTGGACACCAATGTCCTTTCTGATTTCTGGGTTGGGCTTTACAGATTCAGAACCATGGACAGGTGTTGCGTTGGCTGTATGAGGATCAAGAGAAGTTTTTAAGAATACAGCCATAAGCTTTCCTCAGTAATTCTGTCGGATAGCATTTTGTTCATTAGGGTCACAGTAGCTACTAGAAAAAATTAAATTTCTGAATTTTAGTGGTTTAATACAGAGCAATTTATTTCCTGGTCATGTAAGTGTCCAATGTATAGGTTCCTAGTCATGGTATTACTCTTCTCTCTGTGGATACTTCATTGCAATCCAGCCAGCAGACAGAGAAATGCACGTAAGAGTATGTGCAGAGTGCATGCATGCCTTTCTCTTAGACCCTATTGACAGCCCAATGGCACATCTAGACTCAAGGGGCTGTGGAGATACAGTCACATCCCAAGGGACAGCTTTATGCTAGAGAAGGAGTGCTCATTTCCCTTGTGGACAGCCCAGCTCTTTCTTCTGTAGCCTAGTTTGTGAATCAATGGACTCGATGGCACCTAAACTTCTTTCCAGATAAGATCATCTGACCGTATGTCTGATGCATGGTATGTACAGAAAAGTCTTAGTTCATGTTTATCCAACAAGGTTCTTCGGACATCTTGAAATTCTGAAACTTGAATCTTTATTCTAAATATAAGTTATATAGGAAGGAGAGCCAGAGAAGATTATAAAAAACTTTATCTGTCACCTAAATTCCCCCAAATTTGGATACTGGAACATTAATTACCACTAAGCTTTGTTAATTCTTTTTACCCTGTAGGTGTGTGGATCACAAAAATCTTTCCAATGAAAGGAAGTGTATGATTTCAACCACTATTAATGCCAAACTTTTCATCAAAATGAACTCCCTTTTCTTCAACACATGTAGATTGTGTTATTCTTGAATATAATGTTCTTGTTGAGTGTTAATTGCATGCACCTACAGATTTCAAAGAAGTGATAACTAGATACTGTCAAGCCGATAACAGCCAGTTTTCTCTCTACCATTATGTGTGCGCTAATTTATAAGGTGGATTTGCAGGAATTTCACAAACCCCTTATTCTGGGGCTCCTTGGGATTGCAAGTGAAGAAAACAAATGTCAATATATTGCTCCAGTTTAAAATGCTGTTATAAGGCCAAGAGCAGGAGTGCTTTAGCCAGAGGTTTCTATTGATGAAAGCTTTTTACCTGTTTACCCTAATTTCCTAAGCTTTCAGAGTTCGCACAGAAAAGACATGTAAGTCCAGAAATACCTTTATCTGGACATATACCCCTTTAATTTTTTTTAATATACACATTCTCATTGGAAAAAGGTCCCATGTAGCTGTAATTTAAGACATTTGCAGAATGCACAGTCTACCATCTATATTTTGTGTAACTTTATATTGTCCTATGAGAAGGGTGAACAGTGTAGCCAAGGGCATTGTGTTTACAGCTGGGTCTGATAGTACAGTGTGTAGTGTCCCTGTTGAGAACTTCATCTTTATAATAAATTTTATTCATTTTGGTGGTAATTCAGAAACAATTAAAAATTAATCTCAATGTTTCTTATAAGAGTTTACCAAATAAATTAATAATGCAAAAAAAGTTATGAAAGAAACCCTGGGTTTATTACTAATATTAAAAATCAGACATCTAAGCAATTTAGGAATCTTGTTTATGTGTCCTTTGAGAATAACTATCATCGCAACCATTCAGCAGGGGCCTTTTGGGTTCAGAGTTCTGGGAAAGGCATCAGGGAACAGAGCCGGGGTAAGGCAGCAGCCCCGTTTTCATCACATCTGTGCTTCAAGTTCATGTCAGCCCCTTAACACACATTCTCATGTCCTGTGAGGACAGAGCTCCGTCTTCATCGGTTTCTTGCCTCCCAGCTCTTAACACAGTGTTCTCTCCTTCATACATTGTTATATAGTATTCACTGAATGAATGAATTAATATGACAAATACATACATTTAAAAATATATAGCGATTCCATATTTAAACCATGTCTAATTAGTGAAGTTTTTTGCAATGCAAAAAATAGTTTGGAATGTTTTGGGGTTCAGTTCAGGATATGTTTCAAAGTTTGAAGTATTTATAATATTCTAAGATTCTATTAAGATGACAAGGAAAGTTATTGAGCTATGGTTTCTTTCATTACAAAGCTAATATTTTTTATTTTCTTTTGGACTATTATTTTAAATTCTTTCATAGCATTAAACATTTAGTTTGAAAGGTAACATTTACAGTATTTTATGGGAAACTTTAGTGCTCTGCCTTTTTCTTTGTTCCCTTTTGAGGATTCATTGAACCCAGCATGTATATTTCAGGTGAGTGAAAGTCCAAGAAGCAAACTCTGTACTGCTAGCTGATCTGACAAGCTGACTCAAAAGGTTAGAACAACAAAAATAGCATGGTGATAGTTACAGGAGGTCAGTGAATTCTTATGTGGAAATTATTTTAAACTTTATTTTTTAGCTAAGTAAGTCGGGACTTGAATTGTTATCATCACAGTGTGGTATATTTTTGTCCTTGAGGAGTTAAGTACAGAAAGAAAAAAGGAAAACCCAACAACTATACTTAGAAATGGTTCACTGAAATTAAACTTCTTTATATTTTTTTCTCTTTATAATTGAGATCTGTCCTTTTGTCCACTTTGAATCTTTTTCTGGGACATACCAATTTTCAAAAGGCAAACAGAAAGCACTGTACAACCTTGGAATTTTAACCAAACTGGGGGGTCAGCTTCACCTTTCTCCAATTATGGGATTTGTCCTTCTCCCACACTGCACACACAAATGTACAGTCACGTGAAAAGCGAGGGCGTGCTCCCCCAGGGGCGTGGGAGCAGAGGTCCCTGCATGGGCAGCATCTTCACACCTGTCTCATCGATCTCTGGATGATGTGGGACTTCTAAGGTCCTGGTGGCTGTAGCGGGCTGTGTTATGCACAGCAGAGGAAGAGAATGGGGGGGGGGTGCCTGCAAGGCGTGGTTAACGTGGTTGTATCTTACAAAGTCAGGACCATCACTCTAAGACCATGTACCGGGAAACTTTTTGCCATCAGGTATAAGGCAGGAGGACGTGGTCAAAAGCAACAAGCAGAACAGCAGCAGGTAACATTACTGCTGTGTGGTAGGAGATAAGGTCTCCAATGGACACCTGACAGAGAAGGACAATTTTATTTCCATCTTCCTAGGTCAGTCCCCCTTCCAATCCTTACCTTCTCCGTTCTGTTCTCTCTCTCCCTTCTCCTAAAATATGCTCGATCCCATGGGTCCTAACACACAGACATGAAATTTGTCAGGTACCTCAAATACACTTTTACCAGAGGTCTATTTCGAGTACTTGCACAGTAAGTATTTGTTAAGCAGAACTCGAATTCTTACCTCCCTACGGAGGGCTCAACGGGCAGTACAAGATGCAGACATTTCTAGATACCTCACCATACTACTGTCAACTACCACCCAAGACTCATCTATTCAAAAGAGACAGGCGACTCAAACCAGAGAGAGACAGCTTGTTTGGCAGAAGAAAACAAACGCATTTGGAGTCAGAAGGACTTGGGTTTGCATCCTTGCCACAACCCTTACTGTCTATGGGATTATTGCAAAACAAGCATTTATTAAATACTCAATCATTTGAGATTATTTTCTTATCTGTAAAATGAAATTTAGAATATCTGCCCTGAGAAATTCTTACAAAAGTCAGATGTGCAGGGAAGACTCAATATTTGGAGCTTTTATTCTAATAAGTTACTGATGATTTGTCTCCTTTATCTCCAATGGCCTTGTCCTCTCTTTTTTACACAGCCCCTTAGGCTCCGTGCCATTCTCCTGTGACTTGTTTTTTTTTCTTAAAGTTTATCCTGATTTACTGACATCAGACATCACCTGTGCAGAATTATCGGTGGTTGAAGGTTGAGTAGAGAGGAAGGACACACATTTTGTGGGGTGATGGTGACATAGATTATGCAGGTGTATTAAATACCCAATTTCCCCATCTAGCAACTTGATGCTCCACGTTAGTAAGCCAGGAAAGCTAATAACGTGACCTTCTTCTAAACTGATATTTCTTCAATACCTTTTCTACTTTTACTTAAAGTGAACGAAAAGGGTTTCTGTTTTAAAAAGTACACATTTTTTATGTGTGTTGAAAATACAAGACTTGTTATGTTACTGGTAGTAGTATAATGTGATAACTTATCGGCATGAGCTTTCATTTTCACGACTTTAAGTCACTCATAAACAGGGACATTGGTTATTCTCATAGGAAAATAATTAAGACTAATAGCTATTTTTATTAATCAGGCAGACTAAAGATAGCACCTAAATAATAATTTACCTTATCTCCCCCTTGCAAATTTTTCTTTACTTATTTTGAAATAACAATGGACTGTTTTGGTTTTTATGTTGTTGTTATGTATTTTGAAGTTAAGATATGACTTTGTTTTTATTATACATATTATATATCTATAATTTGTGTTATATTACATATATATTTATCCTTAAATAAAAAATAAACTATGGTCAGTATTTTGTTAATAATAATTTTTCATTTTATGTTCTAATTTTGAACACTGTGCAGCTCTCAATTTAATATTGCTTTCCTTCTTAAATTTTTATAACTGCCAGTGATTATGAGTGATATAATTTAATTTTCAAAAAACCTGAGATACCTCATATAAAACAATAAAAATTTAAAAGATTGTAAAATAATATCAAACTATCATGTATGAGTAAAACATCTTAATTTAATCTTTGTGTATTATTAACTTTAATTAAACCTTTGTAAATTACTTTATAATTTCTTTACAGTTTATAAAATAATATTAGATTTATTACTTTACTTAATCCTGACAGTAACCCCATAAATTAGGTATTACTAATACTCAACAAAAAATAGAGACTCAAATCAATCCATTTACCCTAGAGTATGAAGCTAGAAGCTGGCATAACCAGAATTCAGATATGAATCTTTCAGGTCCAAATCCTATGCTCTATCCTGTGACCATGTTGCAGTTAACAGATATTTTTATTTTTAGAACACTGAACAAATGTTCTAAATCGTAGGTTAAGAGTCAGAGAGGCAAGAATAGAAAATTATCCACCTGGGATAATTTGTCCTAGAGAGTGCAATTAACTTGGTCCCAAAATGCTTTAAAGATCTGGGACATTTTTGATTAAGTAGGTGAAGGTTGGTAGAATTTGCCAACTTTTCCCATTCTGACTTCATTCACTTCTTTGTACTTTAAATATGGTTTCATAGAATAAAGAGGAAATGGAGCATCACATAAAAGGTAGACAGTCCATGGCTCCAGGCTTTTGAGATACCTTTCATCCTATTACATAGGGTTTCAGAAAAAAAGGTTCATGAAAAAATGGGTTGGAAACAAGTTGTACAAACCAGAATGACAATTTGGGTTACAAGGGTATATTTTAATCATGGAAAGAAGGTATTAGGAATATCTGAGCCATTATTTTTGGCATATGAGGATCAGTTGAGAAGATTTTGTTCATTTACATCAGGGGTCTGGAACCTATGGCTTGCGAGCCAGATGTGGCACTTTTGATGGCTGCATCTGGCTCACAGACAATCTTTAATAAAAAAATAATGTTAAAAATATAAAACATTCTCATGTATTACAATCCATTCATTTCCTACCTCTCATGTTCATGGTTGCAGGTGGCTGGAGCCAATCACAGCTGTCCTCCGGGACAACACCAGATTTTTATTGGATAATGCGTAACATATCAATACATGGGTCATTGTATGGCTCTCACAGAATTACATTTTAAAATATGTGGCATTCATGGCTCTCTCAGCCAAAATGGTTCCCGACCTCTGATGTACATTATATATCAAATTGGCATTATTAATTTGGATTCTGAGATTCACTTAAGCCTGGCATTGCTGGTGGTAGTGATACTTTACTCTCAAAATATTTTTATAGTGTCAGGAGATAGGAGGCAGGAGTGTAGGGAAAGTAAAGGTTTAAATAAATATTTCAGCTTTATGGGTCCTGTAGAGCTTAAAAAGATGTACTGACATTACAATCATGTTTTAAATAGAAAGGCATCTTGAGGAGTGGAACATTGCTATTTTGCACAATGTGATTATATGTAAAGAACACCATGCTGTATTTTCTGAAGGTACTTTTATTTTGAGATGAAAAATTGGGTGGTATTATGAATGATTACCTTTTAGCTACAGTATCAGAAGTTCTCTTGGTTTTTTTATGTTCAGATTTTTTTTCACTGACTAAAAGCATATTGAGTTGGAATGTTTGGAGAAGAAATAAAATGGAAAGAGCTTAGAGTTAGAAGCAAAGTCTTAAGAGGCAACAGGAAGAAAATCAAGTCATAGAAGCTTTGTGATTTGTCCATCTGTGTTCTTGAACTCTATATCCTCAGAGATCTACAAAATATTAATATATGGAATAGAAGGAATAAAACCCTAATCCATAATGTCACTACAGTATTAAACTAGAAAAAAAATGTTAAGTGCTTAACACAATGTGAAGCAGACACATTGCAAAATGCTATAAGATCATAATGATAATAATAATAGCAATAATTCTGCCTCTCATTCGTTTTTATGATCATAGCACACTGTAACACAAGATGACTCAGTGGTGGCACCAGGGTTGGCAGAAAGGCTGCTGTGCTTTAGTGCCTACTGTGCTGAGAAATGGCTGGCTCTGGGTAGGCGTGCCTGGGACAGGGAGGGGGATTTAAGGAGGCAGAAAGGGAAGAGCATTGGGGCAATAAGATCTATGAGCCTCCCCTGGCATGGTGATGAAAGTTAACATCCTTTTGACCAGCTATTCTGACTTTACCTCCTACCTCACTGCTAGGAAAGTGTTCCAAAAAGGGCTAATCATTTACCAATTCTTTATTGTGAGTAGTTCTACACAGATAAAAGAGACCCATTTCAAGGCAATCTGACAATCCACCACATGTAGGGGTCGCTCACTTGGCACTGAGAACTATGCTTCTAGCTCCTGTGGCGACATGCAGCCACATGTGTGCTGAAGAATGGAGATTCATAGCAGGAATGAGAAAGAACCGTTTTAGTCACACAATAGCTTAAGTATATGGGGTAAAAGAGATGCCTGTTTCACATACCACCATTCTGATGTGACTCTTTCAGAAAAAGAAAGAAAGAAAAACACTCAGTCTAGAGTACTGTAATTATAACCTACTTAAACCAGTCTTCCTCCTTCTTTCAGCTCCATTGACTCATTCAACTTCAATCAGTGTCACTTCCTATTTGAGCTATTGGGGGGGGGGGGAGAGCATTTGACTTAGCTTGCTACAACATTTGTCAAATTCCAGGCATTACTACAGTTCTTGGAAAGCAGTGACTATGAGTTTGTCTTTGGTCCAGGGAGTTTTTATTCGTTTTTAACAGAGGTTGACAGTTACGACAGTTGGTCATTAGTATTTGGTGACCTGTGTGTTTCTTGTGAAACTTGAAGACACAACCTAGTCTCTGATGATAAAAAGAAACCAAGGTAAAGCAAAAGAAAAAATGTGTTTTTTTTACCAATTGCTATAGCAGATGGACAATTTTTATTTTAAGATACAATTTTTAGTAAATGGAAATTTTTCTTAGGTCTCTTAGATGGGAATCGTCTGGTGTCATTTGATCACATTGGAATTATGATAAAATAAAATCAATTTGGTTATTAGGAGATATTTTTATTGTGAAATCAATTTAAGGCTTTAGTTTATTTTCTCTGTAGTGTGTCAAGTGGCTGGGACAGAGTATATTATGATTTTTTAAAAAGCATCCACAAGCATTTATCCAATATCTCAAATTAGATCTTTCAAAAAGCTATGACTATACTTAATTTTCTATGACCTAGTAGCTCAGATAATAAACAAAAGCAGACTATGAAAAAGAAAGTGTTTGTTTTTAAACTTTTCCTAAATGTTAATTGTATTTTTTTCCCCCAGTTTTATTTTGATATTCCACTGACTAGCTCGGCTCCCAGGAAATTCCCCAGTCACCCAGAGGACTCAGTTTTTCTATAATTGGTATTATTTTCTCTAATGTTCAGTTCACTCACACCACCATTTTTACTTTTATCCAGATGTCTGTTTTTTTCAGAAGGCTGACATGATAAAGATGTCCCTGAGTTATCATAGTTAATAATTTCAATTTAGTTCTAAGAGTATAAAGGCATCTCCAAGTCTTCTAATTAGGTTTGTATATTTAATGCCAGCTAGTCTTAGGACAATCAAACAAGTTTTTTCACCCCCCCCCAACATATATGAGATCATATATGTAGGATCTCTTTATATTTCCTCTACCTGGCCCCTGCCTCTTTTTTCTCTATTATTTTCTGTCACCCTTTCTCTATTATTTTCTAAAAATTATATATTTTTAATTATATTAGTTCAGGTATATGACAGAGTGGTTAGATAATCATATAATTTATATTATGACCCCTACCCCCCACTCTTTGCTGTGATTTCAGCAATAAAATTATATTATATTGCTGGCACGATATATAGTCATTACAATTATTGACTTATATTGACTAGGCGTGGATTAAGGTTGGTTGAAGCCCCGGGTGCAGAAGAAAATAATGAGCCCCTTAAAAAAAAAGAGAGAGACAGGAAAAATAAAAATACATGTTTACTATATTTTTAAATAAATAAAAATATTATATACTATTAATGTTAAAATTGCACATATGAAACTAAACTTGGTGTCATTAGAAAAAAGTGTAAAGTTGGGGTTTTGCGCCCAGGATGCACGTTCGGTGCGCCCACCGTTCAATCTGCCTCTGTCCCTCTGCTATACTTTACATCCCATGACCATTTTGTAACTACCAATATGTACCTCTCAATCGTTTATGTTTTTCACCTAGCCCCTCAATCTCCCTCCCTTCTGGCAGCTATCAATTTGTTTTCTGTGTCTATGAGTCTGATACCAATATTACTTCAGTTATATGTGACATCTGAAGAACAAAACAAATGAACAAAGGAAATATGACAAACATCTATATGTCTGGTTATCTTGTATTCTAGTCCAAATGGTCTTTCTTCCTTTGCGTGTATGTAGATAGTTAACTTGTCATTTATCAGAGATACATGTTCTGTTGAGTAACTGTTATTCTTAAATTTTGTTTTTCTACTTTAAAAATTCATAACAAAAACAATGAGTCTCTGTTCCAATGGCACTTAAAAGTAATTCCAATATCGTTTTGTAAATCTGACTCCTATGTGTGTTAGATTTGTCCATATGAAAATTGTATTAATATCACTGTGCGTTAAAGTTGTTTTATCTTTTTATGTGAACATAACCACCTTAGACACTGAAAATCAGGAATATACCTCCCACCATTAAGAATTTTAACATTTTTTAAAAAAAGAGTTTTCATATATATTTTTTAAATTTAATTTTGAATAAACTAATATCCATAAACATAACTACTTATAAACCTGGAGAGTATAATTTAGTGGCATAAAATGCATAGTAGGCTGCTACTTTGAGAACAGTATCAAACATTCCTGTCTCAAAAATGCCACTTACAAACATCTGGTCTACATCGTAATCTTCTTTTCAATGGTGAAAGCTTTTGTTGCCATGTCAACAGCTTAATCTAAATTTCAGTCTTTCCTGGCCTCTAGTGAAAAGATATTCTTTAGCTCACTAGCTCTCTCAAAGAGGTTTAGTAAAAGCTGGCTAACAGTATAAGAGGAACTGGGACTAATGGAAACCGTGGCTTGAAGGTTTAGCGTTCAACATGGAAGACACTGTTCCGCTGAGCTGTGGAGCATTCACAGTAGAGTTACCATACTCTCCCGAGCTGCCTCACACACTTTAGTCATGTTGTCACTCAAAAAATTGTTGAAAACATTCCATTGGCAGTAGAATCTTTTAAGAAACTTTCCCAAGTAACCATCACCTCTTAAGGCCACCTGTTTTCTAAATATCATGGTACTCAGACAAGTAGTCCGCTCAGTTTTAGTTGTTAAGGCATTTTCCCAGATCATATAGTACTGTAAAGCTAAAGAAGACTAGGTGCTGATAAAGTGTAAAAGTTTTGATCAATAATCATTTATTGAGGAGCCATTATTTTATCAGGTACTATGTTTGGCACTGGTCACAAAGAAAATGAATAAGTGTGGGAGTCTTGTAGGAGACTGTGCTTCTGTTTAGAAGGCAAGTATATGCTATTACCTATGATATGAGTTTTTATAGTTAAAGAATGAGAATGACCCATGGGCCAGAGAAGTAAGGAAGGAGAAAGAAAAGCAAGGAAAACCTCTCATTCATTGTGACACTAAGAATGCCTGCCAGAATTAACTTAACTTTGTATATATTCTTGTTGAAGATCTCTGCAATATGGCTACTGAATGGTAGCTTGTTCACTGCCTGATTTTTCACCCAGGGAGCCATAGTTTCGGTGGAGAGTTTGACTTCATTAATCAAGGTTTCTTTGGATCATTCTGTTCAGATTCCTTGTCATAAAGACGTTGATGAATTAAGATGATTTTTCTTTGACAGTTATTTGAATTCAAAAATGAGTTGGGTGTTTTCTGATTTAAGACAACATATAGTGATGCCTTTTTTACAGTGTTGTAGCTAATCCCATAAATAACCCTTCCAAACAAAAGTGAAAAATTACAACATATAATCATTATTATCAATCTGATGATCAGTTAATGTCTATATTTCATTTGTGTCACAATACCAATAACACTTAGGTAAGTAATTTTCAGACTTCAGACACATTGGTATTGTGACACAAGGCTTCATAAACATAACGCAGTGAGTTCCTTTCAGCTAATAACTTTCTTATGCTTACACATAAAATCATGATTCACAAGCATTAGCAGAGGTGTAATTTCTAATTAATAATATTAAAGATAATCCTAATTACTAATAAACATTCATTTAAGCAACTAGATAATGGCATGAACTGTCATGAAAGGTCATTGATATTTATTGCATTGTCATAACCTGTAGAGTAAGAGACAGCTCATACCAACAACAGAGTCAGTCTTTTATTCAATCAGAAGAGTAATGTAAGTATCTACTGTGTGCCAAATGCTATACTAGCTCAAATAAATGTAATATTAACTAAGATATGGCTTCTAATTTTAAAGAGCCCACATCTATCTGAAGAGATAGACACATTCCCAATAATTACAATACACAATGGAAGTACTAATAGATGCAAAAAATATATATTTTGTGAACATCAAGAATAGAGGACTATTTACAAGGTGGAGGCTTAATGGAGAAAGTGACATTTAAGCTGAATCTTAAAGGAAGAATAGATTTTGTTAGGCAGATAAGCTGAAACCAGCATAATTCTTTTATCATATACCTTTTACCAAGTATTTTGCTCTATACCTTTTATTTTTGTAATACATATTTATCATCATAATAACCTTATGAGTCAGCACCATTAAAATATCCATCTCAGAGACTAAAATATTACCATGCTGAGAGTTCAGTAATTTGTCAAGGTCCCCAGCCAAAGTGGGGGATTCACTTCACAATCTGAGTTCTTACCCACCAAAACTAAAGCATTTCTCATGGTGGTGGTGAGCTGCTGAATAGATACAATGGTCATGGAAAACTTAACATCATTTCCCAGCCTAGCTGAATGGGATTTTCTCCATAGTTTTCTAGTTTTGATTAGAGGTCTTGAGAATAACATCCATCTAGTTTCTATTTTTCTTTCATATTCCTTCCAGAGCCCTGGTAGGACTTCCACAGTACTTGTAGACACAGACTCCTTTTCTCTGTGTGTAAAATAGTGAGGGCAGAAAGTCACTTTACAAATGCAAAATACTGCTTTTAAAATATTTGGAATAAACATGTTCTCTGAAGCAAGTACTCTGCCATTGATTCATGAGTATGGAGTCTTAACTTTATAAGGAAACTTTGACAAATCATAAATGATGTATAAACCAGTGGTGTGCTTGCAATATCCTGACAAAGTCAGTTAGTATCAGAAGAACAGATATAAATAAGTTAGTCCCTTGCTGAATAAAACATAAATAAATCAGAAGAATGAAACTGAAAGAATTCAGATCTTGTTTTAATGATACAGGTCATAGAATATATGTGTCATAAAATATCAGCCTCAATGAAAACATCCACTGTTGCAGATATTACATCCCACCTTTTGCTAAGACATTGTGTGTCAATTTCTGGAGGTAATTTTAATACTAGACATTAAATGCTAGGTATTAGATACTAGGTAAATTTAATATTTAAATACAAGTGAAACAAAAAAAAAGAGACATCTTTCCTATTATAAATATGATTATAACATATCTTTCTAGAAATAATATTGTCAAAAAACATCATGGCTGCAATCAAACTCATTTCTTTAGTGGAAAGATCTGGAACCACCTACCACAGCTTGCTTGATTGCTTCGTCTTTGAAGAACCAAATCACTTTATGTTTTAGAAATGATCCTGTGTCTTCTTTTTTCTCTGATTCTCTTGATTGCTCAAGCCTTGGTTATTTTTAAAAGCTTTAGATTTTCTTTGCACTCATTCTCATTTAGAGTTTAAAATGATATGATCAAATACATTTGTCTTAAGAAATAGCATTCAAATGAGAATCAGGGTGGATGGGTTTGAAGTTGTTTTTCTTAAGTAGAATGCATTTTATTAACTGAAGTTTTTGCTCAAGGGAATATTTTAAATGTGTGAGGATAAAGGGAATACACTATTTTTATAGCAGCTGGTGTGAAAAATATCTTTGTAGGAAGAAATCAGCTTTGTTAAGAAGCTGCCAGGGGGTAGGAACAAGACTTTGGAGTCTCAGGTAGAACTTAGTGACTAAGTTTCATGCAAAAAAAAGAGTAACACTGAAAAATGAAGAGTGAATGTAACAAGAGGAAGAGTGGTTGGTCTGCGGGACAGCATAGAGCATTGGTTTTCAAACTATGGGTCACATCCCATGAGTGGGTCATAGACTCAATTAATGGATGATGACTAATCATTAAAAAAATAGAATAGAATAGAATAGAAAATACCAGTGCACAACATAGTAAAGATTAAATACTAGTTTTAAGAAATATAGATACATATATATAGTAATGATGATTGCTTTGTAAAATGTATGTTTAATTTTACATGTATGTATAGTGAGTAAATTTTCTAATAATTTATTTTTAAAATCTTCTTAAAAATAAATTATTAGCAATAATCTAAAGAGAAGAGGAATTAATTGTGCGGTAGCATTATTTTTGTGGGAAGAATAAAACCAAGAGTGTGTAAATCTTCATCGTCCTTGCTAAAATATAAGTTCTACTTTGTTTACAAATATATTCATGCAAATTAAGTTTATTGTGGTTGTTAGTGTTTGTGTGTGTGTATATGCAGCTGTACACACATGCAGATGTGTGTAGGTGTGTAGGAAGGGTTTCAAGAACTTAGGAAAAACATTTTATATATATTAATATGCATTATTAATAATATATAACATGCCCTGACTGGTTGGCTCAGCGGTAGAGCGTCGGCCTGGCGTGCGGGGGACCCGGGTTCAATTCCCGGCCAGGGCACATAGGAGAAGCGCCTATTTGCTTCTCCACCCCCACCCCCTCCTTCCTCTCTGTCTCTCTCTTCCCCTCCTGCAGCCAAGGTTCCATTGGAGCAAAGATGGCCCGGGCGCTGGGGATGGCTCCTTGGCCTCTGCCCCAGGCGCTAGAGTGGCTCTGGTCGCGGCAGAGCGACGCCCCGGAGGGGCAGAGCATCGCCCCCTGGTGGGCAGAGCGTCGCCCCTGGTGGGCGTGCCAGGTGGATCCCGGTCGGGCGCATGCGGGAGTCTGTCTGACTGTCTCTCCCTGTTTCCAGCTTCAGAAAAAGTACAAAAAAAAAAATAATATATAACATATAACAGATGTATTTATATTATATATTATAATGTACTATATAAAATATATTAATATATTTACCCTAATTCTATTTTCATATTTAAGTACTGTACCTTACATATATCCATATTTAACAGATACTGTATTTGCAGTTTAGAGACATTTAAGCATTATCATCTTGAGATCAGAAGCTATTAAAATTCAAAAAGCTATATGAGAAAAGACAGCAGCAATGACATGCAGTACTATATTAAATCATTCACTTTGATTTTAAATTTTCTCATCTGAAATGAGATGTGTCAATGAAGAATGTATAATATCAGGTCCAATACTAAAAATTAATTTATTTTTAATGATCTTTTTTCACATTGCTGAATTTTAATGTGCTATCAAGAAGATTATCAGAGTTTGCTATTTTAAATATGTTTTTCACTAAAACTTTAGTCTGAAAAGTTTGTACTTGTGTTAGTGTATGACTTTCTCTGTGATTGTGAAGTGACTTTTAGCATTATGTTTGTTCTGTTTTCTACAATTTATAGCATATAGGTTAAACTATTTTAGAAGCAATTCAGAAACATTCCTTTTTTAGTATCTTCATTAACACAATTATTATTTTTCTTTTTTTCTTCTTCTTAGCATTTCTCCCTTCTATTCCTCTTTCTTTCTTTCTGCAGCTATATCATATAGTGTTTCTCTCAGGAGGCTAACGTTGAAAATTGTAGTGGGTAAGGCGGACACTATCCTTGTCCTCGTAAAGTTCCTAGTAAAGGGAAGGATACGGTTAAAGAGTGCACATAGAAGGGACATCCAGCTTAGACTAAGGAGCTTGGAGAAGATCTCTGAATCAAATGGTACATATGATGCCACCTGAAGTATGAGAAACACATGGCAAGGCAAGTTGGAACTGGGATGAGATGCAGAGTCACAGGCAAAAAGAATAATGTCCACAGAATAAGAGGCAAGATTAACATGGGAGGGAGAGTTGAGAGGTGACCCCAGAAAACTAAGAAGGGGCTCCATCTCCTTATGATTAAGAAATCTGCTGAAACTGGGAGTGGGAATTGCATAGAGAAAGAATGAGGAGCTGCTGATGGCATTTAAGCTGGTTCCACTTGATTTCTAGAGAACGAATGTCTTTGTGAAAACACCCCAAGAACACTCAAAGTCCAGTGTAGATTCCAGAACAGAGTAAACAGACATTTTCTATAAAAGACTGGCTATTAAGTATGTTAGACTTTGTGATCCATGTGGTATCTGTTGAAACTACTCAATTCTGTTAGTATGACCACAGTCATAGACGATATGTAAACAAAATGGGTCTGCTCATGTCCGATGCAATATTTAAGGACACAGAAGTTGTTCTTCATAAACTTTTATGAATTTTTAAATTATTATTTCAAGCATTTAAAAGGGATTCTTAGCTTGTTAGTCATTGAAAAATAGTCTCTGGGCTAGATTTGGCCTGCAGACTCCCGTGTTCCAATCCTGCTCAAGAGAAGAAGGCAGCTGTGTGAATTGGCAAGTGACATTTGGGTAGTGCAGAGGGGTATCTATAGAGTCAAGGATAAGGGGTTAATTTTTGTTTCTGCCTAATTCTGATGGCAGAGTATAGATCTTTTAAGCATTATGTACAATTGTAAAAGCTCTTTAGTTTATGACTTTGGAGAAATGTGCATTTATATTTATATCTTCTGGTATTTCTAAGAGGAATTAATGTTCTTTAAAAAAAAGTCCTGGCCCTGGCCGGTTTGCTCAATGGTAGAGCATTGGCCCGGTGTATGGAAATCCCAGGTTCAATTCCCAGCCAGGACACACAGCAGAAGCGCCCTTCTGCTTCTCCACCCTTCCCCCTCTCCTTTCTCTCTGTCTCTTTCTTCCCCTCCCACAGCCAATGCTCCATTGGAGCAAAGTTGGCCCGAGAGCTGAGGATGGCTCCATGGCCTCTGTCTCAGATGCTAGAATGGCTCTGGTTGCAATAGAGCAACGCCACAGATGGACAGGGCATCACCCCCTGGTGGGCATGCTGTGTGGATCCCGGTCGGGTGCATGTGGGAGTCAGTCTGACTGCTTCCCTGCTTCTCACTTCAGAGAAAATAAAAAAATAAAAAAAGTCCTACTGTGTCCTCACAAGCTAGTAGTGGAACAGATATTAAATATATATTTAAAAACTTAATATAGGCCCTGGCCAGTTGGCTCAGCGGTAGAGCGTCGGCCTGGCGTGCGGCGGACCTGGGTTCGATTCCTGGCCAGGACACATAGGAGAAGCGCCCATTTGCTTCTCCACCCCCCCTCCTTCCTTTCTGTCTCTCTCTTCCCCTCCCGCAGCCAAGGCTCCATTGGAGCAAAGATGGCCGGGCGCTGGGGATGGCTCCTTGGCCTCTGCCCCAGGCGCTAGAGTGGCTCTGGTCGCAACATGGCGACGCCCAGGATGGGCAGAGCATCGCCCCCTGGTGGGCAGAGCGTCGCCCCTGGTGGGCGTGCCGGGTGGATCCCGGTCGGGAGCATGCGGGAGTCTGTCTGACTGTTTCTCCATATTTCTAGCTTCAGAAAAATACAAAAAAAAATTAATATATGCAATTTTACAGTATAAGAAAGAAATCAATTAGTCTAGGTTCTCCAGAGAAACAGCACAAATAGATATTTATATGCAGCTCATGCAGTGGCCTTCTAACACCCTCTCAGCTGCATAAGAGTGAGTCTTGGGCCTGCAGCACTTCCTCATCAGAATACGGAGCCCTTCCAGCCAATGCTTGACTTAGTCCTTGACTTTTCCTATTTCAGATGCAATGTGTATTTCTTTGTTCTGCTTAAGCATATTTATCATGTGGCACCTGGCCAACCCCACTGCTATATCTGTCCTTTGTGCTGAGGGGATGGGTCCTTCTGCTGTAGCACAAATGGCACACTGCCACCTGGGACCTGCTGGCCATGGAGGACTGACGCTCATTACTGAAGCTGATCTTGCTCCATCTCTTCTCTATGTAGATACAGTGTTGTTTCATCCAGGGCTTAATTGTGTTGTATTTTTCTTGGTGACTCAGATACCAAGATGCTGTGAGCAGAAGTGTTTGGACTTCTATTTCTCTTAACAGGCAACAGATGCTACTTGCCTGAATGTGTGTGTGTGTGTATAAGAGAAAGAATGAGAGAGATTGATCTATTATGAGAATCAGCTCACACAGTTTCAGAGGCTGAGATGTCCAAAGTTTTGCAGTCAACAAGCTGAAGAACTAAAAGTACTGATGGTGTAAATTTCAGTCCAAATTCAAGTTCAAAGGAAGGATAAGATCAGTGTCCCAGCTTGAAGACAGACAGGCAGAGAAAGAATCTCTTACTGAACCTTTTAATTCTATTCAGGCCTTGAATGGATTGAATAGGGTGCACCCACACTAGGGAAAGAAGTCTTCTTCACTCAGTCTATGAATTTAAATGTTAATTTCATTCAGAAACATCTTCACAGACACACCTATCCATAATATTTAATCAAATGTCTGGGAAGCCTATAGCTCTTGTAAGTTGACACATACAATTACCCATCATAGAAAACAAGAGAGCTTATAAGCCAGAATAACATGACTGGGAGCTTCTGGGTAAACTCATTTAAACAGTAATGTTAAACTGAGACCAGAAGACAAGTTAATTGAACAGTAGAGTGATTGAGGATATTGAGGATGGAGAAGACAATTTTAGATAGGGAACAAACAATTAGAATCCAGGTAAAAAAAAATCAGAATGTAGAAAAGACCAGGAAAAACACTGTATTCCTACACAGAATTTGCTGGCCTTCCCTGAAGAGCAGAGCTAAGCAATGTGGAAACCCCAGGATACCTGTATTCCCCCCATCATCTTATCAGGACAGAGCCATCTCTAGACAGCTACAGATCAGTGTCATTATTCAATTCTCCAAGAACATACACTTTTCTTAAGAATGGGCTCTCCAACCTGAACATGTGGTGGTGCAGTAGATAGAGCATTGGACTGGGACGCAGAGGACCTGGTTTCAAAACTCTGAGGTCATGGCTTTGAGTGCTTGTTCATCTGGCTTGAGCATGGGCTCACCAGCTTGAGCACAGGGTGGCTGGCTTAATCATGGGATCATAGACATGACCTCATGGTTACTGGCTTGAAGCTCAAGGTCGCTGGCTTGAGCAAGGGCTCACTCGCTCTGCTGTAGTCACCCCCCCCAGTCAAGGCACATATGAGAAAGCAATCAATGAACATCTAAAGTGCCACAACAAAGAATTGATGCTTCTCATCTCTCTCTTCCTGTCTGTCTGTTCCTATCTGTCTCTCTCTCTGTCTCTGTCACACACACACACACACACACACACAGACACACACACACACACACAGACAGAATGGGCTCCCTGCTTTCTGTACTATTCCACTCACTTTCTCTATCTAAATAACCTTGAACAGAAAAAAGAATAAGCTACAAGAAAACCTTCCAATCTTCATAAAAGGCTGTATTTAATGTCTTTGATTTTGTCCTTGGCTCCACAGAGCCCCCCTTCCTTGGGGAAAGGCACCCAGGTGGACATCATGATGCTTTCTGCACATTATCTTTGGCATCAGGAGGAGGTAGGGTCAGCCTGTGACTTACCACTAGTAAGTGCTTTCAAGCCTTTGTCTGAAAGCTCTAACTTCATTCTGTTAACCTCAAGTTTTGTGTTGGAGAAAACACGAAGGAATTTTACTAATGCCAATTTTGGGGAACTTTTTAAAATGAAGGATATAATTTTAAAAATCATCTATAAAACAGCCTTGGAAATTCCATTTTTTCCAGGAATGTCACTTAAAATATACTTGCACAAAATAATTTCTGTGGTTGAAAGAAAAAGCAATCACATTGTCTTGAGACCACCTCCCTTGCGCCATACATTTTCTATACCACTTTAAAAGAAGTCCCAAAGCAATGTTTATTGTCATTCTAGACTTACATTTACAGTCTTTGCATGCAACAAGAACATTCTGAAATCCTTTCATATGTCTATTATCCCCCTGTCCAACCACACAAAAAAGAGCTTTAATCATTTAAAGTATGATGGTGATCTTAGCTTATTGCTCTGTTGTAGTTTTAGTTGCATCCTTAGAGTCCTGGCATATAGTGAAGATTCCTGTCATCATGGCAGATTCATTCTTAAGGGTGAAAAAAACAACCTTAATATCTTCATTACCTATGAGTAGTTTGGGCCTGCCAGGAATCCAGCTGTGTTACCATAGAAACCTCATTGGCCTAGATCTGATGTCATCACCCAACAATGTTATTCAACCATTCTATTATAGATTTTTAATACAAATAAATGTTGAATCATCTAATTATTGGTTACAGATAACACTTCCCCAATGCTTTACTCTAAGAACTTACAAAAATCATTAAATATGACTTGTTGATAATGAAATACCAGAGTGGGAGTGGTAAGATTAGTTGAAATTTACTATTTTAAAAAAATGCAGCAAGTGACTTTTGAAAATATACCCTAGTAACAAAACTATCTTCATGATGTTTAAAAAAGCTAAGTACAACTTGCTAAGTCCTACGTTTCCCTTCCTAATGACAGAAGGCGATTATAGCTATTATGTTCAAAGAGCAAAACTCAGAGGGTGCTCCCATAAAGCAATTTTATTTTTCTCTACAACTCTCCTTTTAATGTTGCACTAAAGGATGTTCGTTTTTCTCTGCCTATAAATGACATTCAGGGTAGGTTTCTTAGCTTAGATAAGAAGGAGTCCCACATTCACTTCTCACCTCAAAAAAGTCTCTGTGTAGTAATTAATATGTCCAGTCTAGTGTGGTAATAAACAACCTTTGAATTTTGATTAAGCTGAAAGCATCTGCCTTCTTTTACAAAGAGCCTAATAAAGGTAGGAGTCTATACTCCTGCTGGGGGAAGGCTTAAATAGCTGTTTCCTCAGCCAACTAACTCTCTCTTGAGGAGAGATGTAAGGAAGGAGAAAAGACAACAGAACAGGCCTTTTTTGACTGATTCTGGTGAATAGTATCAGTGCTCTAGAGGGCTACATTTTCACTTTGGGCATTCTGATGAATTCAATGGAGATCCTCTGAGCCCCCAAACAGAAGTGTCTTCTCCAACTCTTTCCTTCATAATTCCTGGGCATCTGGGTACAATTCTAATCTCTCTGCTAAGATCTCTCTTTAACCCTCTAGGTAATGCTTCTAGGAGGGCCTAAGAAATTTTCTCTATCATGTGACCAAGGTCTGGTCTACAAAATTTATTGTTCCTTTGACACAATGATTTATACTTTCTTCTGAGTGACCAAAACATTTTTATATGTGAGTACTACATACATTCTTATATGATGGTATTATTAGAATATTTGAATGTTCACCAAAATATTAGGAATTGTATGTAATTGAAGTTAACTGTATCTATTAAAACATATAGATAAAATTATTTTTGACCATGTAATATATTAATATAAATGAGTAATGATAATTCTGAACCACGAGATAAATTCCCTTCTTTTGCCTAAAATGACTCAGATGTCTGTTTTGTATTTTGTTATAACCTGGAACACAGCATGCCTTTATTTTTTGTTTGTTTCTAAATGCCTTTATGCTATCTGCATTCTAAATATACTTTGGGGAGTGTGAGTTGGGTAAGAATGCTCTGACTTGAGCACTAAGAGCAAATTCTGATTTATTTAAGCCAGTTAGTCAAGTCATTTCTTAGGTTCATGATTGGTTCAGAGAGAAAAATATGAAACAAAATCTGGGTCAATAGGCAAAACGTTTGTTGGTAACTTCTGAGAAATACACTTTCTACTTTTAGACAGCAATACAGAGAGATTATCTCTCAACTTAGTGGATTTAAACTAAGGAAAAATGTAGCTTTAATATTTATAGGTGAGCATATTGAAATCTCAGAAAAGACTAGCTTAAAATGTTAATGATAACAGTCAGAAACAGAAAAGAAATGGAAAGTAACTAGGATTTCACGTCATCTTTGAGTCTCTGTCATAAAACTAGCCTAAAGTCTGCCTTTCCTTTGGACTCACCAATTTTCTGAGCAATGAATTCCTTTGTTCTTTATGACAGATCTGGTAGACTTCCTGTTGCTTCCAAATGAAAGCATCTGAATTGATAAAGTGCCTGTTTAGAATGATCTGTGTATCACTTGCAATCCAGCTTTTGGGAGTATAATTGGGTGTTCATTATTACTACCAAGAGCATTTGGGCTTCCTTAAGTAAAATGGCTACTGTATTTATGTTGCGATCTTTTTATTTGCCTTACAATTGATCTGTAGGTAATTGGTTTGACCAATTACTGCGCAGGCTATTTCTTTTTTTACAGTCATGGTTAAAAATGTTCTAATAGGCAGACTCGCAATTTATTCACCTGTGATTCTATGTTAACTTTGTGATTGATTCTTTTTAACACTTTCCAAGCTCTGACACAGAATCTATTACTGTAATTGCTCTTTTTCCCCCCAAAGATTACAGCATCAGAGGTGAAGTTAACCCTGAGTAGACAGGAAAATGGTTTGTCTAAGAAATCATAGCCTGAGGTTATATACCAATAATTCTCCAAAAACTTTTAAAAGTCAAGAGATTTACTTTTATGTTAGTATTATATTAATTTTACTTCTATGTTAATAGAATATAAAGTGACCAACTTAATCCATTATATACATGAAACCCCTATAAATGCATTTTCCTTCCCTCTATAAAAGCATATAGAAAAAAATGTCAAGTGATGTCATAAAATTAGACAGCTCTGAAACAATTTCTTTTCCTTCTCTTAAGGACATATAGTTTGTTTTACCCCAAAACAGGGTGTAAAACAAAATTTGGTTTTTGGTGGTTTATATGGGAGATTGTTCAAGAAGCTGGGTATATGAGCAAGGAGAATGAGATAGAGGAGGAAAATTCAATAAAAGGTACATTATTGCTCTGGTTAATACTGTGGACTTATGGGACTCAATAGTAGGACTCTAAAGAACCATAAAGAATGGCCTAAATTGTGTTTAATGTCTCTATTTCTGCACTATCCACATTTTTTAAATAAATTTTTATTAATTTTAATGGGGTGACATTAATAAATCAGGGTACAAATAAATCAGATGTTCAAAGAAAACATCTCCAGGTTATCTTGTCATCAATTATGTTGCATACCCACCACCCAAAGTCAAATTGTCTTCTGTCACCTTCTATCTGGTTTTCTTTGTGCCCCTCTCCTCCCCTCTCTCCCTCCCTATTCCCCCCCCTCCCCGTAACCACCACACTCTTGTCCATGTCTCTGAGTCTCATTTTTATGTCCCACCTATGTATGGAATCATGCAGTTCTTAGTTTTTTCTGATTTACTTATTTCACTTCGTATAATGTTATCAAGATCCATCCATTTTGTTGTAAATGATCCAATGTCATCATTTCTTATGGCTGAGTAGTATTCCATAGTATATGTGTACCACATCTTCTTTATCCATTCATCTATTGAAGGGCTTTTTGGTTATTTCCATGTCTTGGCCACTGAACAATGCTGTAATGAACATGGGGCTGCATGTGTCTTTACGTACCAATGTTTTTGAGTTTGGGGGGTATATATCCAGTAGAGGGATTGCTGGGTCATATAGTAGTCCTATTTTTAGTTTTTTGAGGAACAACCATACTTTCTTCCATAATGGTCGTATTGCTTTACATTCCCATCAACAGTGGATGAGGGTTTCTTTTTCTCCACAGCCTCTTCAACACTTGCTATTACCTTATTGATAATAGCTAATCTAACAAGTGTGAGGTGGTATCTCATTGTAGTTTTTATTTGAATTTCTCTAATAGCTAATGAAGATGAGCATCTTTTCATATATCTGTTGTCCATTTGTATTTCTTCCTGGGAGAAGTGTCTGTTCATGTTCTCTTCCCATTTTTTTTATTGTATTGTTTGTTTGTTTGTTGTTGAGTTTTATAAGTTCTTTGTATATTTTGGATATTAGGTCCTTATCTGAGCTGTTGTTTGAAAATATCATCTCCCATTTAGTTGGCTGTCTGTTTATTTTGTTGTCAGTTTCTCTTGCTGAGCAAAAACTTCTTTGTCTGATGTGGTCTCATTCATTTATCTTTGCCTTCACTTCTCTTGCCTTTGGAGTCAAATTCATAAAATGTTCTTTAAAACCAAGGTCCAAGAGTTTAGTACCTATGTTTTCTTCTATGTACTTTATTGTTTCAGGTCTTATATTTAGGTCTTTGATCCATTTTTGAATTAATTTTAGTACACGGGGACAAGCTGTAGTTGAGTTTCATTCTTTTGCATGTGGCTTTCCAGTTTTCCCAGCATCATTTAGTGAAGAGGCTTTCTTTTCTCAACTGTGTGTCATTGGCCCCTTTATGAAAAATTATTTGACCATATATATGTGGTTTTATTTCTGGACTTTCTATTCTGTTCCATTGCTCTGAGTGTCTATTTTTCTGGCAATACCATACTGTTTTGATTGTCGTGGCTCTATAATATAATTTGAAGTCAGGTATTGTAATGCCCCCAGCTTCGTTCTTTTTCCTTAGGATTGCTTTGGCTATTCAGGGTTTTTTATAATTCCATAAAAATCTGATGATTTTTTGTTCCATTTCTTTAAGAAATGTCATTGGAATTTTGATGAGAATTGCATTAAATTTGTATATTGCTTTGGGTAATATGGTAATTTTGATTATATATATTCTTCTTATCCGAGAACAGGGAATATTTTTCCATTTCATTATATCTTTTTCAATTTCCCTTAACAATGCTTTGTAGTTTTCATTATATAGGTCCTTTACATTCTTTGTTATGTTTATTCCTAGGTATTTTATTTTTTTTGTTGCAACTATGAAGGGGATTATTTTTATGAGTTTGTTTTCTAATGTTTTGTTGTTGGCATATAGAAAGGCTATGGACTTTTGTATATTAATTTTGTATCCTGTGACCTTACTGTATTGCTTTATTGTTTCCAGTAATCTTTTTGTGGAGTCTTTGGGGTTTTCGATGTATAGGATCATATCATCTACAAAAAGTAAAACTTTTACTTCTTCTTTTCTGATATGGATGCCTTTTATTTCTTTATCTTGTCTGATTGCTCGGGCTAGAACTTCTAGCACCATGTTAAATAAAAGTGAAGAGAGTGGAGAACCCTGTCTTGTTCCTGATTTCAGGGGAAAAGTTTTCAGTTTTATGTCATTTAATATGTTAGCTGTGGTTTATCATAAATGGCCTGTATCATGTTGAGATATTTTCCTTCTATACCCATTTTGTTGGTGTTTTAAACATAAAATTGTGTTGTATTTTATCTAATGCCTTTTCTGCATCTATTGATAGGATCATGTGGTTTTTGTTTTTTGTTTTGTTGATATGGTGTATTACGTTAACCATTTTACATATGTTGAACCATCTTTGAGATTCTGGGATGAATCCCACTTGATCATGATGTATTATTTTTTTAATATGTTGTTGTATTCGATTTGCTAGTATTTTGTTTAGTATTTGAGAATCTGTATTCATTAGAGATATTGGTCTGTAGTTTTCTTTTTTTGTGCCATCCTTGCCTGGTTTTGGTATGAGGGTTATGTTGGCCTCATAAAATGTGTTTGGAAGTATTGCTTCTTCTTCAATTTTTTGGAAGGCTTTGAATAGAACAGGAACCAAGTCTTCTTTGAATGTTTGATAGAATTCACTAGTATAGCTGTCTAGGCCTGGACTTTTGTTTTGGGGGAGGTTTTTAATAGTTTTTTTCTATTTCCTCCCTGCTTATTGGTCTGTTTAGGCTTTCTGCTTCTTCATGACTCAGTCTAGGAAGGTTGTATTGTTCTAGGAATTTATCCATTTCTTCTAGGTTGTTGAATTTGGTGGCGTATAGTTTTTCATAGTATTCTACAATAATTCTTTGTATATCTTTGATATCTGTGGTGATTTCTCCTCTTTGATTTTGGATTTTGTTTATATGTGTCCTTTCTCTTTTTTCCTTGGTGAGTCTTGCCAAGGGTTTGTCAATTTTGTTGATCTTTTCAAAGAACCAGCTCCTTGTTCTATTAATTTTTTCTATAGTTTTTCTGTTCTCTATTTCATTTATTTCTGCTCTGATTTTTATTATTTCCTTTTTTCGACTGGTTTTGGGTTGTCTTTGTTCTTCTTTTTCTAGTTCCTTAAGGTGTTAAGTTAAGTGGTTTACTTGGGCTCTCTTGTTTGTTCATATAGGCCTGAAGTGATATGAACTTTTCTCTTATTACTGCTTTTGCTGCATCCCAGAGATTCTGATATGTCGTATTGTCATTTTCATTTGTCTGTATATATCTTTTGAAATCTGCACTTATTTCTTCTTTGGCCCACTCATTTTTTAAAAGTATGTTGTTTAGTTTCCACATTTTTGTGGGGTTTTTTACCTCTTTTTTGCAGTTGAATTCTAGTTTCAAGGCTTTATGATCAGAAAATATGCTTGGAACAATTTCAATTTTTCTGAATTTGCTATGTTATTTTTGTGGCTCAACATATGGTCAATTCTTGAGTATGTGCCATGTACACTAGAGAAAAATGTGTACTCTGTCATTTTGGGATGAAATGTCCTCTAGATGTCTACCATATCCAATTGCTCTAGTGTTTCATTTAAGGCCATTATTTCTTTATTGATTTTCTGTTTGGATGAATGATCTAGAGCCGTCAGTGGCATATTGAGGTCTCCAAGTAATATTGTATTTTTGTCAGTTTTGTTTTTAGGTCAGTTTGTAGCTGTCTTATATATTTTGGAGCTCCTTGGTTTGGTGCATATATCATATATTAAGAAGTGTTATATCTTCTTGATTCAATGTCCCCTTAATCATTATGAAATGACCACTTTTGTCTCTGATTACTTTTGCTGTCTTGTAGTCAGCATTGTTAGATATGAGTATTGCTACACCTGCTTTTTTTTGGATGTTATTTGCTTGGAGTATTGTTTTCCAGCCTTTCACTTTGAATTTGCTTTTATCCTTGTTGCTTAGATGTGTTTCTTGTAGGCAGCATACAGTTGGATTTTATTTTTTAATCCATCCTGCTACTCTGTGTCTTTTTATTGGTGAGTTTAATCCATTTAAATTTAGTGTAATTATTGACACTTGAGAGTTCCTTATTGCCATTTTATATATTGCTTTCTGTTAGTTTTGTATCTTGTTTGATTCTTCTTTTTTGTTTCTCTATCATTTGTTTTTGTTTGGTTGTAATCTATACTTCTTTCTTCTATTACTACCTTTTTTAAAGTCATGTGCTTCTGTGGTTGTTTTTTCAGGGGTGGTTACCATTAAGTATTGAAAGGGTACCTACCATGTTCATTGTAGTACACTATCTTATGAGTGTTTCTGCACTCCATTGTCCTTTGCTACTGTTAATCTTTGTTCTATCCACTTTTTTTGTTTTTGTTGTCACAGTTTAAATTTGGTTTTATTGTGTTCTTGGTGGAGTTTTTATTTGTGGTTTTGTTTTGTTTTGTTTTTTTTTTGTATCTGGTTAGAAAACCCCCTTTAGTATTTCCTGAATTGGGGGTTTTCTAAAGAATTTTTTTTTAATTTATTTTTTACAGAGACAGAGAGTGAGTCAGAGTGAAGGATAGACAGGGACAGACAGACAGGAACAGAGAGATGAGAAGCATCAATCATTAGTTTTTCATTGTGCGTTGCAACACCTTAGTTGTTCAATGATTGCTTTCTCATATGTGCCTTGATCACGGGCCTTCAGCAGACCGAGTAACCCCTTGCTGGAGCCAGTGACCTTGGGCTCAAGCTGGCAGGTTTTTGCTCAAACAGGATGAGCCCACACTCAAGCTGGTGACTTTGGGGTCTCGAAACTGGGTCCTTGGCATCCCAGTCCGACGCTCTATCCACTGTGACACCGCCTGGTCAGGCTGAATTGGGGGTTTTCTGATGACAAATTCCCTCATCTTTTCTGTATCTGTGAATGTTTTTATTTCTCTTTCATATTTGAAGGATAGCTTTGATGGGTATAGTATTCTTGGCTGGAAGTTCCTCTTTTTCAGAACTTTAATTATTGGGGTCCAGTCTCTTCTAGCTTGTAGAGTTTATGCTGGGAATTCCAATGGTAATCTAATAGGCCTTCCTTTATGTGTAATATTCTTCTTTTCCCTGGCTGCCTTGAGAAGTTTTTCTTTGTCATTGGTTTGTGCCAATTTCATTATGATTTGCCTTGGAGTAGGTTTGTTGGGGTTAAGATAACTCGGTGTTCTGTTTGCTTCTTCAATTTGAGGCTTTAGTTCTTTCCACAGGCTTGGGAAGTTTTCATCTATTATTTGTTTGAATATGTTCTCCATTCCATATTCTCTCTCTTCTCCTTCTGATATACCTATTATTCTTATGTTACTCTTTTTGATGGAGTCAGACAATTCCTGTAGGGCTTTCTCATTTTTTTTTTAAATTCTTGAGTCTCTCTCTTCTTTTCTCTGTTGTGCCTCAAGTTGCCTGTCTTCTGTGTCACTAATCCTCTCTTCTATCTGGCCTGTTCTATTAGCTAAGCTTGTTACCTCATTTTTTAGTTCATAAATTGAGTTTTTCATCTCTGTTTGATTTGTTTTCATAGTTTCAATTTCCTTGGTAATATATTCTTTGTGTTAGTTGAGTTGTTTTTTGAGCTCCTTAAGTTACCTTTCTGTGTTTTCTTGTATATTTCTGAGTATTTTTAGGATTTCTCTTTTAAATTTTCTGTCATTTAACTCCAAGGTTTCCAATCTGTTAAATTTTTTTTCTATAGATTTTTCCTCATCTATCTGTGCTACATCTCTGTCTTTTGTATCTACATCTTTTCTTTTTGTAAAAAGAAAAGAAGAAAAAATGGGAAATGTAACACTTATGCATAATTTGTTTGTGATATTTGATTTCCTTTTCCTTAATGGCATCTGAGGGTGGTTTTGTTAATACCACTAATGAGAATTAATAAAGAGTAAAAAGTAAAAAAAAAAAAAGACAACAATAAGAAAAATAAAAAATTACTATTATTTCTTTTTTCTTTCCTTCTTTGAGAAAATACCATGAAAAACTGAGAATTATATTGTGCTAAATTGAACAAAAACTACCTATAAAGGAGGGCTTGAGTTGGGGAGAAGTAATAAAGGGGCAAAGAGGAGGTAGGGACCCACAAAATGCAAAAAAGGAAAAAATTTGGATCAAGAATAAAATAATTTGCTTGTAAATGATGGTTGACTGAGAGATATAGTGAAAGGGATGAGAGGGAAACAAGAAAAAGAAAAATAATACTATTGTATTAAGTGGAACAAAAACTACATAGAATGGAGAGCCGGGTTAGGGGGAATGCTAATGATTTAAAAAGCAAAATAAAAAGTACACAAATGCCATAAAGAAAAAATTTGAATCCAAAATAAAATAATTTGTTCATGAGTAAAGGAGAAAAGAAGAAACTAAGAGAGAGGGGGAAAAAAGGGAATAAAGAAAAAAGAAAAAGGAGAGAGTTAAGGGTTTTAGAGTATAACCTTCATAGAGAGAAAGGAAAAAGAAAAGAAGAAAAAATGGGAAATGCAACACTTAAGTGTAATGTAGTTCAAAATGAAGAGAAAAGAATAAGACAAGCAGAGTATAAAAGGACCAAGGTGGAAGAAGAACAAAATAAATAAATAAAGATAAGAAGATGAAAGAAACGAAAAAAAGTGGAAAAAGTTATAAAGACTGTTAAAGACTGGTTTTTTCTTGATTTTGAGAGGTTTTCTTCTTCCTTTTTTTTCTTCTCCCTCTTCCTGGTTGGTGGTTCTGTACCCCAGGCTCGTCCCCTGTGGCATGGTTAGGTAGAGATTTGCAGTTGATGTGTCTCTATGGTGATGTCATATACTAGGCCTCAGTCTCATTGGTAGTCAGGGCTTGTTAGTGTTTGCAGGCTCCAACAATGGGAGAGTCCATTTTCCCGGAGCTTCTCTCCTAGTCTGTCCTTCCTGAATTAGCAGCCTGATGATCCAGCTATGAGGTTGCTGCTGCCACTGCCTGGAGATTAAGAGGCTCAAAGAGCTGGCAGATCCTCACTCTATCCCCACTCAGTGCAGGGCTCTGGGTAAGGCTCTGTCAGTCAGAGCCACCAGAGTAATCAGGCAGGGCTGGGAGCCAATTGCTCTCAAGGTGTCTTTCTATGAGCTTCCAGGTGTGTCCAGTATGCCTCAACACTGTGTGGGAATAGTCTCCCCAGGCTTTTTGCACTTTGTAACCTGTTTTGGCTGGGAAGAAGATGCTCTAGTCGCTGCCTGCACAACAGAAGGTCTTAAAAGCTGCCAACTCCCTCTTTTTAGCGCACAGCCCTGAGTATGAAAGCTCTGCCAATTAGAGCCACCAGCTTAAGCAGGTAGGGGGGCATGTTGACTTCTGTTCAGTTCCCCAGGTATATCTAGTTAAATTTGCCTTTGCGTTCCATGGGATTGCTCTCTGCAGGTTTCTTCCTTGTTAAAAAGCCTACAGCCTAGCCTGTCTAACTTCTGCAGTGTTCTCTGAGGTCTGTTCCATAGGAATGTGTTTTTCACCCTGTATTGGCTGACCAGAAGTTGCCCCCGCCCCTACTTGCAGAGCAAGAGGCACTAAAAAATATCACGTCTCTTGTCTTAGATCGCTGATCTGAGAGAGACCTTGTCAACTAGAGCCACATAAGCCAGTTGGGCAGTGAGCAGACTGTGGGTTAAGCTAATTTCAGTGATTGGATTCAAAGATCTGCTCCAGAGACAGTTTGCAAGCTGCCTGCACGCCCCTCCCCCTAGAGCTTCCGTGTTTTTTCTTCCCCGGGATGTTAGCCCGAATGGCTGGGTGAGGCGCCCCGCCCACCGGAAGAAGTCCAGGCATAGGGAAGTTCGCTTTCACTATCCACATTTATTACAACTTTTTCATCTGGTGGAGATTTTCTATCAAGAAGAAAGTCTCTAACAGCACTTTAAGAATGGCTTCAAAAGATGGCTGTATTTATCTAGAGTTCTTCAATACAAAAATGAGGGCCAATAGTAATATTAATATTAAGTACAATGAATTATATACACATATTTACTCTATATTTAAAGTTAAAATGACCCCCCAGAATAGTAAACTTGTTATCAAGCTAAGTGTCATGCAAAAAGAAACAGTTCCATACAATTAAATTTTAAAGACTAATTCTTCTGAGAAACTATTTTGACTTGTTAAAAGGTATGCAGAAAAAAAATTATTCAGACAACCATTTAATTTTTTTTTGTCATTTGACAATTGAAGTTGGCCATATATATGCTGTTAGTCATCAGCTTTTTGAGAAGTGGTTTTCTTTTTAATACAGCATGTAAATCTTTAAATTTCTAGGTAAGAGTGTTATATAGTAAAAAAAAAAAGTTTTTTAAAAGTAAAAACTAAAGACCATAAATGAGAAGCCCCTAAGTGGTTTTTAATCATTTTATATCAAGGATAATTGCACAGTTTATGGTGTAATTATCATTGGTAAGCATTAAATTTCACCAGTTTGGGCTGAATAGCACTCCTTGCACACAGGAAAGAAATCTTGGCAGAGGGATTATTTAATGCTGCTGGTATGAATGAACCATTTCTGTTCTTGGTTCATAAAACTACACTGTATAAAGAATAATAACACTTGTAAAATTATCAAAACCTAAACAATGCCACGCCTTAAAGAAAAGCAAATAACAATAGCAAAAGCAATAGCAACAAACACAGTTCAAAGACTTGTTGAATGGATGTTCTTAAATATATATCAGGGTAGATGTCTGCTTTCTGTCTCCACTGTCACAGTGGGGTCTGGAGCTAACACCTGAGACAGGCTTCTGCAGGATGACAGAAGGACTAACATTTCTGTGATGACTGGAGGGGCTGCCAGCCCAGTGCATGTACTTTTATTGTGGCCTCTCAGATCTTCATCAATTCCAGGGTCTAATCAAATATTAGACCAACAATATTACATTTAAAATATGATAAAATCCACATGACACAGTAAAGGCATCAAAATACTATTTTTTAGATAGATTTGAAATCTGTACAGACTATTACAATTTTTTTTTTTTGTCAAAAGAATTAGAATGACTGCCAGTTATAGTTAGGCACATTTATTTATCTACTATCTCCACATCTAATAATAATAACAATGCTGTTAATCATTTATTGAACCTTATAATGGTCTAGGCTTTATACTAAGTACCTTAAAATGTTAATTAACTCAATTCTTCTAGTAATCCGCTGAGCAGATATAGATGAGAAAATGAAGACCAAAGAACTTATTTTTCTTTTGTTTTTTAAAATTTTTATTAATTGATTTTAAAGAAAGAGAGGAAGGGAGAAGGTGGGGAGAGAGAAAGAGATAGAGAAACAAATATTTGTTGTTCCACTTATTCATGCATTCATTGGTTGCTTCTTGTAAGTGGCTTGACTGGTGACTGAACCACAACCTTGTGGTGGGGGGATGACACCATAACCAACTGTGTTTTACTTGGTCAGGGTGAAGCTATTTTTTTAAGGTCACAAAGTTAGTGAAAGAACTTGAATGTGATACCAAAGCTTTTAGAATCCAAAGCCGAGGATAATTGCATAATTATCTTTAAGTCACAAATTGATTAACTTATAGTATTTAAATTTTTTTAAAAATTCATTTGCCTTATTTCTCTGGAAAAAATAGGAGGGATAGGATTTAGCAAGATTACATCTTCTAGGAAGACAAAGCAATGTTCAAGTGTAATTGTACTAATTAACATTATATTGTGTTTCAGGTAAAACAATGTTTTCCCTTTTAATTAGACTTCATTTTTTAAGAGTAGGTTTATATTCACAGAAAAATTGAGCAGAAAATACAGAGAGTTCTCCTATCTTTCCTATTCCTCCACCCTAAAGCATAGCCTTCCTCACTGTTGACATACAGTCATATATGTTAACAGATATTGACAAATACTTACATTAGATTGGTATATTTGTTAGGATAGATGAATCTATAGTGACACATCATTATCATTCAAAGTCCACAGTTTGCATTAGGGTTGTTCATTTTGTGGGTTGTACGTTGGTGTTGCACATCTATGTTTTTTTTTTTTTGACAAATATAGAATGACATGCATTCACCATTATAGTTTCACAATACTTTTAAATTCACCAATAGTTTCACAATACTTTTAAAAGGATATTCATTTTATTAATTAGTTTATCTTTATTTTTTTAGTCAATGAATAGAAACTAATGAATTTTAGAAGAGACCATAGAGATACCATCAACTAAACATGGCCCATCCATACAAGCTTAATGTGCCATTGATAGCTATCAATGAGTTGTTGAGCTCAGCCTCAGAGATAAAATGTATCAAATGATCAGATTTGATGATAAGGTGGAGTGCAATTATGGCTTCTTGTGAAAAAAATAGAAATACAGGCAGCCTCTTTTAAATGGTGAGGAATTCTTTTTTTTGAAGGAAACACATCCCATGCAGAAGGAAGTACAAACCAATTTGCATCCAAACTGAAGTCATTGACAAGGAATTTTTGCATTGTCATTTTTTTAAGGTACTTGAATATTATATTTATATTTCTCACACAGTTCATTCAGTTTTAAAGTGCTTTCTTAAGTGTCCATCTGACTATGGAAAGCTGCACTTCTTTGTTAAAGATTTTTTTTTTCTTTTTTTCTTTTTTTTTTTGTTCTTAAGTGAGCTGAGATTTTTTTTTTTTGTATTTTTCCGAAGCTGGAAACGGGGAGGCAGTCAGACAGACTTCCGCATGCACCTGACTGGGATCCAGCCGGCATGCCCACCAGGGGACGATGCTCTGCCCATCTGGGGCGTCACTCTGTTGCAACCAGAGCCATTCTAGCGTCTGAGACAGAGGCCATGGAACCATCCTTAGTGCCCGGGCCAACTTTGCTCCAATGGAGCCTTGGCTGTGAGAGGGGAAGAGAGAGACAGAAAGGAAGGAGGGGGGAGGGGCGGAGAAGCAGATGAGCGCTTCTCCTATGTGCCCTGGCCGGGAATCGAACCCAGGACTCCTGCACGCCAGGTCGATGCTCTATCACTGAGCCAACTGGCCAGGGCCTGAGCTGAGAATTTGAAAAACTTACCCTAAAAGTTTTCTCTGATATTCATCTCTTGCATGTTAAACTCTACAAAATTTGGAGGCTTCATATAAATCTGCAAAGTACTTAATTGTTAGCTACAGTCCAAAACTAATGTTTGGTCCTCCTTGCATCACTTTTTTCTGTCCACACTTTTGCTGAAGGAAGTTGGTATTTAATCAGGAACCTATGTTTAGTTATTAAACTTGAACATTGAGATGACAGTTGTGACTCTAAAGGATACAGCTCGCTTTCAACTGACAACAGATAAATTGCATTATAGCCATATATAAAATAATTCAATCATGAGTTTACTGCAGTCCACACACAGTCAGAGGCTCTCCTGAGAGGTCTTCTATTTGGCAGTCTACCAGGCATACGAACTATTGATTCCTGTAGCTTCTTTATCCTTGTAAGTCAATTGCATTGTCTATAAACACAGCATCTGAACTTCATCTTTGTACCAATTTCATACTCCTATTTCTGCTCCATTATGATCGGCTTTCCTTCCTCTTCAAGTCCAGTAAATATCATTACTTATAATTTTGCCTTTCTATCTAAAACACTTATTCATTATTTGGAATTTGTTAAAAGAGATTTTAGTGTAGGTTAGTGTGCAGAGAACATATAAATATCTAGTCATTGTAAGCTTACCCATGTTAGCCCTTGAAAGAGGAGATACATTTTAATATAAATAGTAAAAGAAGATCAATTCTAAAGTTTGATTTATTTTTGGTTTTTAGAAAGTAATGCTCCTTTGACAGTAATGTATAATGATGCAGTTATAGTTTCAAGGATGAGCAACAAAGGGATTATTTAAAATTCCAAAACTTTACCATTATGCTAATACACATGAATCAATCTTTGCTAGATAATCTAATAGCCTACCTGAAATTGACTCCAGCTTATTCCTGAAACTGTTTCTAAAGTCTTTTGTCAATATCTGATCCACCATATAATCTAAATTTTATTTCTCAGCTCATGTTAGCAGATCACATTTTATTGTTTCCCACCAAAAACTCTGACTGATTTAATGTTTAAAAATTCTGTGTAGACTGACGAGGCAGTGGTGCAGTGGATAGAGCCATCAGACTGGGATGCAGAGGACCCAGGTTTGAGACCCCAAGGTTGCCAGCTTGAGTGCGGGCTCATCTGGTTTGAGCAAAGCTTACCAGCTTGGACCCAAGGTTGCTGGCTCGAGCAAGGGGTTACTCCGTCTGCTGTAGCCCCACGGTCAAGGCACATATGAGAAAGCAATCAATGAACAACTAAGGAGTCTCAACAAAAAACTGATAATTGATGCTTCTCATCTCTCTCCCTTCCTGTCTGTATGTCCCTATCTATCCCTCTCTCTGACTCTCTCTCACTGTCTCTGTAAAAAAAAAAAAAAAAAAAAAAAAAAAAAAAAAAAAAAAAAAAAAAAAAATCTGTGTAAACTTTGACATAGCTTCATGTTGAGGCAGTCCCAAATTTAGGTACCAGATTACATAAAAACTTCCTGGAGAACAATTACAATTTTGAATTTACCCTAATGTTCTGATTGGTAACAGCACAGGTTAATTTTTCTGGGCATAAGTGCCCTTGTTTTTAAAATAAAACAAGGCTTATTAAGGCTAATGATGGTTTTCATACTAGATCGGTGACTTTTGTGCCCGTTGGAGCCTTAGGGATTTAAAGGAACTCCCTCTTCATCAGTAAAATAGAGCAGACTGAGAGGCCGTGGCCAGGAAGTGCTGTGGAACGTCACCCCCCCCCCCACACACACACACACACACACGCGCCTTTTACAGACTGGAAGTTCAGTCATGCGCAGTTTTGCCCACAAGATTCTCTTCAGGATTGCTTTAGAATAAGGGATTCTTCAGTATTTATTTAAGAAAATGTTATAAAAGATGCCTAAGATGTCTTCTGTCTCCTTCATTCTATGACTTTGTTTAGTCCTGGAAATTTCTTCTCCACAGTGTTCTTCAAAAATACTGGGAGGAAAGCAAAATGCTGTAAGCTTCATGTCTACAAAAAAATAGCACCTATTTCTAATAATAACATTGATCATTTAGTGAGTGCTTACAGCATATGAAAACCTGTGTCATAAGTTTTAAATGAATAAATTCATTGAATATAACAACTTTGTATGGTTGGTACTATCCTTAAGGTCATGGAACTATAAAAGGTAGGACTGAAGCCAGGCAGACTTGCTCCAGAGCCCACACTCTTAACTACAATTCTATAGTCTTTCTGTTCAGTGAGAAAATATTAGAAGCTCAAGGAAACATATCAGTTCCTCTCAGGAATAAATGAATGAATAGGATTCCTTGGGAAAGTTATGGTAAGGCTTGTAGAGAGGCTCTGTGATATGCATTCATAAGATCAAACGTGAATGGAATCACCAAACTGAAAAGTGGTTGAGACATTGGGTTTAGCAGTTTGCACAATTTTTTTTCTGCTAATTAGCTGATGTAGAAAAGAAATTGTTTCAGGGCCATCACTGGGAGTATTTTTCCAACAGTCTGGCCAAATCACATTCCTTTGGCAAAGTCCCAGCACTCTATTGAATAGAAGTGGTGAGAATGGGTAACCTTATCTTGTTCCTAATTTGGGGGGAAGAGATAGATCATTTCAATAAAGAGATGAAAATGGTAAAAAAAAAAAAATTTAAATGAAAATGCTAGGTATAAAAAACAAGATGACAGAGATTCCCGTTTTTATTATTAAATATAACTTGTGGTCATGTCATATACCCGTTTTATTAGGTTAAGGAAGTTACTTCCTTTTCCTAGTTTCTTAAGCATTCTTTCCATATGTGGATGTTGAATTTTGTCAAAGGCTTTTTTTTTTTTTTTTTTTTTTTTTTTTTTTGCATCCAGTAAGATTTGTGGAGGAGAATGAGACAGTGGATCCAGTTTTCTGATGTTTTGGTTCCCAAGAGCCATATCCTGCCACAATACCTTACATTTTACCATTAGCAAGCTGGTAAGTTTCAGTAGCATCACACTCACTGGGTTGCACAACATTGGGTGTTCAGCATCTGCCTCGGGTTAATCAGGGACTAGTGGGCCGTTTCTCCTTGACAACGTTTGGTTTTGTTTGGATTTAAGGTTACTTGCTTGCTCTGTGATTCTTGTCTTAGAGATTCAAGAAAAGAAATGTAATTTTGCGGATCTTTTTCTCTTTTTTTATGTAAAAGGGGAGGTGACACTGTTTTCAGCCTTCTGCATCCCAAGCGGACACTTCAATTCCTGATGCTAACTTGTGATAATGATAGCTCTTATTCCTGTGGAATTTCTACTGCAAGCTCACCATATGTAGAGAGTAAAGGTTAGATTTTATAGAATTCTTAAGTCATATTTTATTATGCTTCAGTTTGTATTGAGAAACAGTGGATTTTAGTTTTTTCCCTAAATGTAAATTATAGTATCTTGTTAAATAACTTTTTCACAACACACTGCTCCCTCTAGGGAAGCTGACATCCCATGAAAGGGGAGAACTTCTCCTTCTTCCCAATTCCTCACACATAGAAATCCATAACACATACATTTCTTTATCCATGGAGTAATGAGGGTTGATTGGCATCATGGTGAGCATGCAAATAAGACTGGTAGTTTTACAGCCTCTCAGGCATGTACAGCCATGCTCTCTGGAAGGGTGATAGTTGATCAAATGCTTAAGGTTGATCCAATCACATTGTTTTATAAGGGAATGAGCTCGGCTCATCTACTGAAGATGTATGTAGACGGCTATGCCAGACGCTAAACATATATATGTCTGAAAGCACCTGGAATAAATTGCCTGTAATCTGACACTTTTACCTCCAGGTATGAATTTGTGCAATGACCTCAGGTTACAAATCACAGTAACTAACTAATATACTCATAACTTCATTGACACCCATCATTTTTTGCATGTGTTCCGTGTTGCTTTTCTCTGGAGCTTGCTGTGACAAGTTAGATCCCATCTGTCTGCTCAGTAACAAGCAAAATGACAAACACAACACAGGAAACATTGTTCAGATATTCAAAATTGTTTTCTACCATTTGGTTTTATTAATATGTTAACATTTAGAGATGATAAATAAATGAAAGATGGATTGGACCTTGAAACTGGGATTAATTGTTGTGAAAACTGCCTGAAGACAACAATAGTTTTAAAAGGACATTTGTCCACATTTACGATTGTTATACATTTTATTTTTAAGTCATTTACGTCTCTCCAAAAGGATTCAATGCTGTGGAATAAATGAGCTGTCATATTTCTATACAAGTAAGAAATAAAGGGTATCTCTCCCTTTTTGGAGCTGGGTTTTTACAAGAAGATGCATACATAACCGGGGTTTTGTTTTCTGACTAAAAAATTTTTAATGAAAAAAAAAATCCATCTTTTAATGATCATTTTTCTTCTACTAGAGTTATGGATCTATCGTGGTAGAAAAATTTCTCTTAGTTCGATGTGGGTTTGAGTAAACGTTATATTCTTCGGTATTCCTATTAGGAGGTAGAATATTTTCCCCTATGACTGCCCGTTGCAGTTTCCATGGTACAGCTATAATTGGAAGATGCTCTGTATTTTTTTAAAGGTAAAGTCAATTGGAAAAATTTAAGAATTTGATGAAATATCTCAATCAAACAGGATATACATTGGACACACTCGGTGCTCCTTCCCCGCATATCTATTTGCTTCTCCCTATTTTCTACAAAATGCTTTTATAGAGAGGGTTAAGCATAAAAAATCTACTAAGCATAAGAAATGCACACTGGATTTATAAAACCAGGTCAGCTGACTGACTTGGATACTCTATTAATGGTGGTATTTGACTACAAGATGATCCCTCAACCCTCTTACTTTTCCAAAAACTGCCTAACATTGTCTCCAAAACATGCACGATCTAAAATATTATGCATGTCTTACATCTTACACAAAAGACTTATAAATACCCACCATCATTGCTGTTATTAATATTCTTTTGTTTTAAAGAGAAAAGTACCAGCTCCTCTCATTTCTGAGCAAACACCACAACTGTAAATCTGTTGCCAGGCAACCTGCATTCACAGCTCAGATGGGCTGAATTGTTTAGATTCATATGTGGATAAAATTGACCCATTCTTTCTCTGAAGAAAAAGCCTCTGAGCTATTTCTATGAACATTTTAAGGTGTAGGTTATGAAACCATTGTTCTGTAGAAGGTTCCAAAACTGAGACGTTTGCTGTAGATACTGCCTTCATTTGTCCTGCCACATCCCATTCTAAATATCTGATTTGGGATATGTTTTCCCATTAGACTCTGAGTTCCTTGAGGACAAAGACTGTGTTCTACTCACACAGGAACATGAGCCTATACATTGCTAGCATCCCATAAGTATGTGATACATTCTTTTCTTTTTTTTTTTTTTTTTTTTTTGTATTTTTCTGAAGCTGGAAATGGGGAGGCAGTCAGACAGACTCCCGCATGTGCTTGACCGGGATCCACCCAGCATGCCCACCAGGGGCCGATGCTCTGCCCATCTGGGGCATTGCTCTGCTGCGACCAGAGACATTCTAGCACCTGAGACAGAGGCCACAAAGACATCCTCAGCGCCCAGGCCAACTTTGCTCCAATGGAGCCTTGGCTGTGGGAGGGGAAGAGAGAGACAGAAAGGAAGGAGAGGGAGAGGGGTGGAGAAGCAGATGGGCACTTGCTTCTCCTGTGTGCCCTGGCTGGGAATCGAACATGGGACTCCTGCACGCCAGGCCGACGCTCTACTACTGAGCCAATCGGCCAGGGCCTGATAAATTCTTTTAAATCATTTTATACAACTGTCTATCTATATGCTTCTTGCAATAATATTTTCTTACTAGAACTTACAAGGAAAAAGAGACTGTTAGATTAAAAGACACAACAATGTTAATATATAATTAACAAAGAACTAAAGCAACAAGTTTAAAAATACTAAAATCACAACATTATGTTAGAAGAAACTTTATGAGGTATTTATTCCAGTGGTATCAACATTAGTTCTCACTTGAATTACACAAGGAATTTACATATTTAATTAATCTACGACGATGTTTTGAGTTAGGATATATTTTTTAAAGTTTCCCAACTGATTCAACTCTAGAACTGAGAACCGCTAATATAGTCCAGCTGTCTCATCTGTGGGGGAGAAATCTGCCCCAGAGGACCGACAAGTGCGAGGTGGAAAAGACACAGCCCTGGAGTCACCTGCCAACCATCTGCCAGTGTCTGATTCAGTTCTTCCTTGTGAAACAGAGAGGATAGTATCTACTTGTGGGGTTTCTGGGGAGATTGAATGGGATGACACGTAGTGAAACTAGAACCATGCTTGGTGGAAGCCAGGCAAGGACAAACCCTTCTCTTAACCCGAGTCGCAATCATGATGTTTGAGCTGCTGACTTCCAGACTCTTCAGTACCATGGAAAGCAGCACAGGAAGCCTCTAGCTCTGACGTTTATTCTGGAAAGGAGTAAGCATTAACATGTCTGTCAAGATCTTTGCAAGAAACACAAGAGGCAGCAAAAAGTTAAATGAAGAGAATTTAACGAGAGGACTTTTTTTTTTCAGAGGTGAGGCAAAGTTAAAGGAATCACCAAGATCCTGTGAAGCAAGGCAGTGACTACTACTAGATCAAGGTACCAGAATGATTACTGAAACCAAGTATTACCTGTAGCTGCCAGAAATAGGCCACCTGGCAGGAACTGCCTCCCAATTAAAGGAACAGACTGGTGGCCAAACTGCAACTTGGCAGGAAGGAGCCTGCAATGCACTTCTCTGTCCTCTTACTCTAATTTTCTGCTGGTGACCACGTTGACTAGGACAGAGGACAAGGAAGTCTGGTTGATGCGATTCATTAAGGTCAGTCTCCAGGGAACCAGAATGGCAAAGAAGGATGAAGAAGGCTCTGGCAGGGCAATCAGAAGACATCAGGCAGCTACTGAGCTTCTACTTTATGCTGAGTATTGGTGTGCATGGTGTCTCCAGAGCTTGTGTTGCTTTGGGTTTAATCCAATTGAATAGAAATTGTCCCAAATTACTGACATTGTGGCACAACATTCTTTGCCAAGAATATAAACTATATATGCTTGCTAACTTTACACACACACACACGCACAAATATATATATACCTGCTAATTTTCTTATGAAACAAACACTCTCAGGCAGTGAAACATGAACTTAACTGCTGAATGTGGGTCCCCAGTGGAAGAGACACACCTTTCACTCTGGCACATGGCTGCTTCATTGGAGTAGATGCAGCAGGAAAATCAGCCTGCAAGCCGTGCTAGCCAGAGACACAGAATAACCCAAACCCACTCCTATCTCCGCAGCTGCCTGTTTCTCCTGGGCCTTCTGTTCACCTCTTTGTTTTGTAATTTATCCATCTAAGAAATGAGAAGAACACCTGCTTCTCATTATAAGATTGAGATGTTTTGAGGGAAATGAGAATCTCTCTTATGAAAGAAAGATGCTGTCTACTGAAATATAGAGCTGAAGGGGGAGGTATTTCATCAGCATAATTTTCATCAACCAAGAGGACACGTATAAAACACCTGACATTTTATTTCTCTGTATAAAACTTTATTTGAGAACTATCTGGAGCATCAGAGAAAAACAAGGCAGCCTCTGCCTTTGAGGAGTTCATTATCCAGTGGGAGGAATTAGAAATGAAACATTTCTTAAAAGAGAATAATAATAGATTAGATAAAGGCTTTGGTACCCCTTTATAATTGAGTATGTATTTTTTAGTCTAGCAATTCTCTATTATCTATCTATCTATCTATCTATCTATCTATCTATCTATCTATCATCTACCTATCTACCTACTTACTTATTTTGTTTATAAGCAGTGATTTGCATATTCCCTTTCAGCCCAATAAGGCTTTTCCTTAGATTTCCAGGGTTCTCTGACCATAAGACCCAGACCTTGGTTCTGTCTTCAAACCCAGCTGATTCCCCATTGACTTGCAGTCTTGTTCCTACTTATTTATCCTAACTCAGTTCTTTATTCTTTTATGGTAAATTTCACTCTATTACCCTTACATAGCATTCTCATATCCATCCCCGCCTGGCAGGGAAGAGATTATTACAAATTATTTATTTGTTTTATTAAATTCATTGGGGTGACATTGATTAATAAGATTATATAGGTTTCAAGTGTACATTTCTATGACGCATGATCTGCATATTGCATTGTGTATCCACCACCTGAGTCAAATAATTTTTCATGACCATATACTTTATTCCCTTTAGCTTTTATTACCTCCCTACCCCTCTTCCCTCTGGTAACCACCATTCTGTTGTCTGTGTCTATAATTTTCTTTTTATGTGACAGAGACAGAGAGAGGGACAGACAGGAAGGAAGGGAGATGAGAAACATCAATTCTTCATTGTGGCTCCTTAGTTGTTCAGTGATTGCTTTCTCATATGTGCCTTGACTGGGGGGGGGCTACAGCAAAGTGAGTGACCCCTTGCTCAAGCCAGCGACCTTGGGCTCAAGCCAGTGACCATGGGGTCATGTCTATGATCCCATGCTCAAGCCAGCAACCCCACGCTCAAAACAGCGACCTTGGAGTCCCTCATATTGTTTGTTTATTCATATTTTATTAGGTTTATGACAATTTAGTTAATAAGTATTTCATGAGAAATGGAGGACCTCAAGTTGACTTGGAAACAAGCTGGAGGTGAAAAGTAATATCAATCTTAGAAACAGATGCAGCAAAGGTTTAGGGTTAGGCATAGGCACATTGACTCAGGGCACAGGGACAACACGATTTTTTTCTGGGATGAAGAGTTCTTGGTGAGATGTGATTACATCACTACCATTTACTGTGTGCTTACTGGATGTCTGGGACTGTGACAGAGAGCTTACATATATGTCATCTCTTATGGACTGAATGTTTGTGCCCCCCACCATATTCATATGTTAAAACTCTACCTCCACCCCAATATAATGACATTTAGAAGTGGGGCCTTTGGGAGGTAATTAGCTCATGAGGGTGAAGATTTCCTTAATGGGATTAGTGCCCCTTGTAAAAGAGACCAAGAGTGCACCCTCACCTTCCCTACAACAAGGAAATGGCCATCTGCAACCTGGAAGAGGGCCCTCACCAGAGATCACCTATACTGATATAATGATCTCAGATGTCTAGTCCCCAGAACTAAAGCAAGTTTCCATTGTTATAAGCAACCCAGTCTATGATATTCTGTGACAGCAGCCTGAACAGACTAAGAGAAGCTCAAGTCCTCGTAGCACAGAGACTTGTGCTACATCCTGGCAATCAGAGAACCCCTGTATAAGCACTCAGCTGTCTGCCTTTAAACCTTTTGAGCTCTCCTTGGCAGTATGCTGCCTCATTTGATAGACAGGATAGGTGAAAAAGGTCAGGTGTCAAGGATCCTTGAGAACCAGAAATAAGGAGCTTGGGAAACACCTGATTGACATTAGATGGCAATTTTCATGTGCCTCATTTACAGAGGAAAACTTTCTAAAATGATCATGCCCTGTCCCCTAAGATTCTCAAGCATGTTTAAATTGTTTTTTGACTCTTCAAATATTTTTTTAATCAGCCAGTATAAAGTCAGTTGCATGAAATTCCTGTGCTGTCTAAACCCTCCCGAGTCTGGTTATTATTTTCCTCTTCTCATCACCACAGAGGTCACAGGGATAACAAGGAGAATGATTGATGGTCAGCTTCCACTGTGTCTACCTTTATCTTGCAAGCACTTTGTTATAATGGCTTTATGTCTGAAGGCTTAATATATTGTTCCTTCCCCATTTCCACCCTTTCAGAAAAGAATTTACAGCATACAAGACATGAGAGGTATTGAAATGATGCCATCTGAGGCACAGACATTGCTTACCATGGAGAAGAGAAGTTTGGTAGGGTGACATTAGCCTTTTTCATTTATGGAGAATACATATGATATTGTTTGCTTGTTATTTATGTATGCTATATCTTAACTACTTCAAGCATTCAAAGCAGTCATGGTCAGTCATGGGAAGGTCACCTGTCCTTCAGATATAGAGCCAGAGGTAATCCAGAGACAGTGGCAACAAACTTTTCTTGATTAATGATGAAAGGCATATAGAAAGCCAGAAATTGATTTATATTAGTGAAGCTGTTGTCTTAAATAACACTATGAGTGTTAGTAATGGGGTTTTGCTAGTGAAATAAAATGTATGCAAGATATATGGATTTGCTAAATTACTTTAGAGATATTCTAAATAGGGGATAAGAATCAGGTTCTATGATCTGGATCTGTAGCCTCTGGAAAGTTACCGAACTTGAATCTTAAATGGTATTCTATCTAGCCATTGGTTTAGGAGGGTTTCTGTTTTCATAATGGAAACTATCAGGACAACAGAATCCTATCTCTAAAATCTTCTTGTGTTTTTTGAGCAACTCTTTCAGGCCAAGTGTAGTCACAACAACTAAAACAGATCTGAAAACTGGGGAATCTTTTGACTTAAAGAATGCGATATATGAACTCTTTTGTGCATCCTTCCTAATAAACATTTATTCAATAAATAGCTATGTGTTTGGCAGAAGTAGCTAATCCTTAAGCACTTCAAATCTTTAAGGGCTACTCTTGCAAGTAATAAGAACCCAAGAGGTCTTAGATCAGTTGGGCATAGCTAGCTGACTTACCTTATATTTCAACTACTTAATTGGATATCAGTTATTTTTCTGTGTCGCTTGGAAATTGGAATAATACTGTACTTAAAACTTTATTTTGTGTGTATATATTTGTTCTAAGTTCTAATTAACTAGTGTAATAATAAAACTTTTGGATCAAGCTCCTTGCTAGGTTGGAGACATCCTATAGCAAGATTTTTCCTTCCTAACAACCCCAATTGGCTCTGGTTCGTGAACACTCATTTATTTACTTAGTTTGGGGAATAAGAACAGATCCAGAAATGTAACCATAAATTCACTAATGATTTTTCTGAGCTGTGGCTATACCTGTGGGTATATATTAGCTACCATTGGTAATTTAGAGCAGCTAGTCATTGCAAATCTGAAGACTAGGCCTGTATTGCCATTTATATTCTCAACCTAATTTGTTTTACTTTTTTCTATTTGATAGCTGCTGCCTTTCTTATGAACTATTAACAAGAAATTGAGTTTTGTTGTTTGGTACAGTGATAAATTTTTCTTCTGTTGTTAAGGTTAATTGCAGTTCTTTTTGTCCCATTCATGCTGTAACATTTCCTAATGGGTGCAAGTGAACAAACTATTGAACACATAAATATCATTGTCTAGAAATATAGTCTAAGTGTAAGAGCACAAATTAATTTGTGTTTAGAAGCAAAAATGGTAATATAGATGTGCAAGAGGTAGATGTAAGGAAATGGGGAAAAGAGTAACTAAGAGAAACTGGGGCTCCTCCAAAAAACATTTGTAATTCTTCTCTGCTTGAGCTATTTAAATCAAACTGACCTCTGGGTCCAATGGATTATGCCAAACAAAACATTAGAAATAAAGTTGATGTTTTCTAAAATTCAAGGTTTTTACAAATAAATGTCTTGAAGAAACTGATATTCTTTATTATTAATACTGTTACCAAAAAATGATATAAAGATAGGAATAGATGGTTTCTAATGTCAAGAGAATATGACCAGATTTTGTACAGACTGAGATAATTATAGCAAGAACATAGAGACTGGTTATATATTCAAAACCTCAATTTTTCTGCCTGTCACAAACATAGTTCATACATTCATTTTCCCAGAACGCCTACATTGCATAGTCTCAAATTTAGTGTTCATATGACAATTGTTACAAGTAAAAGTAAAATATAATTGAAAAAAAAACACCTCTAAGAAACAAAAACTTTTCTAATACAAACCAAACATAGAAAGCTTACAAAAAAAGAATTGTCATCTTTAACTGTTTAATGTTTACGGTCTTAGTGCCATCAAAGGAAGTGACGTGAAAATTTACCTATGTGACATAAAAAGATATATAGTGGCTAGCTCATTAAATTGTATTCTGCAAGCTCTGTTTCCATAGCTCAACTTTTCTCGATCTCCCCAAGTTTCTGCAGTTAAAAACATTTAGCTTCTGAAGTTGACTTTTAATTTTAAACCCAGCTGGTTTAAATTATGTCTACTTTTAATGCTAGAAATAGAGTCTATGACAACAACAACAACAAATGAACAAGACAGTCTCTCTCTGCTTGCAGCCTTATTCCACAACAGTCCAGGAGAAAAGTCTCAGTCAGTAGGAAATACGCTCTAGTGAGCGGCTGGCTATACGGACCTATCTGCTTTCAGCAACTCTGTGATGTAAGGGTTTGTACCTGCTGCTCACATGATTCTGCCAGGGTGGGACCCAAGTAGTTTGCTCTAGCTGAAAACAATAGCTTTGCTGACAGATTCTGTGGCTTGAATAGTCAGTAGTATTCCCAGATCAGGCTTCTATGGACGGTCAGGCTTCTATGGAGAGCTTCTATGAGGAGCTCACCAGCCAAGTGGAAAGATAACTCTTCGTTACAGCTTTGAAAGGTGGAGGCGATGTTCTGTGAGAGTCCGTCTCCGAGCGTATACCCTCAACAGAGAGGAGAACAAAGGAGTAATTATGCTGATGGACCAAAGGTTAAATATTGTTTCTTAATATTTACCTTTCATAAAAGAGTCAGTTTACCATGGTGCATCACAGTTTATGTATTTTATATTTGTGATTTCTTGATGAACACAACATCTAAAATGCCAGAACCATATTATTTTTCATTTTGTATACCCAATACATGAAACATACTATGTACTTGATATATTTTATACTTTGATTAAACTGAGCATGTTAATAAAGACTCTTTTGGCTATAAGTTACAGAAACCTACTGGAGCTAACTTAGGTGAAAGAGATAAATTTATAATAGGGTGAAGACCATATCCAGATATCAGAAAAATAACAGGTACCAGAGCATAAATGTCAATTGGATACTTTCCCATCTCTGATGCTCTGCAAAGTACTTCCCTCTTCCTTTCCTCTGTCAGCTCATACGGTGGAACACACGGTCAATAAGCTCCTCCGTTTACATGATATGATACCCGTCACCTGGTGAGAGGAGACATTGCCTAATTAGCCCCAATTCTAAATTCTCCAGGAAGTGAGGCTGTTTGTGCAGATTGGGGTCAAATGCCCAAAGGTCTTAGGGTCACCTGGCTGCCCATAAACCACTGATATAGCTGCACTGATCCGGAGGCAGGTTTTAGCAGAGGACAAATGAAACTGTATGAATGTACTGTATAAATGTACTGTAGGGGGCCAACTACCTTAGAGGAATCAATGTTAAAGCAGCTTAAGACATATATATATATATATATATATATATATATATATATATATATACTGCTCACAAAAGTTAGGGGTTATTTTATCGCTTCATATTCATTTTGAAATATCCCCTAATTATTGTGAGAAGTATACACACACACACACATATATATACACACACATATATACAAATATGTAAAATTGTATGGTATATTATACATATACACATATATACAAATATATAAAAATGTATAGTACACATATATATACATATATATACACACACATATATACAAATATATAAAATAGTATAGTATACATTATACTGCTCACAAAATTTAGGGGATATTTCAAAAATGAATATGAAGTGATAAAATATCCCTTAATGTTTGTGAGCAGTGTATATGATTCATTCTGTACTATATAATATTATACAATATATAATTATATGTTCTATATATAGATAATATATATTCTATATTACATAACAGAGACTATAAAATATTATGTTACATGTAAGAATGAGATATGCATACACGCATGCACGCATGCACACACACTTATATAAAGCAGCCTGCTGTTTAGAGACTAATCAACTCTTAGTAAATCAGTACAGAGAGGAAAAGAACCTATATTAGATGTTTCCCTACAAATCTTTTATTAGTTGCTGGGTCTCAGGTATTGAGAAGGAAGCAGATCTTTTGTTCTAATGAAGCACTGGCCTCTATACCAGAGCCGATTGCTTAATAAAGGCTCATTCTTTGCCTCCTCTTTTCTTCCCTCCACCTCTCCCTTCCTTTTCTTTTTCTCTCCTATATGCTGTCAACATAAGAAACATTTAAACCTAGAGAAAATGTTTATGAGTTCATTTGAGCCAAACTGACGAATATTGCCAGGAAGCAAAGTCTCAATAGATTGAGAGAATGCTCCAGAAAATGGCAATTTTACCACTAATTTTATACATCAGAATCAAAGGTAAGATGTGAGGGGGTTACATAAAGCTCACTGGTGACAGATTAGGAAGACGGGAGAAAGCAATGCCGGGGCGGGGGGTAGGGATCTAAGGTTGGATAAAAGGTAAAAGGAATAGACACATGCCTTTTTACATAAGTGGGTATAGGGTAGTTCACAGTCAACAATTAACATAATGATAATGAGGGCATTGGCCGCCTCTGCTATGGTGGGGCGGTTGTGTTTTGAGAAATCTGGAAAATAAGGAAATTACTTTGAAAGAGAGCAGACAGGTTCTTGTAAGGTAAAGAATGACGTTTGTTAGGGAAAATACTGACTTAAGACATGACTACCCTTCTAGAAACTGCTTTCAGGTAGAAAGTTTTAATTTCAGACCATCCTGCGTGGCTACTGAGTTCATAAGGCTGCCGGCGCAGGCCTCTCTGAGCTTCTCAGGGTTCGTATGCGACCCCCTTCTGCGTTCTTCCACAGAGGTGACCCACCACATTCTAAAATGCCTTGTTGGCATTAAAATCTTAGGCCTCATGAGCAAAAAGATCTGTAAAGACATGAGAAGAGCTGGATAAATTACTGCCAAGCAATGACTGTAACAGAGGCAGGCAGATAGATGTACAAAGGATTTAATGTATTTATTTTAACTGTTTTTGGACATTGAAGACCTTATATACATCTTTACTATATTTCACAGGTATTTTGGTATCACCCAGAGTTTTCTATATATTTTCTACGTAGTCAACATTATGATTGAGCTCTTATATTTTTCTAGGCACTGTTCTAATCATTTTACTTTTTATCCCATTTAATTGACATAATAACTTAGAAGGTAAGCTCTTTTTATGGAAGAGGAAATTGAGTCAAAGAGAGGTTAAATAACTTGACCAACATTACACGGAGAGGGATAAGGCCAGTACGGGACCATCTTGTTCCAGAGCTCACCGTGTTGTGCTCTGTATAGAAACCTCACTGACCTTTTCAGTGCAGGTATACTGGCAATGATACAGTTAAGGAATGTATTCCTGGAAATATTTTAATAAATGAGAACTTAGAAGTTATGTAAAGGTGAGGAAAAGCATAAAATGATATCATTTGCTTCTCTCTAGCTTGAAGGTGACAGATGGAACTATTTTAGCAAGACACGTCTTAAAGAACTTCCGGGTTTCTAACATTTTACTCATTTTTAAGTTGCAATTATTCAATTCATAAAATTTCCCTAACTTTCAGGCTTAAAAACAAGATATTTGAAAAACTATACAATAAGGCTAAGTGGTAACTTCAGAAGCCATCTATTTCTTTCCTGATAGGACCATTTAAATGATCACAGATCACATACCTACATACATACATAGAGAATTTCCTACATTAAAACAATTTAAAAAAATAGTAGAATGTCCCCTTTAACCCTCTCACTTTATCAGGCATCTTAAATATCAACACCATGCCATCATCCCTCCTGTCTCTCACTCTGATTTTAATTGGCTTAAATCCCTAAAGCTCCATTCGTCAAATAACTTTTAAATTAGTTTCCCAATCCTCTTTGGATAGTGCTTTGCAAACCCCAAGCTCCTTGATGTTTGTCCTTGCCTTAACTTCATTTTCAGTCCTGAGTGTCATACTCACAAATGGGCAGCCCTGGAGAAAGTCGATTGTACATTATTCTCCTTTCAATTATTCGTGACCTAAAATTCAGATGTCAGAAGTGGGGGACAGACTTGCTATCCATGTGTGGCAGGTCGTAGTTGGAAACTGCCTTAGGCCCAAAACAGCAGATGCTCCGTGTTCACAGTTGTTTAGAAGCATCGCGTGAACGTAAACACACCTTGTCTGTCTAATCTGATCTCAGCATTTGACTTGGCAGACTTTCTGCACCGTAACCCTTATAAATCAGCTCAGATTACATCTGTTACCCATTTTGATCCCTCCAGTGGCTTCCGGTCCCATTCAAAGCTTGTGCGCAAGTCCTCCACGATCTGGCCCTCTTTGACCGCATCTTTCACCCCGATTCTAGTCATGCCGTCTTGACTGTGCCCAGCACGTTTCTGCCCAGGGCATTTTTTCATTTGGCATCTTTCTGCCTGAAATGTTCTTTTTCAGACATTTCCAAAGCTTACACCCTCCTCTCTTTTGTGCATCTCAGCCAAGCTCTCCCTGACCACCCTCCGAATTGCCACCCTGCTCCTGATTCTTCCTTTCGTTTTTCTAAGAAGTTATATTCTCATACATCTGATATAGTTTAGTTACTTTTCTTATTACTTTTCCTTGTGAAGCTAGGTATTTTTGTCTGTTTCATTCACTAGTCTATCCCCAGCATCTAGAACAGTACCTCAATTACATATATGTTGAATGAGTGAACAAGCAATAGACTATCTGTACAAGACATAGAAACAACAAAGGGAGTGTGATGAGTTCTTCAGTGGTGTTGGAAAGCATTTGGAAAGACTTCCTGATGAAAGTGACATCAAAACTGGATTTTGAAGGATCCAGAGAATTTTTCCAGGAGGGCAACTTGGGAAGTATGGATTTGAGGAAATTGAGGCTTAACATAGACACACAATTTGAAAGCCTTAGCAACAGTGCAAGCCAAAAGAAGATAAAGGGGCCCTGGCTGGTTGGCTCAGTGGTAGAGCGCCTGCCTGGCATGCAGGAGTCCTGGGTTTGATTCCCGGCCAAGGCACACAGGAGAAGTGCCCATCTGCTTCTCCACCCCTCACCCTCTCCTTCCTCTCTGTCTATCTCTTCCCCTCCCGCAGCCAAGGCTCCATTGGAGCAAAGTTGGCCTGGGTGCTGAGGATGGCTCTGTGGCCTCTGCCTCAGGCACTAGAATGGTTGCAACAGAGCGACGCCCCAAATGGGCAGAGCATCGCCCCCTGGTGGGCGTGCCCAGTGGATCCCGGTTGGGCGCATGCAGGAGTTTGACTGCCTCCCTGTATCCAACTTCAGAAAAATTAAAAAAAAAGAAGATAAAGGATTAAACTATTGGTGTGTGTGAAAGAGGGGTAGCAAAAAGAATTAACAGGGAAAATGATTGATTAAATGTGCGTGTGTTTGTGTAGGAAGGTTTAAAGCAATGAGGAAGCTGAACTTGTAAGGTTGATGAAAATAGGATTGTTCAGCTGAATATTCCAGTCTTGCTTGTTGACACTGATTCATTACCTGCAATAATTACTGAACTGTTCACCTTCATTTGATAGATATTGAGAGTTCCAGGATGCAGGTTTATTGCTAAGGAGATACAATTAATAGGATGGTAGACCTTTCTTAAAAATCAATGAAAGTATCAGCAAAAGAGTCTAGGCTGTATTTTCTCTCAGCATGCATAATTTTAAAACCTATAAAACCTCAAGACTCTAGAACTTTATCTTCAAGTTAATAGAAAACTATAGATTTTGATTCACTCAAATAAATGAAGAACTGTTCCCCGACAAATACTCTGCATAAAATTATTCCACATGTGAAATATATCACAGTCTGCTGTTGCCGGTTCAGTGTACATTATTTAAGAGAAAGGACATAAACTTTAGGTCACTGTGGCCTGGATTGAATTCTTTACCTGTGAGGTGACCTTTGGAAAAATAACCAGGTCATCAAGAATCTTACTTTTTCCATTAGTAAAATAAAAATAATACTGACATCAAAGAATAGTTTTGAAGTTGAAATGAGAAAACACATATGTGTAAGTCTAGAGTGCTTTGATTAGAATAACAAAAACTAACTCTAGCTAATGAGCAAAAAAAGAATTATCAGAAGGAAGGCGGGACTTAAAATACTGACATGAAGCTAGAGAATGAGCAGCAGTGGGAAGGGACCGAGGCAGCAGGAACCACAGAAATGTTCTGGGAGCCTAAACAGTGTGATGCAGGCATTACCTCTAAAAAGTGTGTGTGCCAACTCTTTGTTTTCCATCCTTGTGTCACTTGCTCAAGATTCTAAGTCCCAGGGAAGAGTATCCAATTGGCAGATTTGACCCGCTCCATCTTTCACATGAAGGGGGCCAGTTTGAGAATTCCTATGCCAACATAACCTCAAAAGGAAATTGGACTGCTGTGGAAAGTGGGATAGATTCTTGCTAACCAAAATCATTAGAATGATGACTTTTAAGTGACCCATTAAATTGATGGCTTTGGAGCTGTTTTGATTAGAATCCACAGTAAAAAATACTGCTTACATCATGACCTAGTGTTCACAGAGGTGTTGTGTGTATGTATGTGTGTGTGTGTGTGTGTGAGTGTGTGTGTGTGTGTGTGTGTATGTGTGTGTGTATATATATATATATATGCATTTATATATAACCAAGAAGAAAATTTCTCAAAACCAAACTTATTCTTAGTACATGTATTGCACTCTGTTTTGTTTTATTTTCTTCTATTTCACTTTTTAAAAGCCTGGTCGTGACCCACTAACTTGATTCCATGACTTCTGAATGGGTATACTGCACAGACTGAAAATTTTTATTACAGTGTGTATAATATTAACAAATTGTGGCCACTCTGTAAATGTCAAGTTCTCTCATATCATCTCTTCCCCTTTGTTCTGCTTCCCACTCTTCCATCAAATAAAATGGCAGACAGTGGCTGAATAACCAAGCTATCAGAAGTCTCTTTCATTATATTGCCTAATGACATTGTGTTAATTCTATTTTCAGAAGGATAGAGTTATGTGAAAAATAAGGATTTTTAAGCTTTGTGGAGCATATAGAAAAACAGTATTAAAGAACTAATAAAATGAAGAGAATAAGATATGACTTATGACTTACGCCTCAGCAAAACTAAGATTTCTTTCCTGAAATAGAATTGAATAATTTTCGGTTCCACACAGACAACATCTGTTGCTGTTCTCTGGAAAGAAGACTCAGTAGAATAAGCACACTTTTACTCAATTTTCCTTAAATTGAAAGAGCTATCTGGCATTTCTTTCAGTATGAAAATATATTTTGATCTAAAATAGTGAATAAATTTATTTGGAGGTCTAGGGACTTGGATTAGTAAAATTATTGGCTCAATACTTTATTTCATGTGTGTGTGCACATACATGCATGCATGCGTGCATGTGTGTGTGTGTTTATGGTCATCCTATCACCAAAGCATTAGGCTCATAATAGGTTTGGCCTAAAGGACTTGAATCTAACTGCTTACATGTTTCAAATTCAAGATAATTAGAAAATATCTAGGTTTACAATTTTATATAGTACTTTTTGGTCATTTTTTTAAACCATCTTAAAAAGTCCTCTTTACCCCAACTGACTGGGTCTGCTATCTATCCATATTAGCTTTCTTTTTCTGGTCCTCGCTTCTTAGCAATATTTTATTCATTTATATATATATATATATTTTAATGACTCCCTATCCTATTTCTAAGGAGAATTGTGACAACACCCCTCTATGTAAGCTTTTATTGCGTAATCTATCTTTGTCAAACCCTGGAGTGACTTCTCTAGCTTGTATTTGAGGCCCGCCTAGCTGAGACTCCTTCCTTTCTTTCTCTTTCTTCTAATAACTCTGAGTTTCTCCACCAGAAGAAGCCTCTGATATTAAGCTTTATCATTTCCTTCTGTTCTTTGGTCTCATCCCCTCTTGCTTCTTTTGGAATTCAAGTCCCCTATTTTGTCCCTTTTCATTTGCATTTTTAAATTGTTTTTCTCTACTGTAAGTTTCTTCTCTTTATAAATATTCTCAGAAACCTTAATGAACTACTCAAAACATCTTTACTCAACCTTTCTATTCATTTTTTTTTTCACTTTTCCGAAGCTGGAAACGGGGAGGCAGTCAGACAAACTCCCTCATGTGCCCGACTGGGATCCACCCGGCATGCCCACCAGGGGGCGATGCTCTGCCCCTCTGGGGCGTCGCTCCAGAGCCACTCTAGCACCTGAGGCAGAGGCCACAGAGCCATCCCCAGCGCCCAGGCCATCTTTGCTCCAATGGAGCCTCAGCTGCGGGAGGGGAAGAGAGAGACAGAGAGGAAGGAGAGCGGGAGGGGTGGAGAAGCAGATGGGTGCTTCTCCTGTGTGCCCTGGCCGGGAATCGAACCCGGAACTCCTGCATGCCAGGCCGACGCTCTACCGCTGAGCCAACTGGCCAGGGCCCAACCTTTCTATTCTTGTAGGCCCTCACACTGTAATTCCTCTTTCCTTCAAATGCTACATTTAAAATGTATACTTGTCACTTGCACTTTTTTTTTTTTTGATGGAAACAGAGAGAGTCAGAGAGAGGGACAGACAGACCGGAAGTGGGGAGAGAGATGAGAAGCATCAATTCTTCATTGTGGCATCTCAGTTGTTCGTTGATTTCTTTCTCATATGTGCCTTGACCGGGGGCTACAGCAGACTGAGTGACCCTTTTCTCAAGCCAGAGACCTTGGGCTTCAAGCCAGTGACCTTTGGGCTCAAGCCAGCAACCATGGGGTCATGTCTATGAACCCACACTCAAGCCAGTGACCCTGCGCTCAAGCTGGTGAGCCTGCACTCAAGCCGGCGACTTTGGGGTTTCGAACCTGGGTCCTCTACATGCCAGTCCAATGCTCTATCCACTGTGCCACTGTCTGGTCAGGCTCATTTGCATTCTTTTTTTTTTTTATTTTTTTATTTTTCTGAAGCTGGAAATGGGGAGAGACAGTCAGACAGACTCCCGCATGCGCCCGACTGGGATCCACCCGGCACGCCCACCAGGGCAACGCTCTGCCCACCAGGGGGCGATGCTCTGCCCCTCTGGGGCGTCGCTGTGTTGCGACCAGAGCCACTCTAGCGCCTGGGGCAGAGGCCAAGGAGCCATCCCCAGCACCCGGGCCATCTTTGCTCCAATGGAGCCTTGGCTGCGGGAGGGGAAGAGAGAGACAGAGAGGAAGGAGGGGGTGGGGGGTGGAGAAGCAAATGGGCGCTTCTCCTATGTGCCCTGGCCGGGAATCGAACCCGGGTCTCCCGCACGCCAGGCCGACGCTCTACCACTGAGCCAACCGGCCAGGGTCTCATTTGCATTCTTTATACTCCTTTCCTGTCTCTAATCAAGCTGTTGGCTGCATGGGTCTACTGAAACTCTTATCTGGGCACCCATGACAGGAGATCCAAGGAGCGTTCGTGCTGTGGTTGGTTTCCTGGGCATTGCATTTCTGGTTCTTTGACTCCAGCCTGGAAAACTTGTCCTCCAACTGTACTTTAAAAAGCAGACATTTCCCAAAGCCCTTCTCTGACATCTTCTCGTGGCTTAGCAGTTAGGCACATTAGCAGTTAGGAACCGACAACCTTGGATTCAACTCAAGATCTGCCACTATGAGCTGTGCCACCATGCCTAATTTACTTATCCTTTTCAACCCTGTAAAATGGAAAGAATGGTTGTACCTGTATCCTAGGAGTTTTTGAATGTTAGATGAGACAGTGTCAGTAGAGTGCTTTAGGTGTATTTAGCCAGCAGTAAATGTGAGCTATCATTTTGTTGTGTTGTTCCAAGAAAATAGAAAACCTTCTTTTAGGAATGTGCATAAAATTTTGCTAACTTCCTATAGAGAAAGAGCCTCCACTGTATCACTTTAGGCCTCTCTCTAGCCCTTCATGTCTCCTGCTCTGGTGTCTTTGGGGAAAGGGCCTCAGCATGTAGTGGAATGTCCTCCATCTTTCTTCCTCTCTGCTTCCCTCCTTTACATCTCAAATTTTCTAGGACAGTCTGCATGTGGAGAAGTCTACCTAATTCTAAGGCTCCATATTAGGAAGTTTACTGTTGCTGTAGTTCAACACTTTTTGTATTCATCGCCCATCTCCATTATTAATTTCAGTTGACCGAGAACGTGACCTGAAAACAAAGGGTGACAACTCTCTGGGGTCCCTCCAACCTTGACACTTGCTGCTTCCTTTTTGTCTAGTGCATTTGAGTCTAAACTCCAGCCTTCCTCTACTATCCTTTTATTGCATGTAGTTTTCAGTTCTCTTACTGCCTATATATCTCTTCATTTTTAAATGTATAATGGGACTAGTTTATTTTGCTTGTACAGCAGGACCACAACGTGTTTAAAGGCGGGAGCTAAGGCTTCCCCTTCTTTTTTATACTCTTTCACATCTACTGAGTATTTAACATGGGACTCTGCAGTGAACTAGTGCTCAATAAATATTTTTTTAATTTAAATAAGAATTGACAAATAATACAGGATTCTCATGGGACACATAGTCTATCCACTTTTCTCTTGTTAAGATGATTTTCTCGAGAAGATAACTGTGGTTTTAGTTGCAATTATGGGCCCTTTCTTAACCAAATGGTACAGAGGTTACAGGAGTGTCAGTAATTTCCCCAAAATTTTCAGGATAGAAAAGTCGATGTAAGGTGTTAAAACTTATAGTGGAATTAAAGGAGGCAAAGGTAACATTGAAATGCTGGTTTGAAGGCAGGTGGTTTTCATGGCAACAGTGAAATTCATGAAAAATTTTCTTTGAAAATGAGCTCCGAAGCACTCAGAAGTGCCCTGGGCTGCTTATTTTCTTTGATCCAGCCCAGAAAATATCTGGCATGCAGCTACACGCACGAGGCACTGATGGAGCTGGACACGCTAGTTATTAAGAACCTTATTCAGGAAGACTATAATATCAAAGGTAGGCAGCCTGCTGTACCTTAGAAACCTTTCATGGTCCTTTGCCTTTCCCCATCATTCACATATTTATGTCTGTTCTCTTTCTTCCTCTCCTTCTTCCCCTTATCCCACTTCCCTTTCTTCACTTTGTTTCTCAGTCTTTTTATATACCCTGCCATGTTTTCTTCTTACATATTTTATTTTATTCTTGACTTACCCACATGTGGTTTGTTCCACCAAATTTACTTCTGAGAAATCACTAGAACCAAATACCCCAGAAACAGACCTCACTACATGAAAACCATTAGTAAGACCCATGAGAGCAAGGGTTCTACCTCACATATGTGGTATCAGAGCCCAGCATCGTGTTCTGCATGGAAAAGGTAGATATATTAGCAATAGGGTTAATACAAGAAGAAGGCCTCTCAGGCATGTCTCGCATACTGAAAGCTTCTTGCCTTGGCTGTATCCAGAGATCTGATAAAGATTTTTCTTCCCAAGCTCCCAGCAGCTCTCTGCCCACCCAAGGTGTACTGTTCTCATTACCTGGGCATGCTCAAGGTTAAAGGTTAATGCTTCTAGAAGACTCTTTTCCTCCCATTACTTTTCTTTTGCTCACTGCCATTCCGTTCATCCCTTGGGTCTTAGTTTAGAAAAGCGTTTCTCATAAAACTCAAACTTAGAGCCCTGGCCAGTTGGCTCAGTGGTAGAACGTCAGCCTGGCGTGCAGGAGTCCCGGGTTCAATTCCCAGCCAGGGCACACTTGAGAAGCACCCATCTGCTTCTCCACCCCTCCCCCTCTCCTTCCTCTCTGTCTCTCTCTTCCCCTCCCACAGCCAAGGCTCCATTGGAGCAAAGTTGGCCCAGGCGCTGAGGATGGCTCTGTGGCCTCTGCCTCAGGTACTGGAATGGCTCTGGTTGCAACAGAGTGATGCCCCAGATGGGCAGAGTATTGCCCCCTGGTGGGCGTGCCAGGTGGATTGCGGTCGGGCGCATGTGGGACTCTGTCTGACTGCCTTCCCGTTTCCAACTTCAGAAAAATACAAAAAATAATAAATAAATAAAAACAACAAAAACCCCCTCAAATTTAGGATGGGTGTCTGATCTCAGCTAACACTGGGACCTTATCATACTTCTTTAAAATTGTTAGTTGACGTGTCTATTTCTCCCTTTACTGATACTTCTCTTTGAGCAGGGACACTTTCTGCATTGCTGACTGCTATATTTCCAGTATCGAAATGCTTTGTTTGGTGATAGCCAGGGTACAGACATCGAGGAAAAGTTTTGCATTAAAATATTTAAATGGGACATCTGACTTAACCTGGCTACTCATTTGAACTCCTCTGAACAGGTGGAATCCCCATGTGGCTGGCCAAGTCGGCTGCGCTGGATGTTTGGTTTGAGTGAGGGAGGCAGTGAGAATTGATTGGCAGGCAACACACTGTGGGATTATGGAAGAAATGAATGACCACATCCAGGGATGAAGCCAGAATAAGGTACCAAGGGTACAATTTGACTAAAATATTCTCTGGAAAAGATGGGCAGAAGTGGGTACCATGCAATGGGCACTAAACATAGAGACACAGTGACATTAAAAATGAGCAGGGACCCTGGCTGGTCGGCCTGGCGTGCGGGGGACCCGGGTTCGATTCCCGGCCAGGGCACATAGGAGAAGCACCCATTTGCTTCTCCACCCCCCCCCCTTCCTCTCTGTCTCTCTCTTCCCCTCCCGCAGCTGAGGCTCCATTGAAGCAAGGATGGCCCGGGCGCTGGGGATGGCTCCTTGGCCTCCGCCCCAGGCGCTAGAGTGGCTCTGGTCGCGGCAGAGCGACGCCCCGGAGGGGCAGAGCATCGCCCCCTGGTGGGCAGAGCGTCGCCCCTGGTGGGCGTGCCGGGTGGATCCCGGTCGGGCGCATCCGGGAGTCTGTCTGACTGTCTCTCCCCGTTTCCAGCTTCAGAAAGGGGGAAAAAAAAAATGAGCAGGGAGGGTAGAATGAAGAGGCCAAGCCAGGCAGTTCACATCACTGTGCAACTCCAGCTGTCACTGCCAGCAGAGGATAGTCTGTCTCATGAGTTGTGCCATGCAAGTAACCCTATGCCTTGCCATCATCATCATCATCATCAATATTTTCACAAGTGATTCAAACAAAACCAATGTTGAAAACTTCTAGCATACATTGATTCTATTTCATCTCGTTTTGGGAGATAGGCTTGAAATGGTCCCCAACATACAGAGGAGAAAGCAAATAAATAAAAGTGTTGAGAATGTAGACTATAAATATGGGAAAAAAATAAAAACAAAATGCAAATTAAGAATTATGGGCATTTTCATGAAAGAGGCCAAGGCCATTAGAATAGAAGTGATGATTTATAGTATAATTTAAAAAGGTCTTCAATTACAAAGAGAAGATCCATTTAAAGGCATAACGCACTTCAGATAGAGTCAATAAGAAAAAGGCATGGTTGGAATAGCTTTGAAATTTAAAAACATAAAATATTTTTATGAATCAACAAGCAAGGATCAGAAAACAAAGCAAAAACAAAGAAAACTAGCCACAAAAGTACAGCTTCAGATTTGTATGATAGAAGAAAAGGAAAAAGATATTCATAGAATTTTGTGGAAGACACTTTGTTATCTGTGTCCAGGTAAGATGTCCTCTTGTGAAGGCAAGAGAACAATGTTTTCATTTAATAACCTGGTGAAAAATTATACCAATATATTCTCCATCTAACTAGATTGAATAGTCATTAGGTTTTTTTTATTCACAGCAAAAACCCAATGCGTCTTAGATAGAATAAACCATATATGTGTGTCTGTATCTATTTATAATTTACTTTATATAGCTATATTAACAGTATACTGAAAATAATATAGACAAATATTTCAAGTAAATGATATGAATCAAAAGAAGAGAGTATTTACAAAACTGTCTCTTTAAATATCTTTTGCCAAAAGAAACAATAAGCCAAATTCTAAAAGCAACTTGGAGTATAGTCTTAACATATATATTAGACTCTGTGTGTATACATAAATACATACATGTAATATATGTGTATATACTATAATGATGTAATAAATATAAAACATATGAAACAAATATCAAACAGATATGGGAAAATTATATAAAACTAATTACAAAATAAACATTAATTTGTTTAGACTTTTGTAGAGTGAATGTGTAAGTAAATATTTTTTGCTCCATCTGTGTGCTGTGCCTTCTCTGCTGGAAACCTGGACTGCCACAAACTGTCTCTCTTATCCAGGGGTAGCTGTTAAGACAGTATCTCCTGGGAGCTCCAAAACCACAGCCTGGTAGGGCTGGAGCAGGTTCACGCCCCTTTGCAGGGTCCACAGACAGGACTTAGGTCTGTCTGCTTGTTACCTGATGCGCAGGTGAGCAGGGCTCCTCCCAGGTCTGGCCTGTGGTGCTGGGTCCCACAGCTCCCACTAAGACACTTCTGTTCATGATGGATGTGAAACTGTTTCTGGTGAGAGGAAGTCATGAGAACATACATTTTATTCAGCCAGTTGCTCTCTAAACATATACATATACATATATATAATTTATTTAATAATAAAAAATACAAGTTAAATAAATTGTCTGATGCAAAGTTTCACTTATCAAGTTACCAAAAATTTAAAAACTAATTATGTAATGTTTCTCTGTGCTGTAGACTGAGTAGATGAGCAGTCAGAAACTGCTGAATGTGGACAGGTGTAATACTTTGGAAAGCAAACTAGTGATATGTATTAAAAACATTTAAAATTTTTAATTTCTTTTAACATAGTAATTTCCCTTCTTGTCTCTAGTCTTATAAAATTTTCAATGATACTGATCAAAATGTAAAAGAGAGGATGTTCACTTCAGTGTTATTTGTAATAGAAAAATATATTGATAGAAACTGCTAAAATGTCTTGTTATGCAGTGGACGGGAGTGGAGACTACTCCTATATTAGGTTATAATAACTTTCCATCATGTGGGTAACATTTTTATTGTATAATCATAGTTGACTAAAAATGAAATTCATATGACTTAAGCTTTATAAAAATATGTAAAAAAAGATTGAGAAGAATTAAACAGACAATACTACTATTCTGTAGATAATGGAGTTATAGTAATTTATATAATCTTTACAACTTTATATATAAAATTATAAATATATAATTAAAGTCACAAAATAGCATGGAAGAATTATTCAGTAAATAGTGTGCTGATAAATAGCAAGTTAGAAGCAATCCACGTTAGATTCTTATCTTATACAAAACATAAACTCATTCATTGTTTTAACACAATAATTTCTATGTCAACTTTTATGTCAGCACTATAGCCTTTATCCTGATTTTGTGCATCTCAATGACTAAAATTACTATACTATTTCAGTATAACAGTTTAATCCCTTATACAAAAACCAAGTATACATTTATACAAAATGCAAGCATCATTTATATTTGGATCTTTAATTTTGTCATGAAAAAAAAAATAGGTAGGCCAAAGTATAAATTTTTGGCCTTTTGCTATACTGTCATTATAAATCAATTTGAAAAAAAGTGTGTGAAATTCTTATACTCTTGGGAATATCCAGTAATTAAATTATTTTAGAATGCTGTTCTTTAAAACAGTGGTCCCCAACCTTTTTTGGGCCACAGACCGGTTTAATGTCAGAAAATATTTTCACAGACAGGCCTTTAGGATGGGACGGATAAATGTATCATGTGACCGGGATAAGCGTCAAGAGTGAGTCTTAGATGGATGTAACAGAGGGAATCTGGTCATTTTTAAAAAATAAAACATCGTTCAAACTTAAATATAAATAAAATGTAAATAATGTAAGTTATTTATTCTTTCTCTGTGGACCGGTACCAAATGGCCCACGAACCAGTACCAGTCCGTGGCCCGGGGGTTGGGGACCACTGCTTTAAAGGATGTGTACTCACTAGAGAGTTAAGTAATGTTAAATAAATTAGCATCTTAATGAAAATTGTGTATTAATACTGTTCCTAAGTAGCAATTTAATCCCAGTAAGTAAAGGGAATTCAGTTTTTCCTAAATAAATATCACTGTCTTGGAAAGTTCTACACTGCAACTGAGGATCTGTTGGATTCCCTAATATTTAGAGAGGGCTATTATTAAAGGGGAAGTACATTCATTTTGAGGATGATATGGTTTAGAAATTTCACTTACTGTCCCATAAAGCAAATTAGATAAGCATATTTAATGCTCTCAAATGACTCACTGGGTGATCTAGTTTAGTTATAGAATGTGATACTTATATACTGTTTTTCTCAGGTAGTAGAACTTTAATAACAGTTTTATCATAAGTTTAGTTTCTTTAAAAGAGTCAGCCTGGTCACAAAGAATGACAATAAGATTCTTACCATACAGTGTAGTGTTTTGAGGGTAGCATTTAAATGAAGTTTTTAATCCAAATGAATTTTAACTTTTCAATGAAATTAAAACTTTAGTATGAGTTTTAAAAATAATTAATAGTTAACTTTTTTTTTTAAACTTGAATTGATTGGGGTGATATTGGTTAATAAAATTCCATAGGTTTTCGGGTGTACCATTCCATAACATATCACCTATACACTACACTGTGTGTTCACCACCCTAGGTCAAGTCTCCGCCCATCACCATGTATCTCCCCTTTACCTTCTTCTCCCACCCTCACCCCCTTTCCCTCCTATAATCACCATAGTGTCGTCTGTGTCTATGAAATTTTTTCTTTGCTTAATACCGTAACCCTTGCCACCCGGCCCCCAACCCCTTTCTCCTATGACAGCTGTCAGTCTGTGCCTTTTATCTATGAGTCTGTTTCTATTTTGTTTGTTAGTTTATTTTGTTCATTAGACTTCACATATGAGTGAAATCATATGGTGCTTGACTTTCTTTTCTTTTTTTTAAGATTTTATTTATTCATTTTAGAGAAGGGGGAGGGGGGAGAGAGAAGGGGGAGGAGCAGGAAGCATCAACTCCCATATGTGCTTTGACTGGGCAAGTCCAGGGTTTTGAACCGGTGACCTCAGCATTTCAGGTTGATGCTTTATCCACTGCGCCACCACAGGTCAGGCTGGTGCTTGACTTTTAACTTTAAAAATACCATATACATTAGTAAATGTGAAAGTCGAGCATAAAGTGAACAAAAAAACTTTAAAATAAAATTTCCACATTTGCCTGCAGTGTTTTATCTTGAAGTACAATTTATATTAGGTATTAGACTCAGTCAACAATGGCTACATAAATCACTTTGTATCATAGAGTAGAAGGCTTTCGTGTGTGTGTGTATGTGTGTGTGTATGTGTGTGTGTGTGTGTGTGTGTGTTTCACAGTTACATGTCTTACCAGGTCCTTCACACAGGTTAAGTTCCCAAAGGCCCTCAAGCCTTACTCTACTATTCATTTTTTTCCTACTTTTAAAATCCCAGAAACTCCCTTGATCACTGCCTTGAAATTTTGACCACTGCCCTTGTTCTGCCTTCCAAACTCAGAATACTGAAGGTACAGTACACAGGAATACATACAAAATCACGGACGACTGGAATTTATTTGGTGCTTATTATATGCAAGTTCTGTGTTTGTTATGTGTTAATACTCACAGCAGATCTCACAGATGAGCAAACTGAAACTCAAAGAGGTTAACTTACTTTCCCACGATGACAAACTATAAATAATTAGTGGTCGATTTGAAATTTGTTCTTAGCTATGTCTGAATCCAAAGCCTATAACATGAAGAAAAGAGAATTACGAAGTTGAATATTATACCACATTCTCAAAAATGTGCTGGCCTTCATCTAGTAGTTATCCTTATCTTATCGTCTGGAATCATGAAGCTGAGGTACACTCGAGTCTATTTTATCAAGATTCATTGGCTTTTCATTTTTAGCAAATGACGACAACATCGTAGAGATAAACTTGAAGAGCCTCAACCAAGAACTAGGAACCTGCTTTTGTTGTTGTTGCTGCCATGAGACTTGCTAGCCTCGCCTGCCCTACTCTTCATTTCTTCACATTCTCTCAGACTTTTCCAACCAAATGTGCTTTGAGCCCAGCTGTGTCGGGAATTGTTGGAGAGCACTACCACCAGGTTCAATGACTTGCTAGGAGGACTCATAGGACTCAGTATCCAGGGACTCTCATGGCTTTCTCTCTCTCTCTCACTCTCTAAATATATATATTATATATATAATATATATGTATATAAATTTTTTTATACAATTATTGAGCAAAGGAAAAAGCATGAAAGGAAAAGTTGATGAAACCAGGTGAGTGCTACTCACTAATATAACAAATATCCTTGTAGGCACCGCTTATATTTAGCAAATATGAACATATTGTCATTTTTGTTTCAGTTGTTCTTACAACTACAGATATATTTGAGAGCTACGCTGTTTTCCCTTACTAATTTCTAGTTCAGTTTCTATTTCTCTGGAGGAAGCGGGTCAACATGTAGCTCACCTTCAACGGCACTCACTGTTCATGTAAAATCAAGTGCAAATGGCATCACTGATGTGCAATGAGCTGCACTTCTGCCCTTGAACTGGCCACTATCTGAGAGTTCGGATGAACCTTTCTGAGAATGCTTTTATACTTATACGACATATATGTGAGCCCATAAATAATATATAGTTTTATTTTAGAATTTTCAGATATAAATCTGTGTGAAAGAATTTCATTTATTCTCTTCGTAGCTAAATCTGTCATGTCACTTGACTTTTCCATACCTTTTGACTATGGATGACCCTGTTCTAAGGGCTTCTTCTCAAGCTTCTTCTATCCCAGTCTTTCCTGGTTTTCTTCTTCCCCATCATCACACTCAATTAAATCTGCTCCATTGACTCTTTTCAAATCTTTTGTGTCTTTTTTTCACTAGGCCCAACCACATGGGGATTATATTCACACCGGTATTTCCTAGTGGTAGCTTTATGCTGATGAGTGCCTCATTGGGACCCTCATTCCAGATGTTACCTCCATTATGAGATTTACCTCATGAGATTTATCATTGATTACAGGAACTGTGATCAGGTCTACCTCAGACTTGTTCTCCACATTTTATTTATTTTAAGCCATAGATTAGGTGACCACTTAAATAATAGAATCAATCTATATCTGAATTTTATTTTTATTTTGATGCTAACTTCTTCCAGTACATAATGCATTTTTCAGTTTGGAAGGTTGCAAATTTATCATCATTCTTCCCAAATATGCTTCTTCTTCTGGATTTTTTAAAATCACAGGGTATGGCTTTAATCATCCAACTAGAATGAATTAGTTGTCAGCTTTGACTTTTTTCTTTACGTTGTTACCAAAATCTAATTAATCCCCAAGTTCTATGATAACTCCCTCTTTCATGCCTTTCTAATCATTCACTTATTTCCCACCACATACCCAGGGTCCTAGTAAGGAACATCATCAGTTCTCATAAACTACTCTCTCTTTGTAAGTTGTATCCTTACACTAGGCTCACAACATGCCCTCCTCCAACAATTCTGCCAGAGAGATCTTGTTAGAATTCAACTTTGTTCATGTCACCCCTCTGCTTACATTTTTTCTTGGCTTCCTATTCATGTTTCCTGTTTGAATAGCTCTTCAAGTGTTCAAGATAAAGAACAGCCTCTATAGCAGGATGTTTGAGAAGCCCTTGACATTCTGACCACTCTTACACTTCACCCCTTCCTTTGACCACTTTACTTCCCAGCCATATGAAACTAACAACATTTCTCAGGATTTCTCCTGTTTACATTCAGCTCAATAGTTGTTGTTTTTTTTTAACTTGGTAAGGTATAAGTAATCTACAAATTGTTGGGGTTTTTTTTTTTTGTATTTTTCTGAAGTTGGAAACGGGGAGGCAGTCAGACAGACTCCCACATGCGCCCAACAGGGATCCACCCAGCATGCCCACCAGGGGGCGATGCTCTGCCCATCTGGGGCGTCGCTCTGTTGCAACCAGAGCCATTCTAGTGCCTGAGGCAGAGGCCACAGAGCCATCCTCCAATGGAGCCCTGGCTGTGGGAGGAGAAGAGAGAGACAGAGAGGAAGGAGAGGGGGAGGGGTGGAGAAGCAGATGGGCGCTTCTCCTGTGTGCCCTGGCCGGGAATCGAACCCGGAACTCCTGCATGCCAGGCCGACGCTCTACCAATGAGCCAACTGCCCAGGGCCTACAAATTGTTTTTGATGGTCAAACACATATAAATGTTAAACCTGTCACTACTTCCCAGCATTTAACCTGACCAAGTCCTATAATGACCACTTGTCTTAGAGAAGTTGACTTATACATCACTTTTTCTCCAACGGTTTTTTAATCCCCATTTCCTCTTTGCCTTAGGTAGGGAGAATACTTCATCCCCACTGATATAATGTATTGTCAGTTGTTTCTTTAGTTGTCTTTCTTGCTTTCCTTGCTAACATATATTAATTCATATTTGTACCTTCAATAACAACCACATACTTGAGAGTAGTAGGCATGAAGTAAATATTTATTGAATAAAAGAATAAATGAACTTCTTAGAGACTTATATTTTTAAAAGACTATTGAAATCACCCTTGATCATCAAGGCTTAGCTCACAGACTACCTCCTACACTAGCCGGATCTCTCTCATTCTGTCAACTGGTTCTATGACCTTTCTTTCCTTTAAGTTATTTCTCTCTTATAACTTGTGATAGTCTGTCTTGTATAATTTATGTGTGTGTCTTTGTTTTTTGTCTCACCTTCTCACTTCAACTTTAAGCTTCTAAGGGGATAATATTAGGTTCTTATCTTCTTTGTATCTCTAGTACTATGTCCTCCATGGTAACAAATCAATATATGCTCATTTGATTCTGAATTTGTTTGACTGTCATATCATGATCAGGCTACACTGAGATAGCCAAGATCATATATCAGTCATAGTTACATCTACTGAAAATAAAAAAAAACCTGTTGGTTAAACTATTCCATTTAAATGAATTCTCAATGTAAAGCACTGCAAAATATTTTCCAAGAAATAAAAGTATGAGGTCAGAATGATGGATGACTGCTCTCTCTCTCTCTTTCATCTCTACCTTATTTATGTCCCCATCTCCTGCAGCAATGTCAGAGCAGAATGCTCGGTACAGTGCAATTATGTTATGACATTTAAGAAATCAACATGGGCCCTCTAGAATGCTTTCAAATATTGCTTATAATCTTATGATGAATACACTAATTATATGGTTAGACAACAGACGGTCCTAAATTCAGACTATTGTTCTAAACTTTGAAATTTCCTCGGAAATGTCTATCAAGATTCTACTGTGGGCCCTGGCTTGTTGGCTCAGCAGTAGAACATCGACCCGGCTTGTGGAAATCCTGGGTTCAGTTCCCAGCCAGGGTACACAAGAGAAGTGTCCGTCTGCATCTCCACCCTTCCCCCTCTCCTTTCTCTTCTCTTCTCTTCTCTTCTCTTCTCTTCTCTTCTCTTCTCTTCTCTTCTCTTCTCTTCTCTTCTCTTCTCTTCTCTTCTCTTCCCTCAGCCAAGGTTCCACTGGAGCAAAGTTGGCCAGGGCACTGAGGATGGCTCCATGGCCTTTGCTTCAGGTGCTAGAATGGCTCCGGCTACAATGGAGCAATTACCCAGATGGGCAGAGCATTGTACCTTAGTGAGCATGCTTGGTGGATCCCTGTTGGGCACATGCAGGAGTCTGTCTGACTGACTCCCCATTTCTAACTTTGGAAAAATACAAAAAAAAAAAAAAAAAAGATTCTATTGTTTGCCCTATGAGGTGATTTTAGTCACAATCTGAACAGTAAGTGTTTCGTTAGATATTTAAACTATTTCTTAGGAAAAAAAATTAATCTTTGAATGAATTTTTAAAGAAATTTGCTTGAAAAAACAGACGGTACCCATTAAGCACAATCAGAGTCATCACAGTGGAATGCTTAATGTATATGCTTTTCAACAGCATAAGCAAGACTTATTACAGTTAGCAAACACTTAGTGATTACTTACAATGAATGAAGCACTATGCTGAGTATTTAAAAGCAGAATATATGAGAATGATATCTATAACCAATATTTATAAAATTTTATACTAGAAAAATTTAACTATTAATCCTCTGTATTTAATGGTGGTTGCCAGGAGTTGAAGGGAGAGAGAATGGAAGATACTTGTCATGTGCACAAATTTCAGTTATGTGTAATGAATCAATTCTGGAGATCTAATGTATGGCAGTATGACTATCATTAACAATACTGTGCTGTATACTTGAAATTTGCTTAAAAAGGTAGATTTTAAAATGTTCTCCTCACAAAGGAAATTATATGGTGATTAATTTATTATACACATGATATAGATATCATGAGGTACACCTTAAATATGTATAATATGTATTTGTCAATATACTTTAATATACCTGAAAAAATAAAACATATATTAATAACTAAAGTCAGATAGATAGTATAAATTGATATTTACTCAAGAATCATTACCAGAAATATGTGCTATGTACTTTCTAATATGAACTTGTAGACAAGTATCTTTCTTGTGCTTTCTAAATGAGCAACTTGGAGATAATAATACAATAATTATTTCTTTTGTTAAGTGCATGTTCTTTGGTAAGTGCTTTAAATACACCACCTAATTACTTATGGGGAGCAGAGAAATTAAACAAGCTAGGAAATGACTGTAGAGATTTCAGCTTCGATAGACTAAAAGAGTTTGATTATAGGTATGATGCAATATTCATATAATGATTTATTTTACAAGATCAACTTAACTAGTTGAAAATACACTTATATTTGACATCTGGAAATTTGTTATTTTCTGATGAAAAACATTTTATTCACTCTGAAAGTGTTTTAATACCAATAAAAATGCAGCCTGACCATCACTCACACTATCTGCCATGTATTTCTAAGTGAATATTCCTGTATTATTTTACAAAATTGTTGAGATATGTTGTTACACATATTTTAAAATATTATAATGCTTTTCATAATAATAGTGAATTTATAATCTCATGAATGCATTAAATTATCACCTATTCTGAGGCTATAGTACTGAAATAAATGTAACATTCATCTCATTCTGAGATAGCTACTTGACAAAGACCTGAATTAAAATCTGAAAAACAAATCTGTTGTACACAGTCACAACCAACGTAGTCTGCAGCCATTTTCATGTGAATGTTCAAGGTACTTTAAAATGTCCAAGGGGATAATAAAGAACAGATAAAAAGCATCATGTTATCATTTGCCCCAAAAGGTTCAATCGAGTTTTAATTTGCATTTTTTCTTAAACTTATGAAGTCTTTAAGATCAGTAAGTATTGAAGAAAAAAACATAAAAATGCATATTCCTTTAAAAAAAAACAAACAAAAAAAACTTTTCTTCTATCACCCAGAAGCAGGCCAGGGAAATAAGAACTTGGGATGTTAAGTGAAGAATAATGTTATGATGCTAACAATTGACTCATAAGATATATAGCCTTCTTTCCCCAGGTTCTGAAAGAAACATCAAGTCAGATTCCCTCAGTTATTACCATTGCATCAAAATTCAATTATCAATGTATAATTTTGCATGTCTCTGATTCATATTTGCATGTCCTTTTATGTTTCAAAGTAGGTTCATGCCTCCTATATTAATCCTCACAATAACCCTATGAATTATCGTAGAGTTAAAAACACAAAGAAACAATTGTGTTCATATAATACACGTTCAGTTCACAGATAAGGAAACCGGAATCCAAGCTCATGTTTCTGAGGACAATTATCAGGATGGGGAGAGAACTCAAACCTGGGAGAAATGGTTGAAGCTTGTGCCCAAGTAATATTTGCCAAACTGGATCAAATAGAATATGTAGTGTAGGAAACTGACCTTAAATTAAGAAATGGTGGTTAAGCAATTTGCATGAAATTCAGACACAAATTGATATTGAGGAAACCTAAATTTACATATTCTTTGCATATAGTAAGTTAAAGTTTTGTGTTTTAATTTATCACAGGAACTTGTTGGCTGGAAAATTAAATTTGAGTGGATGAACTCTTTTGTGAATAGCCTATGATTTTAAGAACTCAAAAAAGGTGGGAAAAAAAGAAAGAGAGAGATAGTTACAAAAATGATTCCCTAAAAACAGATTCAGAATGCAGCACATTTTTTCTTTTCTCTTTTCTTCTTTCCTATTTATCAATTTTTTCCCCCATTGATTTGAGACAGAGAGAGAAGGGGAGGGGACAGAGAGAAAATCAACTCAGTGTTCCATTTAGTTTTGTACCCATTGATTGTTTCTTGTATCCTATGTGCTCTGACTGGGGGTCAAATCATGACCTCTGGTGCACTGGGTAGACGCTTTATCCACTGAGCAACCCAGCCAAGGCCCTTTTCTTTTTCAAAAAGACATGTTTAGCATGCAAAATATTTTGAGAATAACATGAAACAACGCAGAACTCAGTATTACTATTTTTAATCTGGTTCAAAGCCTTTAAGTCCTTCATTAAAACTTTGTCTGCTTACCTTTGACAGTGGAACTTTCTACATTATGTCAGTATTTTTTTTTTTGTATTTTTTTTCTGAAGCTGGAAACGGGGAGAGACAGTCAGACAGACTCTCGCATGCGCCCGACCTGGATCCATCTGGCACGCCCACCAGGGGCGATGCTCTTCCCACCAGGGGGCGATGCTCTGCCCCTCCGGGGCGTCGCTCTGCCACGACCAGAGCCACTCTAGCGCCTGGGGCAGAGGCCAAGGAGCCATCCCCAGCGCCCGGGCCATCTTTGCTCCAATGGAGCCTTGGCTGCGGGAGGGGAAGAGAGAGACAGAGAGGAAGGAGGGGGTGGGGGTGGAGAAGCAAATGGGCGCTTCTCCTATGTGCCCTGGCGGGGAATCGAACCCGGGTCCCCCACACGCCAGGCCGACGCTCTACCGCTAAGCCAACCGGCCAGGGCCTACATTATGTCAGTATTTTAAGAATCACATTGGAGAAAAAATAATGTTGCTTTTCAATGGTTAGTGGAAAAGAATTTCGGAACAGAGGTAGAAAAATACCACCGAAGGATGTGCTGCCTTCTGGACAGACAGCAAGGGTTACTGGTCACCTGCTGAAGGTCTGCAAACCTCCACTTCACCCCTTCTACTTCCTGTTTGTGACACCTAAGATCATGGGTCATAACCTTGGAGACAGAACTGGTCTAAACCACCTGGCAATTGAACCTACAAAGTCAGCTTAGTGAGCACCATTTTTGGGAAGAATATACTTATGGGTTTCTTTAATTGTTAAGTCTTTAATATTATATCTGATAAAGATTAAATATATATATATAGTTCTGGTGATATCCAGGTAAGAGGTTGCCAAGAGCCTGAAACCAGCCTGTGAGTAATAAGGTGGAAGAGACCTAATCTGGTTCTGGAAAGAACCTTGCTGGGAAACTGGTGGAGGAAGATGAGGGAGGAGACTAGTGGAAAGGAGGGAGGAGCCACTTAGGGAATCTTGGAAGGGGGAGGAGACTAAGAGTTCAGAAGGCTTCTGATAGGCAGATGTTCTTCTAAATGTTTGTCTCACTCACTCCAGATTTCTAAGTCTTTTGAAGTTTGCCTGTCATTAAGCTTTGTAAGCATAGAATTATATTTTCTTAAATGTGAACTATTTGTTACCTTAAACATTGTTGGCCTTGCTTATAGAAAAGAATAAAGATCAGCTGCCCAAGTGAGAAACCCCTGTGTGTGAGTACCACCCACTAAATGGCCATTATCAAATGAATCTCATAATTCACAGATATTGCTGCTTTATGATTTATAAGCTGAATCACCCATTAGAAGAATGAGTGTTCACTGGCTACATAAAACAATTTCTTATATGTAAAATTTGGTACTCCCTTATTGAGCTAATCATTTTTGCAGCTTTGGCCAGGGTATATATTTTTTCCTAAACATGTGGCCATAATTCTGAAGAAAACAGAAGTTTTTTTTCTGTTTTGTCCAATGACCTTCCACATTCCTACAGTTTATCAGCCTTTGTAATGTTCTCAAGCTGTGTTCAGATATACAGTAATGTTAGCTTTGTCTTAGCTTGTGATACATATGAATACATCCGCTATGGAAATGATGGATGTATAGAGTAGGCATTTGGCTATTTTCTGCAGTTTGAGAAGCTCTAAGAAATCCCAACTTTCCAAAACCGTATCACGAGAAGTTAGCTAAGTATGTCTTTGAGCTTATTATTTTATTTTTATTTTTATTTATTTTTAATTTTTAAAATTTATTTAAAATTTTTAATTTTTATTTTTTCATTGATTTAAAAGAGAGAGAGAAAAAAGTAGAAAGAGAGAAAGGCATCAACTTGTTGTTCCACTTAGTTGTCCCATTTAGCTGTGTACTCACTGGTTGCTTCTCATATGTGCCCTGACTGGGATTAAACCTGTGCCCTTGGTGTACTGGGATGATGCCCTATGCAATAAGCAACTCGACCAGGGCTGAGCTCATTATTTTTAAAAATGCAAATTCTCCTTAGTGAAATATTAGTATAATTTCCTAATACTTAGCTGGGATTGATTTTTATCATATGAATTTTAATTCAGAAAATATTTATTAACCACATTTTTGGTTTGAAATACAAAGTTATTTACATTGTGTTACATGAACATAAATAAAGACTTATCCTTGAAACTGGACATCTTTTAGACTACCAGACTGTGAGCTTCTTAAAGGTAGAGTGTCTATTATAGCACTTAGAGTGGTGGAATTCATGAATGGTGCAAATTGAATAGGTACTTTGTTGAGTGATTCCAGTAGATTCCTCTTACACACAAATATCTCTATATAGAACATTATGAGCACCATAAGAACACTAAGAATGTTTTGGCAAAGAAAAGAGACAGAAAATAATTAATAGAAGCTTCATACAGGATGTCTGATATGCCTTGATTGTTAAGTAGGATAAATCTAGTGCAGCGGTTCTCAACCTGTGGGTCGCAACCACGGCGGGGGTCGAACGACCAAAACACAGGGGTCGCCTAAAGCCATCGGAAATACATTTAAATATGTATTTTCCGATAAAATATGTATTTCCGATGGCTTTAGGCGACCCCTGTGTTTTGGTCGTTCGACCCCCGCCGGGGTCGCGACCCACAGGTTGAGAACCGCTGATCTAGTGGGAAATAATCATGAAATTTCTATTAGCAAAAATAGAAAGATCAAAACCCAGAGATTAAAAATAAAACTACAGATCCCATTTGGGAATTTGACTGGGGCCTCTAGTGAAACATGGGGCAGGACGTGGGGGACAAGACTTTTGACCTTAAATGTAATCCAATGATTGAATACCTTGTAAGGAATATGAGCATTACTCTTAACATAAGCAATAAGGAGCTATTTGATCAAAATGAGGAAACAGGGCACCTGAGATAAAAAGACAATCCAAAATAGTTTGGGGGCAAAAGGCAAGTCATCCAAATAGCACAAGTTGATAAAAAGTGGTCTAAAGCTCAATGAATCCAGGAAGAGTGTTGCATAAATTGTTTGAATGCTGATTGTTGACATAAAAAGATAATTCTGTGTCAGATTTACCTTTTCATCAAATCTAATGCCCTTCTTTGCTTGGTCATCTGGCACTTTGGTTAGATAAGACAGTCAGTAAAGAATATGAGACTTGCTTGGTATAAAACTCATGCCTAGTGAAGGAGGAAAAATCCACAGAGTTTATTTATGTGAGAAAATAAGTCACTTGAAAGTATTCTTCAATTTTAAAGCCAAAAACTCTGTGAAAAAATCTGTGATTATTTCTTAAATAACTTTATTGTTAATACTGTTCCCTGTGTCTTCTAAAATCTCAGTTAAACGCTTTGAAATTTGTCCATGTTGTGAAAAAGCAGAAACACCCACTCAGTTGATTGTTGCCCTTCCAAATTCTAAGTGGTGCTCACAGCTTAAGATGAACCATTCTTATAGATTTTTACTGCTAGTCACATGATCTCTGTTTGAGTTCCTATGATGGAGACTTAGAAAGGGCTCCTTTTATATGTCAGAGGGTAAATACAAAAGAGCCCCCTCTTGAAAGGAGACTGCTCAGCAGAACAAAGGACTGAGTTCAATGTTTTAGAACCTGTCCCCCTTATTTCCAGATAGATAATTGTTAGAGTTATTAGAAGCAGTTAAATAAAAAGGCAATTATGAGGAAGCCATGGACAAATCTACCTTCATTTTGACTAGAACGTTGAAGCATTCACAGTGTTTGGCATGTGTTCCTGGAAATGGAATTCAACCCTTTATCTTTTTGTTAAAATGTTCTTCAATAATATATGATTATGCAGATGTATCACAGGAAAGCATATATTACAATCAGTCTCTCTGCAATTGTTCCCCTGTTACAACAAATATAAAATCTCTTCCATTATGTAACTATAATAAGGATGTTGCTTTTGAATTGCCTAAGGTACACATATGCATGCTTTTTTTTTTTTCAACCATTCAAATAGAGGAACCAAACACAAGAATATTATCAAGTTTTCTTTGGAATAAGTCAAAATTTATGAAAAAATAATGGCATATAACACGTCACTGTGTGTTTTTTTATAGTTTTTAATGACTGTTTTCAATTTAATTAACATAAAAATATTTTTTAAAAATTGTATATCTGACTTGGGTGATGGGCACACAACACAATCAACAAACAGTTCAAGTGCTATAGGGATGTTTTCCCTGAAACCTATGTACTCGTACTGATCTGTCACCCCATTAAATTTAATTTAAAAAAATTTTGCATATCTACAATATAGATGTTCCAGAAATGCGAACCATTTTCAATAAATCAATCTATATATGCTGCTTTTTAAAGAAAGTAGCAAAGAATTTAACTTCTATAGCCCTAGGAAATTGATAATTTGGGGAATCGATAATTTGGGAAAGTGACGTTTAATTTCATTTTATGCGTAAATTTGTCTACAAAATCTCTGACTAGGACAAGTCTTGTCAACTGTTGCTAATCATTTTTATTCTTACAGTATTTTAAAGCTGTTTCTGCAAAAGAAGGAAATGTTTTCTGACAGACCTCATGGGTCTTGCCTTGTGCATTTCTAGTTTAACGTTCATTCAGCCAGACTCAAGGGACTCCTTTGCAGATTTGTGGGGCTGCTTCTCACCGCAGCTCCCTCATCCGCATTCCTCTGCCTGACGCTCTCGAGTTCATTTCTCCAGCTCTTGGTGCAGGGATTTAGGTAATGCTCCCCGCAGAAAGCAGAGGTTAATGTGGAGAGCGTCTTCGGTGTTTCCCTGTGCGGGTGAGCCCAGTCCCGAGCTTGTAAACAGACTTACATACATTTGTCCACTTTTCTTGTTTACAGTGAGAACTTAACACAGGATGACTTTTACTCTCTCATAACTTGTTCTCATGACTGTCACTCTGTTTGGATCCTAAGCGTTTCTAGTTTGCTCACACGGTTTCAAGTACTTTTCCATTTGTTTGCTAGTGGTCAGGTTGAGGGTCTCTCATCATGGTGTTGACTGTGGTTCTTTGCCACCCTTACTGGGTTAATATTTGTGCCCCTTGACAGACACTGATCATTGTGGGCCTGGACTTATATACTTTTTCTTGAAGATATGGATGTTTTCTATGTAATTGTTTGTATCTCCTTTCTCTTAAATTTACCAATTACTTCCTTCTTTTAATACCAACCTCACCCCCATTTTCTTGCCTATGGAAAATAACTTTATACTAAGAAAGCTATGTTTGTTTGTTTGTTTGTTTTTACTATAGGTATTTTATTACCTAGGTAAGAATTAACTACCATTTGTAAATAATGCTTAAATTTTCTAAAAATGCAGCAATAACGAAAGGTTTGGAAGAATTAACTCCTGATTAGTATTGTTTATTTTCACATTCTTTTTGCCTGTAATTTCTTTTGAGCTTAATGCTTGTGATTATTAATTTCATCATAAACCAAATTCTAGCCTCTTTCTGACTAATAAGAAATGAACTAACTAATCAGGGACTTAGGGACCAGGGTTCCATCCATGACTCTGCTCCTTACTCGCTATATGATATTTAGCAAATTACTTCATATATTTGGTCTCAGTGCCTAAATCCTTAATGGCTGAGATGCTCTCAAATGTCCCTTTCAACTTTAAATTCTATCTTGGATCTTAAAAGCATCTAAAATGACTCTCCTTTTTCAAGCTAGCTAACGCAGATTCTGAAAGAAATTATAGTAATTAAAAATGGCCTTTCAGATAATCAACAAAGGAAAAAATGTGATGAAGTATGTAAACACTTAGAAAATATTTAAAGTGATTTAGTAATATAATTTTCTAATGTAGTTATTATTTGAGGAGGGCAGAATATAGTCTTTTTTATTTTTTTAATGTCCCTATCATATCTAATGCATGGTAGATCTTGAATTCTTTTTTACTTTTACATTTCTGGAAAAAAAAAAGAATGAAGGATGAAATCACTTCATATGTTAAAAATACATGTGCTTTCCTCTTTTCAAAATGTAACCTTTTCTGTGACTATCTCACTGTCCCTTTAACACATTTCATCTGGATTGTAAGCGAGTTGATTCCATCTTGAGTCTACACCATGACTGATACTTGTACGGTAGAAACCTAGCATTTGTGTATGTGCACAACTGGCAACTGTTGGGGGAAAGCCCCCAAAGTCTAACTTCAGGAGGAACTGACATATAGCCTTATCCAAATTCATAAGAGCTTTCGGAGGAGAAACTTACATATTATGCAGACCCAGCAACTGCTTCTTCCCAGAGGTGGTAGGCCAGGCAAAATCCACATCCCTCCCAGAACAGGGTCCCTTTTAATAGGGGGTTAATGATAAAATCATATGGTGGGTAGTCACGTAGGCCACCAGAAAGAACAATGCATTTCTAAGTTAAAAGATAACATCTGGCAGTTGTTACACTCTATACATTCATTAAACTCCTTCCTGGGACATCATGGTGGCAGCATTTTAGCTTTTGGCTTTTGGAGCAATCAGCCCAGTGTGAGATTGCAGAGAGTTGTAGAGAGCACAGCACTTCCTAGATGCTTCTGCTGTGGGCACCATATTGCATCTCTATAGTGACTTCCCCTATGAAGCTCTGCTCTAGGTTCTGTGAATGAAAAAAACTGCTAAGATTCTGATATTTGTTCTAAAATAGCTCAAGTTCCAATAGAGGAGATAGATAGGGTAAAAAAATAATTACAAAACCAAGTGATCAGTGAACAAGAAACTAAATCAAAGGCAAGAAATCAAACTTAAGAAATTTGAATGGGTTTTGCATGTCAAGATCAGAGTTTGCTTTTAGCACTGACTTCTTTCCAACCTCATTCCTGCCTCAGAATCTTTGCTCATGCTTCATCTTTGACTGGAATATGCTCTTCCTATAGCTTCACGTGGTTGACTCCTTTTCATCAACCAAGTTTCAGCTGAGCTATCATTTTTTTAAGGCCTTCCCTGTTTGCCTTATCCAAAATAGTCTCACCTCCATAATTTAATTTCACTCATACTTTGCTTCTTAGCTATTTCCCATTATCCACGACTAACTTATTGTGCCATTGTTTATTGTCTGTCTCCCCAAATGTTAGGAACCTATTTTCATGTCTATGACTCATAGCAGCCACTCAAAGAACATTTGTTGATTGAAGAGAAAGATGAATGAGTGAAGTAATCAGAGGCTAAATATCTCTCCTTCCACCTATTTCCCCCACAAAAAAAAAAGGGGCTATTAGTACAGAAATATTACCCTCAGTATTCTATGCTTATTTATTCAGAAAGTATTTACTGAGTCAAGCTTTGTTCTAGGCCAGAGTTCATGATATATAATAAAGAATATTCTCCTTTTTTAGAAAAAAATATTGCTTATTGTTTGTTCTTATAGATGCTCAGTAAGCTTGAACTATACACAATAGTAGGTCTCAAAGTGAATCATTTAAATGTAAACATATAAAATATATACAGTCATGATTATGGTACTATCCACAGTATAATCTGGTGTGATGGATTAGATAACCAAGAGATATATTCACCCACCTCTCTCTTTGCTGTAGTACTTCCCTACTTCTGTATCTCTTGACTTGGGGATCAACCACGCTGCTCATTCAGGCTGATGAAACATTAGCCAACCTAACACAGGAAGAGAGTTTCAATTTGTTGCACAGTCAGGTTTGTCCTCTTCTGCTTCTGCCATCGCCACCATCAGAGCTTCCCCAAATAACTGCTGCTCGAGTACCTTCAGGTTATGTCCAGAATACACACACAAGAAGAACACTGAGCCCGATGCATGGCAAGACTCAACAGAGCATCCCAGCAGAGCCCAGTCTAAATTAGCCCAATCCATCCCACCTGCAGATATGGGAATGGGGATAAACGATGACAGCATTAAGCCACTGATTTCAGGAGTAGTTGGTTATAGATCATGAATAATCCACATACCTACCAGAATGTAAAAATCAGCCAAGTAGGCCCTGGCCGGTTGGCTCAGCGGTAGAGCGTCGGCCTGGCGTGCGGGGGACCGGGGTTCGATTCCCGGCCAGGGCACATAGGAGAGGCGCCCATTTGCTTCTCAACACCCCCCCCCCCTCCTTCCTCTCTGTCTCTCTCTTCCTCTCCCACAACCAAGGCTCCATTGGAGCGAAAGATGGCCCTGGCGCTGGGGATGGCTCCTTGACCTCTGCCCCAGGTGCTAGAGTGGCTCTGGTTGCGGCAGAGCAACATCCCGGAGGGGCAGAGCATCGCCCCCTGGTGGGCAGAGCGTCGCCCCTGGTGGGCGTGCAGGGTGGATCCCGTTCGGGCGCATGCGGGAGTCTGTCTGACTGTCTCTCCCGTTTCCAGCTTCAGAAAAATACAAAAAAAAAAAAAATTAAAAAAAAAAATTTAAAAATCAGCCAAGTGAAAGCTCCAAAGCACTGCTAAAAACCTGGAATTACAAAACTTAAATGCACATGAAGGCCATTGGTTTCATGCTATTGGTTATACAAAAGTTATATAAGAAAACACCAAATGAACCTGTGATCCAGAGAGACACAAGAAGGGGTTTTTATAGCACACTTCTGCAAAAGGAGGAGCAAGTTCTTCCCTTAGTAGCCATGTTTGCCTTATAATTTACAGCTCCTTGGGCATGTTATAAAGAGCTTTGGGTCCGCTTGTGGTTTTTATCTTCTGCATTAAATCATGTGTCTTTGGAAAAGGACTGGGAGAAAATTGTAACTCATATTTATTGAGCACTTGCTATGACAGGCACAGTCCCAAGAGCTCATCATTCATTTCGGACTCTGTGAAGATAGGAGATAGAGGTATTATTTCCCTTCAATAGATGAGGAATCTAAGGTACCAGTCCCTTAAGGAATTTGTTCATGGTCATAGAGCTGGACCATGCATAGATGAAATTCCACCCAAGCAACATGGTTCCAGGATCTATGTGCTTACCCACAATGCAGAAGTGGAATATTTTTGGCCTATGACTCATATATCACACATGATCCAGGAACATCTGGCTTCTCACTACAGTTTCCTTCAAAAATTTTGAACAGCTCAAAATTGACTTTAAATACTATAGTTTTAGCAATATGACTTTTGCTAAACGCAGGTGTTCTGAGTATGTCCCCTTGCGCTGTGGATTTGTGGACTGCCTACTTGGGTTTCTTCTGTTCAGCAGAATGTCAGAGATCAGCCAGCACAAAGGAGATGGGAAAGGAAATGTTGCTTTAAAATAATACTACTAGTAACAGTAATAACGTGAATGCACAAGTTTACTGATGAAGATGAGCAGTGGCATATTTGAAGTGATTTTGAGAAAGGAAAAAAAAAATGGTCTCCAAAGCTGTAACTTTTCTTTAGTGAGTGAGTACAGGTGTTTATCTACAAACTTGTATATTAAAGAGAGTACTTATCCATTATTGAATATTCTTTGTCTTTGTGCTGGGTGCTAAAGTAGTAATTGGTGCTTCATTATAACAATAATGCAAAGGAAGGCTTTTAAAATTGACTACTGTGAATTTTAGGTTATGCAGACATTGGAAATATTAGCTTTAATAATCTTCTTTATACTTAGTGAGGCTAAGTCCATGGGAGCAAGTAAGATGTAAAATAAACAAGTCCTGGTCCCAAACACCTCACCCAATGTGAACAAATTTAATATTCATAGCATTCCTTTTGAATCACTCTTTTTTCTTCTTTTCATACAATCATAGAATTTTAAAGATGGAAAAGGCTTTCATGCCATCTGGACAAATGGCTATTAAATTCTTGGGTTTCCTCTGATGAAGAATGTACCATATCTGGGGTATGTCCAATCTGATGCAATTACTCGCTATCCCAAAGTTAACATGTCTTGACTTCTCTTTCTTGACTTTTCCCATTGTTGTTCATGTCACTGCTGTCCATCTGTAGCTCGAATTATAACCATTCTTGCCTCAACCCCTTCATTTTCACATCTAGTTCATCACCACGTCATTCTAAGTCTAACTGCAAATACATGTTTGATGTTCACCACTTCCCTGTGTCTGGTAATGACCTTGCGCCTTTTTAATCTCTACTCCTATCAAGTCAGAGTGCATGTGTTTCTTCAGTGTGAGTCAGATTCTTTACTTTCTTCTACAAAATAACCTTCAATAGATTCCTACAGTTATTAAAAATAACCATAAACTTTGGCCCGAAATCCTTTCCTGTCCTCGTCATCTCTTTTCACAATGCTTATCCATGATGAACTTCCTTGATTGCTTCTTGTATCAATCCCATTCCCACTTTAGGTTGTTTAGGAATTAACTGATATAATGTGTAAAGCACTTAGAATTGTGCCTAATAAAGAACATTTAATAAGTATATACTGTTTATTCTGTGCCCTTCTTGTTTGGAATTTGAGAACAAGGTTGTATCTGTTTTGTTCAACAGTTCATAGAGCACAGTACCTGACAAATACGATATATGCTTTTTATATTTTTAAAATACATGTTGAATGAAATCTATATTTAGAGAATTTGAGCCTATAGAAAATAATTTTTTTATATTGAGTTGAAATTTATTTACCATAAACCATTGCATCCTATTATAATTTTAAATCATTCAAATTAAGTCTGTTGTCTTATATAGTTATAACTATCTTTATCTCCTTTTGCCATCACAACTTAACATTAAATTCATTTAGTCTCTTGTAAAAATCTTGAATTTAAATTATTTTAGATGCTAAAAATTTTATAAATTCTAATCATTTAAAAACTCATTATTGTCATCTAAATATAGGATAACTAAACATTTAAAATCCCCTTCAAATTTTCAAAAGTTGTCTAGTCTAAGAAAACTCAATATACGAAAGGTACAACATGGAAAAGACCTACATGAAGATGTGCTTTTTTTATTTACCAAATCACATTTCTTTAAAAGCACTTGACTGTTATTTATGTTTTAGATTTTTTATTGAATGTATTGGGCTGGTGTTAGTTAATAAATTTATACAGGTTTCAGGTGTATAATTCTACAACACATCATCTGTATATTGTACTGTGGGTTCACCTCCCCAAGTCCAGTCTCCTCCCATCACCATCTACCCCCCATCCCCTCCTTCACCTTCTTTCACCCCTCTTTCCCTCTGGTAATCACCACACTGCTGTCTGTCTATGAGTGTTTTTGTTTGTTTGGTTTTGCTTAATCCCTTCATAAAAGGATTTTACTTTTAACTAGCATGTCACTGCAACATAGCATCTGTACTTGCTTACTTTTTAGGAACTTAAATCATTGGTAAAATTTTAGGATTTTACCTATAAACTAAATCAAAGTACTCCTGTTTTATTAATATGGTGAATTCAGGTTCTTAAATGAGGCACTGGAATCTTTGTAAGAATAACTTTTTTAGATTTTGCCAATGTGTCAGGCAGAGAAATGTGCTTTCAGTTAAGTTTTCAATGTATTGACTCTAAGGACTTTATGTTTAGATATAGAGACGGACCAGAAAGATTGGAAAGCTCAGTTGTTAACAAGTTTTTGCTGGAAGGGACTTGAAAATTGGCTTTACAAAAACCTAACTCAACTGACATTGATGGCTGCTACTAGTTACAAAAGACACCATAATAAAAAGCCCTGAGAGAATGTGCTACTCCTGAAAAAAGCCTAAAACCTAATAGCCTCTTGTATAAATTTTTGAGAAATGGTAAGAACTTCAAATGAAAACATTGCTAAATAGCAGACATATTATCCTTCCAGGGGAAAATATAATGAATATCAAATATCTTAGTTATGTGTAAACACTGAACGAGATGGTGAGATAAGCACCTGTTCTTTATGTTGATTAGTGTAGACAGGTAATCCAATAATTTCACTCAGAAGTAAAAGACTACAGCTTCAAAGGTTGTGAGGGGAATTTTTGCTCAAATAATGTAGATTTTTGCATTAATTTTGGTATAAAGCCATTGGCTGTTGGCCAGGAGAAAGTTTCTTTTTAATAGAAAATGGTGTTTTTGTTTGTTTGTTTTTGTTTAATAAAAATAAGGCTTTATAGACTCTTCCCAGAGTTTTGGCTGGGGCTGTATGAAACCAGTCCAGTGTAACCTTCTGGCTTATTCTATGTTTTATTACTTTAGTTAACAACTTGGCATAAAATTATTTACCACATTTAAGAGGGTCTTCAGATGCACATTCAAAATCATATTACTTAAAATAGCTCAACTCATAAATCAAACAATGTATGGCTATTTGTATAGGCTTTAATATTTTGATTCTATCCATTTTCTATTTGACCACCAGAGCTATCTCTAAAATAGATTTTATTATGTTGCTATTTTTCTTCAAAATACTCAATCTCTCATTGTACCCAGCATAAAATGTGAGCTTCCTAGCCTAATGTGCCTCCCTCTTGATAATGGAGACCCAGCCGATATTTACAGTACTGTATAATTTTGGCCTCTCAGCTTTACTGCCTCTCCAAGAACCTTATCCTCCAGGCATGTGTTTCTCTTGTGTAGTTTACTTATCCATACTATCTCCTCCTCTGACTTCTTGCCCCCCCCAAGTTGTCTAACTGGACAACTCTTACTCCAAGACTTATCTCAACAGCAACCTCTTCTCACTTGCTTTCTGTGGTAAGAAAAATAATATAAGCAAACAAATAAATAATAAAGACTTCCATGTCCTAATTTCCAAACCCTGGGAGTATATTATCTTACATACCAAAAAGAACTTTGCAGGTGTGGTTAGATTGAGAATAGGAGAGATTACCCTGGACTATCTGGGTGGGCTGATTAAGGGTCCTTGGAAGGGAAAGCAGGTGATAGGGGAGCTAGAGAAAGAAGTATAATAAATATCTAAGAGGTCAGAGCAATGAGATTTATGGCTCTGAAAATGGAAGAGGCCATAAGCCAAGGAACGCAGATAGCATGTAGAATATGGAAAAGAAGAGGAGTAGATTTCTCTTATTGTCTCCAGGTTGAATACAACCCTGTTAACACCCTGGTTTCATCATAATGAGACTCATTTTAAAGTTCTTACCTCCAGAACTGTAATAATATATTATATAATATACAGATGATTTAATATATATAATAAGTTTTATAAATAGATAATAAATTTGTGTTGTCTTAAGTCACTAACTCTGTGGTAATTTGTTAGAGCTGAAGTAAAATAATATGTATCTTAGCACCTGGAAGTAGGGTTCTGATATGAACTTAAAATTGGGCAATGGATAGAGGCTGGAAGGATTTTAAGGAGCATGATAGAAAATGCCTAGATTGCCTTGAATAGGCTATTGGTAGGAATATGGGTGTTAATGACTCTGAAATGAGGACTTAGAAGAATGTGAGGGGAGCCAGCTAGAGAAAAATATGTCGTCTATCTTAGAGGAAACCTAAGTCTTCATGAACAGACTGCTGGTAGAAATAAAAAAGATCAAGGTACCGCCGGTGAAGACTCAACTGGAAGGAAAGACCATGCTATTAGAAAGAGGAGGAGTGAGGATTCTTGTTAGATAGTGGCTGATAACTCAGCTGAGTTGCCCTGCAGTTACACAGAAAGCAAAACTTGTAAATTATAAACTTAGATATATGGCTGGGGAGATTTCCAAGCAGAGTGTTCAAAGTGTATTTTAGTTTCTCTTGGCTGCTTCTAATAAGATGTGAAAGGAAGGAGAGAAATTGGGGAAAGAACTGTTGGGCTAAAATGAATAAGTTGAGCAATTTGCAACCTAGCTAGATTGTGAATATGCGAAAATGAGAATTTTTGCTGTCAGGAAAGTGTGCTCTGGAAAGGGAGCCAAGATTAGGCCCAGATGGTGGATCCAAGATCAGAGTATTTAGTCATGCACTGTGTGCTCTTTGAGAGATTAGACATTCTACTTGTGGCTCCTCGCGGCTGTCTCTAGAGAAGACACAACAGAGACAACATTATCTAGGCAAGATCTTTGAAGGAACCCAAAGTCTGATGAGACAAATTTCCTTGACATACACAAGAGACCCACAGGGTTTTTTAGTACGTCCTACCAACATGAAACATTGACAGCTTTGACTATCAGGGAAAAAGAGAGTACGAAATAGAAGAAAACTGTCAGACTCACAAAATATACAAGTAGGAAATAAACAGATCTACTATCCAGCTGCAAACGTGTGCTATACTTTTACAAATGGAAAGATATCTCTATGGTCGTAGAGCCTTGGACCAAAAGGCAGAGCCTGGGACACAGAGGATTATTTCCTGGCCTTGAAATCTATGTTGCTTTTCCAGCTAGGTTTTGAAACTGCTTGTGATTGGTGACTTTATTTTCTCTTTTGTTTTGTCTCCTTTTATTTTTTAATTATTTTTATAGAGTATTTTTTTAAATTGATTTTAGGGAGATAAGAAGAAAGAGAGACAAAAACACCGATCTCTTTCTGTATGTGGAGGGACAGAACCAACAACTTCTGTGCACTGGGATGTCGCTCTAACCAACCGAGCCATCTCATCCCCAGCTGGCGCCCACTTTCTCTCTTTTCAAAATGGGAATGTTTATAACTGGTACCCCACAATAGTCCTACTATTGGACTTTGGAAGCAGATAATGACTTATAACTGAAAGTAAATGGTTATCTTACATTGATATAGCAATCTCTACTTTTTTTTTAGTGTTTAATCTTTTTATTATCTTTTTTACTTTTAATGCTCAGATTTTAGATGAATCAATTATAAACAACATATAATGTTATATGAGTTTTATATGTTTTTATACAATTGAAAAACCTATCTTTTTCACTTGGTGAATTTAGTTGTAATTACTGATATATTTGGAATTAATGACGACATCTCTCTTGTGCTTGCTGTTCATTCTACCTTTTTAACGTGTTTCCTCCATCCTAATATCCTGCTTTCTATTGGATCGTTTAAGAGTTGATTTCTTTAAAAGTATTTAATTTTGTTTATGCCATTTCTCTAACAGTAGGATTTTTGTTCCCTTTCCTTTCAACCATTTCATGTCAGTTTGTTTTTGGACTTTCTGGAAGCAAAGAGTTAGGTTTTTAATCTGGTTTTAGAATTATTGTCTTTTAAAAGCAAAATTTAATCTACTTGTGGATTTAATATTAGTTTAATGTTCTGGTGTGTGTGTTTTATTAGGAGCTTATTTCAATATGTTTATTTCTTTTTTTCTGCATTTCTCTGAAGCTAGAAGTGGGGAGGCAGTCAGGACAGACTCCCACATGCGCACAACCGGTATCCACCTGGCATGCCCACCCAGGGGGCGATGCTCCGCCCATCTGGGACACTGTTCCGTTGCAGCAGGAGCCATTTCAGTGCCTGAAGTGGAGGCCATGGAGCCATCCTCAGCGGCCGGGCCAAACTTGCTCCAATGGAGCCTTGGCTGCAGGAGGGGAAGAAAGAGATAGAGAGGAAGGAGAGGGGGAATAGTGGAGAAACTGATGGGCGCTTCTCCTGTGTGCCCTGACTGGGAATCGAACCCGGGACTTCCACATGCCAGACTGAAGCTTCACTGCTGAGCCAACTGGCCAGGGCCTCAGTATGTTTATTTTTATGACAAGGATTCAGAGTTCTCTAGATTTTGAAAGTATATTTAAATATTGGTTTCCGTTGTCATTTGCATTATAGGGATTTTCAATAATCTTAGGCCAGGTTTTTAAAATATAATTTCAGTGGTTATCACTCTTTATTATAAAGATTATGTAAATTTAGATATCATACAAGTGACTGTGACTTTTTTTTTTTTTTTGTATTTTTCTGAAGCTGGAAACGGGGAGAGACAGTCAGACAGACTCCCGCATGCGCCCGACCGAGATCCACCCGGCACGCCCACCAGGGGGCGACACTCTGCCCCTCCGGGGCGTCGCTCTGTTGCGACCAGAGCCACTCTAGCGCCTGGGGCAGAGGCCAAGGAGCCATCCCCAGCACCCAGGCCATCTTTGCTCCAATGGAGCCTCGACTACAGGAAGGGAAGAAAGAGACAGAGAGGAAGGAGAGGGGGAGGGGTGGAGAAGCAGATGGGCGCTTCTCCTGTGTGCCCTGGCCGGGAATCAAACCCGGGACTTCTGCACGCCAGGCCGACGCTCTACCTCTGAGCCAACCGGCGAGGGCCTGTGACTTTCTCTTATGGTTTTTTTGTTTGTTTGTTTTTTATCCTAATTCCTGGACTGACTTTAAGTCTGCTCAGTCTAGTGGGCAACAATTTTCATGCCACCCTATTGGTTCGGCAGTCCGTCAACGCTTCTGGCTTTATACTAGGGTGTCAGTTTTAACACCCTGACTTCACAGTTTATGAAACCATCTGTCACATCCCAGATGGATATTAGAACCCATTTCTTATTCTCTAGGACCTCCTTCATGGAGGCCAAACCCTTCTGGGCTGCTATTTCCTTATCATGCTTATTTTTTGGATTTAATTTCTCTCACCATTTCTAGCTCCTAGAAATTACTTCTTTAACCATATTTTATTCTGCATTTCTAGGTAATTGTAAGTGAGAGTGATATTGGTATCAATCTGGTTGACCTCTGTTTGAGACATTTTTGCAATTAAGAAGAAATTTCTTGTAATGAAAAAAATCAGGAGTAATTTGGACAATTAGGATGATATAATTGAGAGAGTAGAATAATTTGCAGGAGTTTATTTGGAGACTTTGTTTATGAACTTACTAAACCATTGGCTTCACTTTTGAAAAGCCACAAATTTGAAAAGCTGTGCTTTGACCTTTTGTTCAAGTAAGAATAATAAATCTCCTTAATAAAAATAAATGCAAAAGATTCTGACACCTTGGTCGGCATCTCAGAATATAAGACAGCAGCATTGGACAATTAGCTCTCTATATGGGTACTTCAGACTTTCCCATCACTGGGGACACCATATGCTCATGTCATAGTCCTTCTCTCTCTCTCCTATCCTCTAGTCTTTTCTTCCTTTCTTTCTTTCTCAAATATTTATTGAGGACAGACACAAAGTTACATTATTTGTAGCACTAATGAATTACTCTTGTTGCCTATGGCCTCTCATCTGGGAGTTCTACCTTAATCATCCAATGACCCTGGAATGCAAAAAAAATTGCCCATACACAATTTCTGAGAATAACTCAACATCTTCATAACTCATTCATTCTCTGTTTTCATTTTCTTAACCTTTCACAGATTATTATTCATGATACCCATTTCCCTGCATCCATGTATATTTACATATCTTTTTCCCATGTGACAATAAATCGAATGGGTATCTACTGTCTTCCACCATGGAGTGTGCTTAGGTCTCACTTGCAGTCTGTGGTCTCTAAGAGACCGCCTTTCAACCCAGGATTGCTTTAGAACTAGAGGTCACTGTTCTAAAAGTTCAATGGTAATGGAAATTTTAGTGATGAGGTAGAACATGTTGGATAAGCTCACTTTTAACTTCAGTGAAATCAAAGGCTAAAGCTTCCAATTCTGTTCAAACCTTGGAGGATTTAAACTCCAAATGGGTCAGTTGTGATCTAGTCTTTGTGGAATCCTATAGCTAATAGCTTACCATAACATGAGATGGTTTTAGAGTCATATCAAGTTCCCTCTGAACATGATTTTAAGATATTTCTGAGTGGCCCCTGGTATATCTTTGTGACTTGAACAGTGAGGTATGTCTGGCTCATCATTACATACATAGAAAACTCGGTGTGCTGCATGAAGTACAAATAAGAACTCTGACTTGCCTTAAGCTCTCATGGCCGCACTGATGTCTCCAGGGTCACCCATTAGTCTAGGTAATTAAAATAAGACCAATTTCTCATTTTAAAAAAATATTTTTTTCCTACCAAGAACTTAAAAAAAAACCTCTGAACCTACCTTTCTGTGGCATGTGGGTTATGTTCAGCCACCGCTGCTTCTTCCTACCTCAGGACCTTTGAACACACTGCCCTCTTTTCACTGATGTTCACATGGTCATGTCTTTACACAGCTCAGGTTTTAGCTCAAGTGCCATCTTTTCAGAGATACTACCCTGACACCCAGTGCTTTCCCTGGCCACCTGAGGTCAAATACACTTTTCTTCACCTGTATCATGTGATTCTTTTCTTTAAAAAAACCCTCTACCTAATCTGCATCACCGTGAGATAATTTTTTATTATTTTCCACTTTAATATCTCTTTTCCTCCATCAGTCTACCTATGAACTTATATGCCTGGTAATATTTACTAGACACCAGACATTTTACAATTTGCCTTGTAGAGTACTGGATATTTTGTATTTCTAAAAATATTCTTGAGCTTTTTCTTGGAAGAGGTAAAGATACTTAGAGAAATAATTTGATCCTTTTACATCTTTCTTTTAGCTTTGACAGACAAGACTAGAGTCACATTTAGTCTAGGGCTAATTTTCTTCCAACTATTGAGAGAAAACCTTCCTTAGGACTTGAGCCAATTCTTTTTGAAACATGAACTCTATCATCCTGGCTATTGGAAATAGTTACTATTCTCAACTCTCTGTGTCCTCCAGGCACTATTTACTTAAATTCTTTTGGTTGGTTGTTTCTCAGCCTTTGGGAATTTCATCACACGCATGGGCTCTGTAATTTTCAACGGTACACTGTAGGGAGAAGCACTGGAGATGATCCATTCTGGAGCGCTCCTGACTCCATTATTCTGCCTTGTGAATGCTGGCCAACCTTGGTTTCCCTCTGACTCCCAGCTCCATCCACTTGGCTCAGTGAACCCACTGGACTGTGCCTGAGTCGTTTTTTCCCACTCCTCCTCCCCCTGTTGTACCATGATTTGGAAACATTTAGGCTCAAAAAATTGTAGGGCTCAGTTGAAAGAGATCACTGTCCTTTATTGCCTGATGTATAGTGTCTTGAGAGCCATTGTTTTATATCTTTTTGTACAAGGTTTTTGTTGTTTCATACCAAGGAGTATATTCGGTACTTGTTACTCTGAATTCACTGGAAGTGGAAATCCAACTTATGAATTTAAATGAGTAGGGACATTTCTGGCCTTATTTGTTAATGTATTCTCAGGACCTTACCATGCTTGGCCTTAAGTAGGATACCAATGAATATTTATTAAATGAGAAAGAATGCAAAAAATTAGAATAAGCTAATTTTGGAAGATCCAGATTTGTTCTTTAATGATTCAAAAATGAACTCCAAATGTGTTACATGAAATGTAAAATCAAAGTACCATACAGATAGATGATATTTTTGTATTTATTTTCTTACATTGTTAGAATATTTTAATAAATCCCAGATACAACTCAACTCATCACTTTATCATGCAGAAAAATGCAATGCCAAGGGTCCTAAATACACTTAAGTGCACATCTGATTCTAATGCAAAAGCTTCAATTATTGTTTCAAAATTCAAATAACTGCATGCAAGATAAACTATGATTTTATTCTTAAACTTAATAATATGTGTTAAGCTACAAGTGTTATTGTCAGTTGTTTGGGTTTTTTTTTATCATTTTTGATGCTTCTTATGTAATTATTCTTGAAAAAAGTAATTCAAATATAAAAAACAATAGCTTTCAGAAAGAATAACTAATAAACTTTTGAATGATAGCATTACTTTCTATTACAGAAATTTTAGAACCAAGCAAAATCATTTAAATCACCTTTAGCTCATCTAATGCATCAGAAGTTCACAACTAATCTCAAATTTCAGAGAAAATGTCACAGCATTTTATAGCTAATGTTATGATGCTAAAGTTTAACAACTGGCTCTTAAAAATATGAAACAAACAGAACAATAAAGCCTTGATCTGTAGTGTTTGTTCATTGTTATAAATATAATTGTATCCTCTAAAAAGATAAGTTAAATTTCTAATCCCCAGTACCTCAGAATGTGATCTTATTTGGGAAATGGAATGGTTACAAGTGTACTTAATTAAGATGAAGTTAGACTGGCGTAGGGCAGACCTTTAATGTAATATGACTAATGTCCTACTAAGTAGGGAAGAGACACAGACATACACGGGGGAACTCCATGTGACAACAGAGGCAGGGATTGGACTGGTGTAGCTGCCAGCTATGGCGAGCCATGGATTGATGGCCATCACCAAAAGCTCCAAGAAGCAAGGGATTCTCCCCCAAGTCCCAGAGATAGTACGGCCCTGTTGGCTGCCTGTTTTCCTGCTTTTAGCCTCTGGAGCCATGAGAGAATAAACTTCTGTTGTTTGATCCACCCAAATTGTCGTGTTTTGTTATGGAATCTGATATATCCATAAAGTAAATTCTTCCATTCTGGCCATTTTCAACCTGCCAACATGAAGTGAAAAGGCAAAGCTGGGGAAAGAAGCTAATGGTGTGCTTTTACCAGGTGATATGTGTCACCTCCTGTATACATTGATTACAGTATTCTGCAAGAACTTTTGAACACAAATTAGCTCATAGGTTTTTTAATTTATTAATTTATCTAATATATATATATAATGAGTGCCTACAATGAGCTAAGAACTGTTATATATTCTGGTGTTATATAAGTGAACAAAAAGATAAGGACCTTTTTGTTTATGTGCCACTTTCATTTTATTGGAAAGATATAGAAAATATATTTATAGCTTGACCAGGTGGTGGTGCAGTGAATAGAGCATCTGCCTGGGATGCAGTGGACCCAGGTTCAAAACCCTGAGGTCACTGGCTTGAGACCCAAGGTTCCTTCCTTGATCCCAAGATTGCTGGCTTGAGCAAGGCGTCACTGGCTCGACTGGAACCCCTCAGTTAAGGCTTATATGAGAAAGCAATCTATGAACAACTAAGGTGGCACAACTATGAGTTGATGCTTCTCATCTCTCTCCCTTCCTATCTGTCTGTCTGTCTGTCTGTCTGTCTCTCTCTCATATATATATGGTCAGATAGTGACAAGTTTTAAGGAGAAAAAGAGAGCAGAGAAGGGGAATAGAGAGAGGGGACACAATTTTAAATAGGTAAACAACTCCTGAGAACGTGATGTTTCAACAGACATTAAGGAAGTGAAAGAATGGGTTAAATAAATATCAGAGTGAAGAGAATACCAGAACTCCAGGCATAGGGGATAGCCAGTGTAAATATTCTAAGGCCAGGGCATCCCTGGCTCATGGAGGAACAGCAGGCCGGCCAGTTGGCTGGAGCAGAGCGAAGGGAAGAAGAGCAGAGACGAGAGAGGCACGGGGATCGGAGCGTGTAGGGCCTTTAAAACTCACTGAAAGGCTGTGGGCGAAGCACAAAGACAGTGGTGGGAATAAGCACAGGAATGCCAGGACCTGACTTATGTTTTAATCAGAATCACTCTGGCTCCTTATTGCATTATTTGTTCTCATGGGTCTCTTGCCTGCTTTCAGTTAGTTCTTAAAAATTGTCTGGTATAATGCAGCTTCTCATTTGGATGTCACAAGGACCTGAAAAATAAAGGTTTAACTGCAGTATAACAACCAGGAATTTAAAACAAAGTGAAAGAGAAGGTAATTTAGATCTGTAAAATTTGCACGAAGAAATAAAGCCACCAAATGTTCCAACAAAATAACAGTCTCTACTTCGTAGTTAGGGCTTCATTTATCATAAACATTCAGATGGGCTTTCGTGGAGGTGAGAGTGTTCTTTTTTCGAACTGTTGTAGTACATTGGCTATTACCTTAACAATTTTTAAGACACAAAGGATAGAGAGATCTTCTTGAACAATACTTTCTAAACTCTCTCTTTATTTTTCTTATTTTTTTCTTTTTAAATTTTCCAATCTAGTGTGGAGTTGTACTTTGGTAAATACAATAAATATAAATTACTAAGAAATCAAATATAGCACAAGGACATTCAAAATAAAAGACCAAATTTGCATTATTACATTTGACATAAAATCTCATTTCAGGAAAAATAATACAGATAAAACAAAGGAAAAAATAATTATAAAATCTATACCTATTCCTCATTGAAAGTGTGTGCCTAGGTGATTGGTAGAGAAAATTTTTTTATAAGCATACATTTTATGTTCTTTAATTGTAAATAAATAAAAAGTTATAAGTGAAGTAAGCATTTCCTATATTAAATGCCTGTAAGCACATTTTTAACAAATACCATGCTTATTAATATTTACATATTACACCATGAAGAATGAGTTTATTAAATTACCTAATCTAGTTTAAATTAACAATGATATTTGTATAGGGTTATGTATATGTAAACTGCTTTGTTATTTTGTTTTCATAACATTCCTCAAAAAATAACCAGCCTCACAGAAGTCTGTTGATAAAAATGAAAACAGAGATTTTACAACAATTTCAGCAAATATGGGGTGTTCATTTTAAATTTCAACCCCAAGGAAAACAAATGATGCTGTATTTTAAAAAGCCAACTTCAGTATTTTATCAACAGCCATTTCCAATAATTTATCCCATGAGGATTTAAATTATCAATTTAAATTATCTTTTGACAAAATAAATGAATTCTGGATACATTAATTTCTTACATGAGATTTTAAAATTAATAATAAATTTAATAACATTCCATCTGCTATGTGCTGAATTGTTCTTGTCTCCCTGGGCCCCCTTCAATGTAGCTATTTGCAGGTAAGGCCTTTGATAACTGTAGTTAAATGAAGTCATAAGGGTGGGACGCTAATCCAATAGGATTAGTGTCTTTATAAGAAAAAAAGCAAGAGGCAATTGTTGTTGTTGTTGTTGTTGTTGTTGTGTGTGTCTGTGTGTGTGTGTACTCACCTAGGAAGGGCCATACAAAGACATGGTCTGCAAACCAGGAAGAGAGCACTCATCAGAAACAATCAGAGCCTTTATCTGGGACATTCTCCAGAGTTGTGAGAAAAGAAACTTCTGTTAGAAGAGTCTCTAGTCTACAGTGTTTTGTTATGGTAACCCCAGGAAACTAAGGCAATCAAATTCATCAAGTATAAATATTTGCTGAAAACACTTTGCAGGTGATAACAACAAGACCATGTTTTACTTGTTAATGATTATTTGTAATTAAAATTGTGATACAATGATCTATAAAGGGACTGTTTTTCAGAATTACTAACTTTTAATTTTACCCTTTGATTTCAGTTTATATTTGGAAAAAAAAAGAATTCTTTCTCTTCATGGAAATAAAAGAATCGTTAAATATATCAAAGATACCATAGAACAAGTCAGTCTTTCCCGTTGATATATTTCAATGCTGGGACCAAACTGATCTTCTTCTACCCTGAGGAAACACTAAGAGTTTGGTCCCTTTGTCCAGCGTATCCACATTGTGTATGCTACCTAAACTCCAGTCACTTTTTAGCTATTTTGGTTATCTAATCACTCTTCTGATATCACAATTCTTAAGTTCAAATAAACCTTATTTTTTTATTAGGAGTAATTGTTGTTGCTCTCTTACCCTAGGTAATTTGTAAACTTTAACATAAGTATATATGTATAGGAAAAAAACATAGTACAGTGTATATAGAGTTTGGTACTATTCATGGTTGCAGGCATTCACTGTGGGTCCTGGAGCACATCCCGTACAGATAAGTTTCACAAGTCATTCCCCTCATTCACGCACCCTTCTATCACACTGGCCTGAAATTGTTATTGACACATGAAAAAATTGTCTGTAGAAGATTTAGGAAATGACCGTCACATTTGCATGGTTGTGTACAATGTTTATTAGTAGACATCTTTGACCCACATTTCTGCTAGGCAAGAATTAGAGTTGCAAGGTGGCAGATGATTGTAGGCTCAGGATGCCAGAAGTGAATTGGGAGGTAGGGGTGGGGAGCGGAGAGGAACATGGGAATAAATGACCTCACCTTGCTCTTCTTTACAGGCAAGTTCAGCTCCCTGAGAATTTCCTTCATTTTTTTCTCCTTTGCCTTTGATACCTTCCTGTTCCCTCCTCCACCTTGATTACTATTTTACTGAAATACCATTAGGCTACAAGTAAGGACTCTGAATTCTAATTCTAGAAGTACAGGACAGTGAAGGGTGAAGATAACCTCTCAGCTTCTCTCTGCTTTCCAGTGGGACGAATGGCTTCTGAGGGCCTGTCTTTGATAATTAAATAACTAGGCCTTCATTTTGTATCAGTTCTATTTCCATGACAGAATGGCAGCAACTGATTTTAAAATTAAATATAAACTAATTTCAATCACTTCTCCAATTCCTAGTTCGTCAACACCTTCACCATGACTTCATATTATGATGTAATTAACCTGTGCATGTGTGTGTATGTGTGTGTGCATGTGTGTGTGCGAGCAAGTCTTTGTATGTTTCCAGAGTTTTTGTCTGAGAATTCTGGAACCAAAGAACCTTTGCAAATATACTCTAACTACTCCTAGAATAATCTTTCTAAAACAAACAAATCTAATCATATTATATCCCTACTTAAAATTTGAGTACTTTATCACTGCCATAAAAATAAAATCCCAAATACTTAACAAGGTTGTCAGGTTTTATCTCTTACCTGTGCTTGTTTGAGCATTCAGGACCTTGCACACTATAAGTAAATCAATGCCTTGCTGTGGTTTGAAAGCTTTGTCCCTTTTTTAGTTGGTCTCTCTTCCATCTCCCTCTTTACCTGTGTTACTGCATCTAACCTGTAAGCTTCATCTTAGATGTCACTTCTCCTTGGAGAGAATCTCTCTTGAGATGACCCCTTGTCCCTTCTCTGTGCTCCTGTAACCTGTCTTCCATTCTTTTTGTCTTTGCAACTCTCTGTGGCTATTGTGCATTCAGTGTCCAGACTTCTCCACCCCAGTAATGGTGCTGAGGGCAGGGGATGTACCTATACATTTTAGCAATGTGTTCGCATCAGTAAGCAGAATGTCTAACTCATACAAGATTCTTAGTGAACAAATGTTGAATGAATAAAGCCAGTTATTATAGAAAAAACTGCTATTTCCTCCATAAAATTTCCCACAATTGATATCACCTGATTTAAATTACATTATGCTACATTTCTTCAACACTAGTAAATATGATTAACATTGTAATTTATAGAATTTTATACTTGCTTCATATGTTTTTGAAAATATTGTTTTTATTATGGTTTTCTTTCTTCTCTAGTTATGTGGTAATCTCTAAAATACTTTTAAAGAATTGAGGTTTATTATCAGATAAGTAGTTACTTAAACTCATAACACAAATCAAATTGCTTTATTCCTTAATTGTAATTATTTTAATTGAACATAAATATGTTTTTTTAATGTTTTGAACAATTTTTAAATAAACACTGCTGTATTTCTGTTTGTTATTATTGATTTGCTTATTATTTTAACTGATATGATATAAAAGTAACATACAGCTCCTGTCAAGATATAATTGGTAGAATTAGACATCATTTCCTGTTATTAACATCAGAATTTATTAAGTAGAAGAAATATTCGTTTTTGGACTGTGACATTTCTTAAGGAATAGGACAATGATTTTGTCAGAAGAGAAGACCAACCAGCCTTGTGAAAGAGTTGCTCTATGTAAATATTGAGGGAGGATAGGAAATAAAGATTATTGTAATTTTGTGAGGAATGCAGCTTTCAGAAAACTGTTCACCCACATTGTGCAGTTCTATTTCCAGACCTCAGAAAGGAGAGGGAACTCATAATAGGGAAACAGATGGAGCAGCAGACGCTGCGAGAGGCCACGAGTGTGCCTCACAGGGAGTTCAGCACTGCCTGGGGCCGGTCAGCACCCCGCACAGCAGGAGGCACGCCGCGCTCAGGGTGAGCAGGTGCCTGCAGGTCATCTCTGGTCGAGCAGAGTTTATGCCACTGTCTCCATTAACAACAAAAGAAAAAAGCTACACCGAGTATCAGGCAAGCTGCTGGCTCTCTCTTTTCAAGTGTGCTCCACAGGGAAGTCACAAAATAATATTCTTGTTAAAAATTCCAGTACAACTAAGCAAAGAGAATCCTTCATATTTTTCTGTAAATACATATGACAAGAGGGATAGGCAAAATAATTTAAATATGGAAAATCCAGCAGTTGCTTAATGTATGTTTTTCAACGACTTTTTTATTTGTTAGCATTTCCTTACACCTTACTCCCCATAGATTTAATCTCTCACACAAAACTTGAGCAATTGACACTTCAGAAGATACTCACCAAGTAATCCTGGCTGAGTATGTTCTTTCACATCTAGTTCTTGATTTTATGACCTCTTGGATTTGACACAAAAACTAATTTTGGGAAAGAGGTCATCTACAGTGAGGGGGAGGACTTTGGCTCATTTAAGATATTCATATGTAAAGGCTGACTCCTATGATGTGCTTCTCCCTGTGGGTGGGGCAAAAAAGCAGGAAGTCACACTTTCTCTGCTTCTAGCACCACATATGATACTTGCTTTTATAATCTGGGGATGTTTTGTTAAATAAATGCAAATAAACATTTTTTTTTAACAGAGGCAGAGATAGACAGGGACAGACAGACAGGAACTGAGAGAGATGAGAAGCATCAATCATTAGTTTCTCGTTGTGCATTGCGGCTTCTTAGTTGTTCATTGATTGCTTTCTCACATGTGCCTTGACCGTGGGCCTTCAGCAAACTGAGTAACCCCTTGCTGGAGCCCAGCGACCTTGGGTCCAAGCCGGTGAGCTTTTTGCTCAAACCAGATGAGCCCGCGCTCAAGCTGGCGACCTTGGGGTCTCAAACCTGGATCCTTCCGCATCCCAGTCCGGCGCTCTATCTACTGCGCCACTGCCTGGTCAGGCCAAATAAACATTTTATAAGGCTCATTTCATACACTTTAAAAAGTTGTAGGTTTCCTGTTCTCACACACTCATACACACACATACATACATACACCCATGTCTCACACAATATTAATTCTTGGGGTAGAACAGATTTTAAGCCTAAACTTTATGTCAAAAAGTAATTCAGTTCTTCAAGTTATGTCATTTTGATTTTAAATATATACTCACAGGCAGAATTTTTTGAAAACCTAACTGGTTTTATTTTTACCCTTCTTGTTAGTATGGTCTTCAAATTGCTGTAGATGTAGCTATAATATAAATGCAAATAAATCCAATAATAAAACTAATTCAAGTTTTTCTAAGCAGACTGAGCATATAGAAAGGCAAATGAGTTTGTCCTTTTTTTTTTTTCTTCTTTGATCCATTTGATGGGCCATGATATTCAGGGATGGTGAGTAGAGAAAGACTTGCCAAAAAGATACTCCAGTCTCTCACCAGGAGGGAGCAGAGCTGAATGGCCTCTTAACAGTAGGTTTTCAGCCCTTGGAGGGCTTCCTGTAGCCTTTAGGTTAACAGTTCTTACATTAAGATTTATGCCTGCACCTCATTTCCTGCCACTGTTCTCTATCTGGCCTAGCTTTACAGACTCTAAATTACTTGAATGAGCTATGATCTTTCCTATGTGTTTGATAATCTACCAGAAACCTACTATACTAATCCCTCCCCCTTCTCTTCATCTGACTAACCTTTAAATCTCAGATCAGATGTCACTTTCTTCTGCAAGTCATTTCTAATTACTCCTTTCCTACCACACTCACATTGGTACATACACACAGACTGAGTTAAGCACCCAAACCCCTTCTCCCTAGAATACTGCTCACTTTTCCTTTACTTTCACAGCATGTGTAACTCTTGTTTAGTGTCTGTCTTCTTTATAAGTCTGTAACACGAGGGGCAAAGGATAGCATATATCATTCTCAATTGAATTCTGAGCATAGAAGAGCACCTGATATATATGGTGGGTGTTATATATATTTGGAAGGGAGGGAGAGAAGGAGGAAAGAAAGGAAGAAAGAAAGAAGGAAGGAAAGATATGTTCTCCTTTTCTTAAAGCAATTACTTTTGAAAACATACCATTGTATGTTTCTTCTTTATTCTCTGAGAAATAAATTTTCTGCCAGACTTTTGCAAGTTTTATAACAGACAAATTTCTTTCTCAGAGACTTGGGAGACATCCTTATATAATGTAATCACCAAAAAATGATAGCAAACTTCTACTCCCTAGTTGCTGTGGGAAGGGGGGAGCCTAACTTAGATACCAAACACAGATGCTTTAATCATGTTGACCAAGCCCTTTTCAGTATCCACCAGCTCATTCTCAATAGCTCATCCCAGCACTTAACCACTCTCCCATCTTTTATTCTAGCAGACTGAGTTCAGAGTCATTGGCCTATTGAAACAGTCTTAAATAGAGTCTTCTTTGCATATTTAACTCTCTTCAGAGAGAATTTTCTTTGACACCTTTTTGGGGATGACAACTACACCCATGAAGATTGGTCTGGCTTATATGTACACTTGAATTAAATTGATCTACATCACTCATGGCAGATGCAAATGTCCTAAAAGGTGACCAAATAATAAAAAGTCAAACTCATTCAATGAACAGAAGAATTCTTTTATTTTGAGAAGCGATATTGCTTTTTTTTATTGGTGTTATTTTCAAATAACATTAGAAGGAGGGAAAGCATCTGGCCATTTTTAAGCAATATAAATTTGAACAATGTCCAGGAGCAAAATCTGTGGTTGTCATATTTCTGAGCTAAATCAGTGTTGTACTTCATGCAATGCAAACTTGTATAATGGTCTTGGTTGCAACTTTGAAAGCTTGCTGAGCTCTAATTGTAAAGGCCCTGAGTATTTCCTTCTGGTCTAGTTGGGAACTGATGGGCTTTGTGGTCAAGTTATAAAGAACATAGGCTTTGGAGCCAGACTGGCTGCATCTATATCTTGGTTTCATCTAGAACTCAGAACATCTTCTGGCCCAATAAAAGTGAGTGGCACAGAGTCTCATGACTAGTAAATGCTCAATAAATGTAAGTTCTTATCATTGTTACTATCACCATCTTCCACATCATTTTCACTACTGTGAAAATCAAACAGGATTATTAAGATTTCATACCTTTTTACTCTCCATCAAAATAAAGGTCTGATGGTTAATGATGCTGGTTTAAAATAGACTTTAGCCTTGCTGACTTTCTTCATTTATGCACAACTCTCAGTTCTATTTATGAGATGTTTATCTTTCTCTCTCCCCTCCCCGACCCTTGGTTTGTCTTTTTAGTGATGGATGGGCTGACAGAGATGAAGTCATTGAAGGTTATGAGGTGGAAGCCAACGGGGGAATCACGATCAAGCTGCAGTCTCCAGAGGTCAGGTCATTTGATGATTATTTCCTGAAACTGAAGCTGGACACCAACACGAGGAATCCTTGGTTCCCCGAGTTCTGGCAGCACCGGTTCCAGTGTCGCCTACCAGGACATCTTCTGGAAAATCCCAACTTTAAAAGAATCTGCACAGGTACCTCATGTTCACAAAACCACACTCGAGATGTTAGGTTGTCCCCCACACCCCCATTACAACTTCTTGAATGAGGGTAGAGGGCAGAGGTGCTAAGGTTGGAGATGGGAAGACTATATTGCCATCTTCATTTATAAAACAGCTAGAGTGAGGAGGGCGTGCATATTGCCCAAGGGATTCATGTTTCTATAGTCAAGAAAGCTGCTTTGGTCTCTGGTAGAACTAATGATAGGAAGAGGTAACACCAGTAAAGGAAAAGCGAGCTGAGAGTTCAGGAATCCCAGAGGGAAGAGATTTCATTGCAGGCATGCTTAGAAGGTGCTCCCCACAAACATAAGGAAGCAGCACTGGTTTGATCCCTTTTCTCTTCTGTATAACATACTGCAATATGCAAGTCAGGAGAAGATGAGATCATGTCCACCAGTGCTACGCCACCAACATGGGTCTATGTGGGCATAGGTGGCAAGAAACCCTCATCTGCAAACAGAAACGATGGTTCCCAGGGGATCAGAGGCTTCCCACGCCTTGCTTACGGGCACATTGTTCCAGGTCTTTTGGGGGCTCAGTGAACTCCACAGGATGACCTCTTCATTGCTGCTCTCCCCCAGAAAAAAAACTATAATCCTATCTTCTTAACATGGTAACTTTTATAAGTGTCATTACTACTACATAGAGACATTGCCGTTCCCTGTCCATGCTACAAAATAGATCGTCTTTCGTCTACCGTGGTGCCATGCAAAGCCAGTTGTCCATACTAAGTTGATTACATAGCATGATGTACAGGCATTAAAGACTTTATCCATACAATATACAAATGTTTATTGTAGCAGAGGTGTAGGACATGTATTTCCTGTCATACAACTAGGCTAAGCAGATATTACTAAGAAAAACCTAGAATCCATTTATTCCAACACTCATCTATAACACTGTATACAGTAAAAAGAGAGAAAGACAGAGACAGAGAAGTATATAACCCATGACTCTACCCCTAGAGAAACTTGTCTCTCTGGGCAAACCAAAACACATCATACACATGACACACAGATAAGTAACAACCAAAGACAATGAAATTTTTATAAGGCAAGAAAAGGAGGTGGTGAGTTACATGAAATATTTTTTATTTTTAGTAATCTTCACACTGTGAGGTTAGAAATCATTTAAAACATCAGTCTATTTAAATGCAGTGGTGTGTGTCTGACCGGATAAGGTTCAGCACAGCTCACTGAGAAGCTGCCTCATGGGACGGACTTTCCATCAGTCAGGTTCTTAGAACTTCCTCAGCGCGGCTGCCTGGAGGCTGAGAGTCAGGAGCGGGGGCGGAGGGCCGCTGAAGTGCTCGCCCATGTTCACGAATAAATCTTTACTGACTCCTCCTGTCTCCCAAATAATTGGCCCACAGAAATAAAAAACTCTAATGAACCAATAAGCCACCTAGTGCTTTCACTGTATTTGTAAAATGAAGCTATTGAGGGGGTGGGGGTGGGGTCAGTGTCCTTAGGTGCCTGTAGCTGATGGCGGCAATGGAGCTGGAACACATGCCTCCTACAGACCACAGTGCCTGACGTAGTGTTTAGTAATATATAGTCCTTTATTGTTCTCCCATTGTCTTCTTATGACTTTTGTTTTCTTTCTTAAACTGTGGGATCTTTAAGGGTAGAGAGGTCTGGACACCCTCATTGAACCCTGTACGACATAGACTCTGGAGTCTCGGTTATTTCTTAGGAGACGATTGATGATTTAATTGATATTCTTTTAGGGTAGGGAGGCAATGAGATTTATTTTTTTTTTCAAAAGAAAACTTAAGGACTCTTAATTTTTGAGTAAAATGCATTTCCTTTATTGAACATAATATATTGAGTATCCATTATATACAAGGCATTCTAGAACAGTGATTTTCATATGCCACCAGAATTTTTAAAACATGCAATCCCTGACTATTTTGTCAAAGACACCAACCTTTTTTCCCTTGGACTGTCAAATAAAAAATGGCAAAAACCAACACAACAATAACCATCCAGTGTGAATGAATCAAAATTATACCAATGTCTTTTTGTCAGATAGGCAAAAAGAGTAATTTTTGCTGTGCCGCAGAATTTCCATAGTTTATGTGTGCTATGAGATAAAAAAGGTTGAAAACTGCTGTTTTAGGAGATGGAAGTACAACAGAAAAAAATAATAGCAAAATAACTGTTATTAATAATCTTACATTTAAAAGCTGGCAAATAAACAGTAAACAAAAATAAATTAAACAAGTTATATTCTCACTTACTTGATCTAAAGAGTATTGGAGAAAGTAAAGAATGGGGACAGGGAGTCTGAAATAGAGGGATTGCAGTTCAAAAGAGAATGACTATAGAGCCTGACCTGTGGTGGTGCCGTGGATAAAGCATCGACCTGGAATGCTGAGGTTGTCGGTTCAAAACCTTGGGCTTCCCTGGTTAAGGCACATGTGGGAGTTGATTCTTCCTGCTCCTCTCTCCCTTCTCTCTTCTCTCTCTCTCTCTCTCTCTCTCTTTCATTCTCTCCTCTCTAAAATAAATTTAAAAAGAGAATGACCATAAAAAGTCTCGCTGAGAAGGTTGATCATTAGATTAAAGATGTGGAAAGTATGAGGCAGTAAGCCATGCAAACATTGGGGAAGGGCATCCAAGCAGAGGGAATAGCAAACGAGAAGAGGTACCAGCACTCCTGGCTCAGTGGGAGGCCAGTAAGGAGCCGGGTTGGTCAGATCAGTGAGTATGCAGAAGATGGGAGATGAACCAGAGAGGCACACGGGGGGCGGACGGTGCAGGACTTGTCTGGCTTATGCGAGATTTTGACTTTGTTCTGAGCGAAGTGGAAAAACCACTGGCAAGTTCAAGCCCAGCAGAGTCATGGTTACCTTATTTTTCTGAATGAAAAATTACTCCTCCTGCGGTTTTTAAGCTTTGAAGGAGGGGGAAAGGCAAGAGCAGCACAGTGCAAGTCCACTGTGCAAATGCAGGTAGGAGTGTGGAGACGGGGCCATAGGAGAGGAAGTGCAGTGGAGAGCAGTGGTTGAACACTGAATGTATTTTGAATGAGAGCTGAGATTTGCCGACAGAACTGTCAGAACGACTCTGGTCTGCAACTGCCGATATAGTGTCACCATTTACTGAGACGAGGAAGAGTCCAGGAAAAACTGATTCAGGAAGAATTGGAAGCTAGATTTTGGACAAATTTGAGATGCCTATGAGTGATGCCACTGTATATCACTTTGTGATTGTGGTTCATTAGAGAAATCCAGCATAGCATTTATTAAACATGCTTGAATGTCTTTATGTGAGGACTTCTAAGAACTTACTCTGTGACCTGAGCTCTCAAACAAAAGTGAGAATTTCATGGCCATGTACAATAATATTGCATGCCACTGTACATGCAAATGTCAGGATTCAAGTCTGAACTTTGTTAGTGTTCACAGCAGGAAATGACAATTTGAAATTTTAGGAATTGCTCTTATATTTTGCTTGACTCTCAAAGCTATTTTTAAGAGCTTCTTATGTGAATACAACCTTTAATAAACATGTTTATGTTTGCATTTCATTCTGGAGCCAAGTTCAGCAAACACTTCCCTTTGTTCTTAATTCTAAGGAAGGCAGAAGTTTATTTAACATTTTCTATTTGGTACTAATTCAAAAATATTATTGATCTTTTCTGCTGCAGAAATCCTAGAGTTTTATCTTTAGGAGTGTGTGAGCTCTATATGTGTGTATATGTTTATGTAACTTACCTTGTTCTTCAGTGTTAATCTCTAGGTCTGTGAAATTGGCTTACATACTATTGAAGACCAATACAGACTTTCACTTTGTGTATCCTTCTTCTCTAATTGAGATCCTTGCATATCAAATAAATTTCATAGACTTCAAATAAATAAGCAGACACATTTATGAAAATTGGTGTGCAGAAGTAGATTTAACCTTTCCATATTATTGATAGCTACTGGTTCTGTCACTCATTTTTACCTTTTCTGATTGGGTCACTTTGGAAAGTTTGGATACTGCAGTAAGTTTCTATAGAAACCTTTATTGAGCTTAATCTCAGATTCACTATTTAAATAAAGACTAGATTACCAGTTTGAATATTAATGGTAAATAATTTGGAAATCACTATCATTAATTAAAAAACATATTATGTGTCTTGGGTTCTTTGGATATATTTACAGAAGTGGAATTGCTGGGTCATAGGCAGTTTCTTTTTTAAGTTTTTGGGGAAAGTCTATGCCTCTTTCCACAGTGGCTGCGCCCCTATGTTCAGTGCAGTGTTGTTTATAATAGTCAAGTTTGGAAGCAACCTAAGTGTCCATCACTAGTGAGTGTATAAAAAAATCTGTGGTACATTTGCACAATGGAATACTACTCAGCCATAAAAAGAAGGAAATCCTTCCTTTTGCAACAACATGGGTGGACCTGGAGATTATTATGCTAAGAGAAATAAGATAAGTAATGCATGATTTCACTTACATGTGGACTCTAATGATACAAATAAGCTAACAAACAACATAGAAGCAGACTCGTAGATACAGAGAACAGACTGACTAATGTTAGAGTGGAGTGATGTTGGGGGCTAGGTGAAAAAGTTGAAGGAATTAGGAAAAATAATTTCATAGACAACAATGGTATGGTGATTACCAGAGGGGAAAGGGGGTGGAGTGAAGTAGAAGAGGGTAAAGGAGGAATAAATGAATAAAGATGAAGATTTGACTTTGGATTGTGAACACACAATACAGATGACATATTATAGAATTGTATCCCTGAAGACTACATACATTTATTAACCAATGTTACCCCAGTGAATTCAATAAAAAATTTTTTTTGAAAATACTTTATGCAAAGACTATATATCACTTCTTAATTAGCTGAGAATATCAAGGGACTGGAGATGTGTTGAGAAAACACTAACTAAAACATCAAAGCTTAACTTCTAAAACATTAATCACTGTTAGGACAGTGGAAAGAGTAGTTATACAGCAAATGAAAGTCATTCTCTTCCAGGAAATGTCTTAGTTGTTTACAGCATTTGTGTCGTGTTTGCAATGGCATAGTGCTTTATCACTCCTGATGGGAATTGCTAGAAGAATTCCACGAACTGAGAGTATTGCATTTGGAAACACAACCACTGGGTCTTGCATGGTTCATTTAGGAATCTGTCACACTACTTGGCAGACCTCTGAGTCTCCATTACTGCAAGTGTAACATGATAATTTCTACTTCACACAGGTGCTTTGAGAATCAAATGAAATAGTACGAGTAAAATGTGTTGCAACCTGTAAATTCTTTCATAAATCAGTGTTGTTATTAATGCCATACTCATCAGAAGGTAAATAAAGTATGAGATGGGTCCTCTTATTAAAATGTATAGTGTTTGCAATTATAAATTTAATGTAACTACAGTCTAGGATGTGAAAACTAGATAAAACAAGCACACACCCTTAATCAATCACCCTTACATAGTGCCAATGTAAATATTTCATTTTTTAATGTAAGCTTTTAAAATTTTCTGATTACAAAAGCAGTACACACTATGCTTCACTATATGCAAAATGGAAATATAAAAAAGTGTAATAGAGATAAAGAGCATTTAGGAATTGCCCTTACATAACCACTGATAATCACTGTTAAATTTTTTATCTATTTTTACCAAATGCACTGTTAAATTTCGGTGTACTTTTATCTTTATATAGTTTTAAACCATGTAGCAAAATTATTTATATTCTGTTTTTTTAAAATGAATACTGCTTTTTATTTTGAATTTATAAATTTATCTTTGTCATTAAATTTTTTATTCTCAATGGCTACATAACATTCTGAAAACAGCTAAGCTATAATTTATTTAATCACTGCATTCTTCCTACACATGGAGGCTGTTTTGAGTGCTTCAAAAATCGAAGAAAAAGCTGTTGTGATATAATAACAATTCTTCTTCCTAAACTACATTTTTTTTTGCATTTCATATAATTTTCTTGAAATCTATTTTCAGAAGTTGAATTACTCAGTCAAAAGATTTAAACATTTTTAAGGCTTTCAAAAATAAGGAGTTCAAAAAGACAACTCCTACTGGCACTGCATGAAATTCTATGCATGTTTATCATTTTGTTTTGCATAGTTATCATCATAGTGTGCATATAATTCTGTATCTTATTTTCACTTAGGATTATACTTCTTTGATGTTGGTGCATGGTCTTTATAAACAATGTTTTAACAGTTCCACAATATTCTTTTAATTTTTTTATGATTTTATTTATTCATTTCAGAGAGGAGATAGAGAAGGGGAAAGTAGCAGGAAGCATTAACTCCCATATGTGCTTTGACCAGGCAAGAGAGGGTTTCTAACTGGCGACCTCAGCGTTCCAGGTCGACACTTTATCCACTGTGCCACCACAGGTCATGGCATCGATAGTGCTCACCAACAACTCAGGACTTGGAAGATAGTGACAGAAACTCTGATATGACAAAATTTCAAGACTTCCAAGCATGAGTACTCTTGCTCTAGTTAGTAGCTTGGAGATAGCCATATTTTTAGATCGGTACTAATTTTTATAATATATTTGCTTCATTATTAGATTTCAGATTTCATGAAATTTACATTTTGAATTACCTTATTATGTAATATTGGATAAGCTTGGTTCATTATCATTTGATCCAGTTTAAGATTGTCTATAAATTGAGATAGATTCCAATGTATTTCAACCCTTTAGGTCCTTGGGTAATAACTTATCTTTTCCTTTGGAAGTTTGGCCCAAAAAACAATATGCTTCCTTTAACATGAAAATTAGCACTCTTAATTAGAGATTCTGGAAGACTTCACAATTCTCCATCCCTCCCTACATCCATGCTCTTTGAATTATGACTCTTTAGCTCCTCACAGTAAGAAGTAGAGGTTTGTTCCCTACATCTTGAACCTGGATTGACTTTATAGCTTATTAGTTCCAAGTGTAGGCATCAAGAGGCTTTACCTACTGCCATTCTCCTTCTTGGAATCTTCCCTCAACTATATGTACAAGCCTGAGTTAGCCTTCTAATATAGGAGCGATAGCATGGAGCATAGATAAGATGACTTCTCGGCCCTGGCCGGTTGGCTCAGCGGTAGAGCGTCGGCCTGGCGTGCGGGGGACCCGGGTTCGATTCCCGGCCAGGGCACATAGGAGAAGCGCCCATTTGCTTCTCCACCCCCCTCCCCTCCTTCCTCTCTGTCTCTCTCTTCCCCTCCCGCAGCCAAGGCTCCATTGGAGCAAAGATGGCCCGGGCGCTGGGGATGGCTCCTTGGCCTCTGCCCCAGGCTCTAGAGTGGCTCTGGTCGCGCGGCAGAGCGACGCCCCAGAGGGGCAGAGCATCGCCCCCTGGTGGGCAGAGCGTCGCCCCTGGTGGGCGTGCCGGGTGGATCCTGGTTGGGCGCATGCGGGAGTCTGTCTGACTGTCTCTCCCCGTTTCCAGTTTCAGAAAAATACAAAAAAAATAAAAAAAGATGACCTCTCATTTGAGGTCATCCTGGACAAGGCAATCCTCAACCAATCCACCAGGTGACTGTTGGCAAATGCGCAAGCCCAGCTGAGATGAGTCATACCCAACCCAGGTGACCCCCTGATTATGAACTAAATAAATACTTATTATTTTAAGCCACTAAGCTTTGGGGTGATTTGTTAGACAGTATTATAATAGCAATAGATGATTGATTAAGGGCCTGCATAGCTTTGTAACCCATGACCACAGTGTGGAACAATATACGGTTTAATTTAAGTAAATATTTTAATTAATGTAATTAGATTCTCCACTCAATGCTAGCATCTTTTCTCCCTATGAAAAGAATAGTACAACATTACATCTTGTATCTCGTGAAACAAAGCCAAAGATTTTTCTGAAGACCCGGAAATGCACATGATGTAAAGTCCCCAATCCGAGGCAGTAAAACTGTAATACTTAGGAATTCTCATGTGCATACAAGAAATGCTGACAAACAAGGTTGGTTTGTGCTGAGTCAAACAAATGCCCTCAAAACAAAATAATCATAACTCCTACTACAATGCTGGTAGAAGTTGCTTTATGGAACGATGTTTCAAAAGCTTTAAATGTTATTTTAGTCAGTTTGGGCTACTGTAACAAATCATCATAAATTAGGTGGCTTAAACAACAATTTATCTGTCATACTTCTGGAGGCTGGGAAGTCAGTCTGAGATCAGTACCAGTGTGGTTGGGTTTTGGTGAGGGTCCTCTTCCTGTTACTTTACATGGTGGAGAAAAGAAAGGAAGCAAGCTCTCTTACAATGGCACTGATTCCGTCCTGAGGGCTCCACTATCAAGACCTGATTACCTCCCAAAGACCCTGTCTCCAAATATTATATTATCACATTAGGGATTAGAACTTAAATATGAATTCTGAGGGAACACAAACAGTCAGTCAATAACAAATGTGTTTATATCTTTTGGTTGCAAGAATAAAAAGAAACTAACCTTGTGCCACATCTGGACATTATAATTTCTCAAACATATCTCACTGACTATCACACATAGATAAAGCTCTGCAATAATATTATACTATAGGCACAGTCTTCATCTGCCTATCTCTTATTAGTTCTTTTGGCCTGTACTGTTAAACTTGGTAGCAACTGGCTATCTATGTCTGTTTATATTAAATTAAATTAAATTTAAATGTTATAAAATTGAACATTGCAGTTCCTTAGTCTCACTAGCTACATTTCATGTGTCAGTGGCCACATATGGATAATAGTTACAACTTGAACAGCACAAATACAAAAAATTTCCATTATTGTAAGAAGTTCTATTGAACAGTGCTGCATTCTACATTTCTAACCCCATAAAGTAAGTTTGATTGCTTCTATGGTTATTTGAATTTAATTCACAAGTTAATGTTTTGAGCATGATCATCTGTTGAATATCCTGATTAACTAGAACAGTGGAAAAATATTATGAAACAAGGCTTCCACTTTGCTTGGTGATTCCCATGGGACAGCCACCCTAAATTAGGTGGACTGGGTATCACAAAGGTCAGGCATATCTTCATTGACCTGTTTAAATCCAGTATAGTTCCTTCTTCCATGCCGTTTTTAATGATTAGATGGATTTATAGCATTATGTACATGTTCTGCCATTTAAAACTCTTAAGGTGATTCAGGGACATAAGGTTTCCATTGTTTTAATGTATATACATTTTGATTCTGTTCTCAAAGGCCTTGAATAATGTTTAGCATAAAGCAGATATACATTTGTGGTATAAATGAAAATTCTCTGAGGCCTGCTATACTCATTATAACAGTGACCAATTACCATATCACCTTTTAATAGAAATATTTAACTTACAGTTGCATAATATTGGATATGCTAGTCAACTCTGTTATGATGTCTGCAAACTAGCTACCTAGAGATTGGTCTTAAATTTATATACCCATGATTAGTAGAATTTGGTTCAATCCATTAAAAAATTCTTTAATTTATATCAATTTTCTCCACACAAAACAAAATATGGTCCAGCCTACCTACCTTCTGAAAAAATCTGAGTGTGAATGCTTTTAATGATTAAAATCTATGGCTATTCTTCATAAAGAGTTTACCCTGGCTATTATATATTTAGGTTGTCCAATTGCCTATATCTGGAGTTACTCCACATCCTATATGTTGTGTTATGTCTGTTGACTTTAAACTAAGAGATAGATATTTCTCCAGCAAAATAGGTTTATTCAGGCACAACAAAGTCTTGCATTTCAAGATATAATGATCTAATGGCAAACCCTGCACAAATCCAGATAAGCAAAAGAGGGGCCTCCCTTTTGTAAACTTGGGAGTAAACAAAGAACATTAGAGGAAACTGAAAGTTCAGAATATGGTGACATTTCATTGGCTGTGTTATGACAGTCTCCCATTGGCTAAGCTGTTACTGGGCAAGAAGGGATTTCTTCCTCTTGCTGAGATAGTGAGGTAGTGTCAATTTCTGTCAAAGATGCAAGGTACTTTTCTTTTTGTTGGCTTCTATAGTGTGCATTGAGTAACATGTGTATGAAAGTGTTTTCTTTAACTCTCCTGTGTCGATTTAAATGAAGATTTTGTTGATTAATTTTTATTTCTCACCAGGAGTATAGTTTTGCATTTTATGTTTTATACACATTTGCTGCTGGGGAATCTCACATAAAGTAAAAAAAAAAATTATAATTTCAGCCATCATAAAAATTAGTCATTTTTATGATGGGTATGACCAAATATACTTGAAATCTGGCCCATTAACTGTTTTATTTTGTTTTTTATATAGTTTTATTGAGGTGCAATGACTATACAGTAAAGTTTACGTGTTCAAAATGCACAATTTGATTAATTTTGACATATGTGCATGCCCCCAAAACAATCATGACTATTACGATAATAAAGATATACCTCCCCAGAATCCTTTGTGTCACACAAAATTCCTACCTCCAAACGCTCCTCACCCTTCCTCACCTTTATCCATAGGTAATCACTTACTGATTTTTTTCATCATTGTAGTTCATTTGAAATTTCTGCACTTCAATATGAAAGAAATTATACATTGTAAATTCTTTTAGGTCTGCTTTCTTCTACTCTACATAATTTTGTGATATTCAGTATCGTATTGCATGTATCAATAGTTCATTCCTTTTCATTGCTGAACAGTGTTCTATCATATGGATATGTCATAATTTTCCTATCCACTCACCTGTTAATGAACATTTAAGTTGTCTTCAAGTTTTGTTTATGACAAATTAAGCTTCAATGAACTTCCATGGACAAGTATTTGTAGAGAAATATGCTGTCATTTCTTTTGGGTCAAATCCTGGGGGTAGAATGGCTGGATCTTGCAGTAGTTCTATGCTTATGAAGATGACTTTGAGCTGGTGGTAAATGGCAGTAAAAAAATACAGTCTGAGCAACAATTGCTCTTGAAGAATGGCCTTAATGTTAGCTGGATGGTTAAAAAATGGGCTTTCAGAGTATGTGACAGCTTAGAATTCAGAAAAAAATCATCAGACTTAAATGGATAGCACACTGTCCATTTATCACTTTAGGGGCATAAACATTTCTTTATGCCTTAAATATTCAGAAGGAAGCACCATTAGGTTGTTGCAGTATTTATTGTGAAGGTCAATTTCATGAAATACAAAGACTAGTTGGTTTTTCCATGAAGATCCCTTATTATCTGTTTTCTATCACTGGCTAGGGGACAATGTGCCATGCATATCAGCCAGTGAGAGGTGTATTAGTTTTCTGCTGCTGACTTAACAAATGATCACAAAGTTAGCAGCTTAAAATAACACCTATTTATCGTCTCACGGTCTTGCAGGTCAGTAGTCACGGTACAGCACGACTCAATTGAGTCTTGTGTTGTTTGTCAGAAGGCGCTACGGATGAATCGTTCCTTGACTCATTTAGATTGTTGGCTGAATTCTGTTCTCTGTGGTTGTAGTACAGAAGTCCTTGTTTCTTTGCTCCCTGTCAGCCAGCAGCTGTTTCTATACGTCTCCCACATGCTTCTTCATGCTTTCCATATGTCTGCTCCAGCGAGGATGGGCCGCGTCGCTCTCACGCTTCAAATCTCTTCAATTTGTCTTCTGCCACGTTTCTCTGACTCCAGCCAGAGAAAGTTTTCTACTTGGAAGGCTCCTGTGGTTTACATGGGTCCACCTGCATAATACAGAGAAATCCTCACATTTTTAGGGGCTTCAACCTTAGTTATATCTGCAGAGTATCTTTGGCATATAACGAAACTTGCACACGTTATAGAGATTTAGACATCTGTAGGAGGCCATTCTGCCTACTGCAAACAGTTAAAAGCTATTACTCTTTATCTATTTCCAGAGCACACTGTTTTCCTATAAGACCTTTTCTTATTTTAGTTACATCATCTTGACAACCCGTGCCATCTACTAGGCCTGGACTATAATCTCTCAGAGGAGATTTAGCAGAGGAGCCTGGCATTTAGCAGACACTTATTGGCTTCAAATATGGGCTTACTTGTTTTTTCTAGGTTCTCATCTAATATGAATAACAAGTCTTTTTCCCTATCCTTGTTATGGTTCTCAACTGTAAGATTTATTTTTCTAGATTACCAAATTTGAAAAAAAAAGTATTTTTCATGGGTGCTTCATTAAACCTAAGTACTTATCTGTACATATTATTTGGGGTGATGGTCAGGATAAGAATTAAAAGTAGATTTACTACTTTTTTTGGTAGCAATGTGGCAAACATTAATGGTGTTTGACATACGCGCATGCCCAAAAAGCAATCATGGCTATCCTTCTGTCATGTAATCATCTGTCATCATGTAGTAGGATTGAGCTGGTAGGAGAGACTGGGGTTCCCTGACAGGAGACCTTCCCTGTTACCGAGGAGGGAGTTAAGCTCCTCTTCACGGGGGGGGGGGGGGGGGGGGGGAGGTCGACAAAGGCAGTAATGGCTATGAAGCTTAAAAATGCAGAAACAAAAGACTAAATCCTTGGTGCAGATACTCTGATTTTCTCTCTCTTTCTCTGTTTAAATATTTATGTCCTTCAAATCTAGAAAGATACACTGGGGAGAAGTCAAACCACTTTATTATTATTATTATTATTATTATTATTATTATAAAAATCCTTGTTCATCAGGCAGATTTCCTGTTATCCTCCCTCTGCCTTTCTCCAATCATTTCACTACTCATTAGGATTTCTAACAGGTATGCACAGTGGTAGAGAAATAAAATACGGGTACATCAAGCCTAATTACTAGCCCCAGTGTGAGCTTTGGGAAATGAGAAGGTGAAAACCAGTGACCAGAAAGAGAGATGAGCTCTACGGTCATCCTTGTATGTCCTCAGAATGCATGTGACAGTCATGGGTGACTGAATAGTTATGTTCTCAACCTGTGGGTCACCTTTAATATAAAGATCTGGACATAATTAGAATCCAAATGATTTTAAAAGATGAAGAAGCTGAATGGAGAAAGATTTATAGTCCTTTGCCTAGCCACCCAACACAAATGTCATGTAAATTTTCTCATATATAATATAAATATATCTAGATAGTTGACCTTATTATCCTCCTGGGGAAGCCAAGGCCAGAAGTTGTTACTGACTGATGGTTGCATTGGTCAATATGAATAAGCAAAGACCAGAATGCAAGTCGGCCGTTCCCTCTCCATACATGTGTCCCACCTGTTTATGTCTGGCAGGCGTGGCACAGCCAAAGGGAAAACAGATGTGCTGCCCAGCTGTGGTAGATGGGTGGAAAGTACCCTTACATATCATTATCTGCATCTTCACCTGCTACTAGTATGCCATAATGCCTGTGCCCCACCAATAAATCACCATAAGCTTGAGGTCTTTGTCTTGACAACCTTATTTTCTCTCAGCCCAAGAGTATTCTGCAGTCCCAGTGATGTATAACCAGACCTCATTCTGGCATGATTTCCTGTGTAAAGAACTTCTTCTCATTTAGAGTCTTTCTTGCTTTGAAATTCAGCCACATTGAATGAGAAAGAATGTCTATCCTTCGATCTCACTCTTGAAGCTACTATGAGTCTCCCGTTGCAGATGTTTCGTGGGTATTATCTACCTTCAGTTGAGAATAATCTAGAAATCAAATAGGAAATTTCTTTAATTGACTGCCATTTTATAGATTAAATCTGAAGTCTTTTGAACTTTGTTATAGCTTCATGCATGTTCTAGGGTTTCAAAACTCATCTGTGTTTTCAAACTCAGCCAGGAATATTAATAGTCTTATAATTTGTATTTATGTAATGTCCTTTATTTTTTTCAATTGGTTTAAAGCACCTAGTACGTTGTTTACATCTATCTCCGTAACATGAATATTACGGAGTTAAGTGGAAGGCTTCCCCATCCCCATTTTATAACTAGGAGCCCTAAGGATCAATGAAGTGGCACAAACTAATAAAGGGCACATAATTCTCTAGTAGGTATTTTCCAGCTTGGAATCTCCTTTGGGGAAGTTGCTTTCACTGCTGAGATGCTTCCTAGTTGCGTTACATTGTGTTAGCTATTCATGCAATCTCAACTTCTTCTTCGACCTGGTTCCCAGCTCCTGTGTCCCTCTTCTGTCCATTGGCCCACCCACTGAATTCCATCAATTATCTCCTATGCCAAGTCCTAGCATCTCATTCTGAATCCTTAAAATGCCTGGGACTCTACCAGGGCGCCCTGGGCCTAAATAATGTGATTCTTTTTAAGTGGATCTATGATGGAGCTCAGGCATCTTCATTGTAGCTGATACCTTAAAAGGGTCCAGTGCTGATGTTAGTTGAGCAAAGCACTTCCAGATCAGTCCTGCTGTGGCATGGAAACATAGGGAGTTTTATTTTTTATTTTTATTTTTTTGGATTTTTCTGAAGCTGGAAACGGGAGGCAGTCAGACAGACTCCCGCATGTGCCCGACCGGGATCCACCTGGCACGGCCACCAGGGGGTGATGCTCTGCCCATCCCGGGCGTCGCTCTGTCGACCAGAGCCACTCTAGCGCCTGGGGCAGAGGCCAAGGAGCCATCCCCAGCGCCCAGGCCATCTTTTGCTCCAATGGAGCCTCGGCTGCGGGAGGGGAAGAGAGAGACAGAGAGGAAGGAGAGGGGGAGGGGTGGAGAAGCAGATGGGCTCCTCTCCTCTGTGCCCTGGCCGGGAATCGAACCCGGGACTTCCGCACGCCAGGCCGACGCTCTACCACTGAGCCTATAGGGAGTTTTAGAACGGTGAGCCTATGAACTATGCCCAGTAGATTGCAGGCTGTGTGTCCTAGCTTAGGGTGACTTCCTGAAAAGAAAAACCAGGGGCAGAGGTTCTTTTGTTAACATATTTATTGAGATGTGCTCTCAAGAGGAGAGAGAGGGAAGCAGCATAGGGCTGGGGAATAAGCTAAGCAATTAGATGGATAGAAGCTTCCATCTGATTCCATGAGAATCATCTAGAACACAGACTGACCACAGGGTCAGCAAGGTGTCCAGCTTTGTGAGTTTCCGGTCAGCCCATCATTGACTGAGTTCTATAGGGCAGAGGGAGGAAGGTGTAACCTTCCCCATGAGGTGTCTCCAGCTTGTCTAAGAGTAGTTCTTCATAGAAGGAGGCCGAAACACTGTAACAACTGGGGTGTGAGTGTTCTGGCTGGGAAAGGTGATCTGAGCAGGACCCCAATGGTATCTACTAGATCTCTCAACAACAGTCAGTTTTTCCCCTCCTACTCCTGAGCTCTTGGACTTATCACTTCCCCACATTGAACCCAGACCTGAGTCTATATATTTCTATCTGTGTCTCTGTTCCTGGTATCTTCTGTAATACCACAGGTCCTTAAAAACTTATTCCTAATAATCCCTTAGAGAGAATCATCTTAATAATCTTAGAGAGAAATACTGGCCTGGAAACTGTCCACTGGAAGGGCGCTGACTCTGGCCACTGCAAGGCTGCAAGTCTGTGTGGCTCTCCCATTACTTCTGGCTTCCCAGGTCCCAGCAGGGATTCTCCCTATTCTCCTGAATGTATGTGCCTGGCCCGTTCTCTAGCTCCAGGAAGGACCTCCACGTTGGATAGCTCCAGGACTAGTGTTGGTTCTCTGAGACTGGCACCCCACAGAGATGTGCAACAGAACAGCCCCGACAAGACCCTTTCTCTGTCAGGTTCCACTTCTGGACTAGATTTCCGCAACAGAAACTGATAGTCCGTTTTCCAATCTGCCTCTTCCCGTCTTTCATTACCCAGGTTCTGCCTGGTGATTTATGTATATATGATGCTACAAATACTTTTATTTCTCTGTGTCTTTTTCCTTTGACTACTCTTCCTCTTTTCATAAAAATTTACAGGCCCTGGCTGGTTGGCTCAGTGGTAGAGAGTCGACCTGGCATGTGGAAGATCCGATTTCTGGTCAAGGCACACAGGAGAAGTGACCGTCTGCTTCTCCCCTGCTCCCCTTCTCTCTTTCTCTCTCCCCTTCCCTCAGCCATGGCTTGATTGATTTGAGTGCATTGGACCAGGTACTGAGAATGTTTTCATGGAGCCTCTACCTCAGGTGCTAAAAATAGCTCAGTTGCAAACGGCCCCAGATAGGCAGAACATCGGCCTGATGGAAAGTAGCTGGGTAGCTCCTGGTCGGGGCACATGTGGCAGTTCTCTCTGTCTCCCCTCCTCTCACTTAAAGAAACAATAATAATAAAAATACATAAATAAATAGTTACAAAATGTAAAGTCAGAAGAGGACATCAAATTCTACTGCACACTCTAATACAGGGGTCCCCAAACTTTTTACACAGGGGGCCAGTTCACTGTCCCTCAGACCACTGGAGGGCCGGACAATAAAAAAAACTATGAACAAATCCCTATGCACACTGCACATATCTTATTTTAAAGTAAAAAAACAAAACAGGAACAAATACAATATTTAAAATAAAGAACAAATGAATTTAAATCAACAAACTGACCAGTATTTCAATGGGAACTATGCTCCTCTCACTGACCACCAATGAAAGAGGTGCCCCTTCCAGAAGTGCGGGGGGGGGGCGGATAAATGGCCTCAGGGGGCCGCATGCGGCCCACGGGCCATAGTTTGGGGACCCCTGCTCTAATATATGGCACAGTAATTATAAAGTTAAAGGCTTCAGTAAGGTAAGTTCACTTGGTAGAGATTCTGCTAAAACGTTCACAGGACAAAGTAAGCAAAGGAGCTACACTAAATGTGGAAATAAGAGACGGAGATATCGAGCCAGCTTCCTAGACCCTGGGAGTGCTGCCTGCATACAACTTGGCTTCTTCATAGAACTGGGGGTCTGTGTGTGCAATGGCAGAAATTCAGAAAGCACTGCCTCCAACAGCTTCCCTGCCAGGAAAGTCCTGTTCTAAAGACACAGCACAGTGATGAGGCTGGTACAGTATGAGTTGCCTTTTTCAATGCTGATGTAATCCAAGCTCAAAGTTTAGAGCAGGGGTCCCCAAACTTTTTACACAGGGGGCCAGTTCACTGTTCCTCAGACCGTTGAAGGGCCGGACTATAAAAAAAAAACTATGACCAAATCCCTATGAACACTGCACATACCTTATTTTAAAGTAAAAAAAACAAAACAGGAACAAATACAATATTTAAAATAAAGAACAAGTAAATTTAAATCAACAAACTGACCAGTATTTCAATGGGAACTATGCTCCTCTCACTGACCACCAATGAAAGAGGTACCCCTTCCAGAAGTGTGGCGGGGGCCGGATAAATGGCCTCAGGGGGCCGCATGCGGCCCGCGGGCCGGGCCATAGTTTGTGGACCCCTGGTTTAGAGGTATGGAGAGCAGGGGAGCTTGGGCTTGGGTGGGGAGGGAAAAGGTGGAGAAGGGCAGAAATTACTTGGGTTTAAGAAACTCAGGTCTAACAAGACTTCTGGGTGGCCCATCCCTGTATGTTTTCATTTCAAATTTGGTTTGGGGCTCCAGCTCCAGCTAATAAGAAAATATTAACTTTGCTTTCTTTGCTAGCTTAGTTCATCCATCTTCCTCAGGACCTCGTGAATGACTATGGCAGAGAAGGCTCATGAGTTTATGCATGTCACTGTAGACTAGTTGGTATAGACTGGACAGACATTGAGAAAAATAGACCTAAAAAGTTTCCGGGAAGAAACCTGAGCCTTCTATGCTGAAAGATTCCAGCGACTCCCTTTGACTTATTGCTTCAATTCTAAAAACCCACTGACTGGCTATTTAAAATTTAATAAATAGTAACTATTATTATTGTTATCTTTATTAACCAAGCTAATCAGGATCCTTCCTGTCTCCTTATACTCGGTATTTCATCTCCACTTCTGCACCTCATCTAATGTTTCTGCTACATAGAAAGCGCCTTCCTCTCCCGTCTCCTTTTCGTACTCTGTGTCTTATGCTTGCTTAGCAGTGTTCTCAAGTCCAATCTCCTGCATACAGCTCCCCTGGGATTCCACAGTGGTCGATTCCTTTCCTAAAGCTGTACTGACAGTTGGACCAACACAATCCAACTCTTTATAATCTATAAACAGCACAGAGTTCAACATATGGAACATGCACCATGGATAACTGAGTGAATGACCTTCAAAATGAGAATGCAGTCCCTACAGTATTAAATTCTTATTCTGTTGAATAACCTAAATGAATGTGCTGACATTCTCATTTAATTTTTTTCTGAGTTATTAACTCCTACTATCATTATTAGATAAATTCCTATTATTCTAGGTCCTGACATCTTCATCCCTCTTCATTCCATCAGAGAACTGAATGGGTATGAGTCTTGAACAACTTTCCTTCAACAACACTCAGTTCACAAGCTCAAAATAAAACATAACATTGGTTCTGCCTTTTATAAGAGATTTAAAGAACATTCTTACTGCTTCTGCCTGAAATAATTGCCTGAATTTCCCCCTTCATTTTTTTTTTCATTTATACACAGCTTATTTTATCTTTACAGACATTAAGAGCTCCTAATTGGACTAATATATTAAGTAGACACTTTATTTTCTATCAGTCTTTATTCAATAATCTTAAGTGATAGCTTATTATCACCATATCAGATTTCCTTTCTAGTGTTCTCAATGTATTTTAGTCACTGTCAGTAATAATCAAGCTTCAGTGAGATCACTATCCTATTCCTGAGCTGTCAGTCATTCACCATGAGAACAATTATGATAATGTAGAAGACAGTTGTCTAATAACCCTCACAGCTGCGTGAAAACAAGCAAGGTGTGCTTCCCTTGCAGGTGGGGTCTATCCTGGCAATGCTGTGGTGGCTTTGCAGTTGGCAGTAGGAGTAGGGATGCATTGTGGTGGTTTTCTGGCAGCAAAATGGTCCTCAGTTTTCTTGCCTTTCACATCTCAAGCTGCTCCGGGCTTCAAAAATTTATATCTAATCACATTTAAGGCAGCCAAGGGCAACAGAAACTTAACAATAAACCATAATATTCCTCAGTACACAAAATAGTCTTTTCTCCCTGGACTAATAGAACTTCAGAAAATCTATAGAGGTAATTTTATGCTGTTCCAGTCTGTGTGAGCGGTTGTAGAAAGACCTGATGATTCTGGTTCCGCAGTTGCTGAGACAGAGAGAAATCCCTGCTGCCTTCACTTTATAGTTCTTTCAGCTGTCAGGGGGGCATGAATGAAAAATCGATGCCCAGTGTTTTTAGAGAAGATGCTTCTAATGATTTTACTCTTGACCTCACCACTAAAAGAAGTTGTCATTTTCGATCTGTGGGATAAAGTCATGCTGATCAATCTGTTCTCCATTTTTTTTCTTCCCAAATATTTCTGAGCACATACAGGGTGAATATACATACCTTGGTTCCAGTACTCGTTTTTCAGAAAACTAACTTCTCCATTGGCTTTCTAGTTAAAAGTAGAATTCATCTCTGACCCCGTGTTTTTGTTCCTGGCTGTGTGAGAAATCAGAGCAGGGGGCCATTGCCATCTCTCTGACCTCCTCAGAGTGCTATGACAGCTCAGCATGTCCTGTGTTAATGAGAAGGAAGCTTCCTCTTCTACATATGTCAAGTTCATTTGAAGAATTTTGCAAAAATATCAGGGTTCAAAAGTGTACAGTTCTTTGAATGCACAGATATAGAACTATTTAACCCAAAAGATGTGCAAGTAAGCACAAACACACACATACACAGAAGGAAAGATTTCTACTATCACTGAATTTTACAGCTGGCACTAGGATGGCTTCAAACAACACAGGTTTTGGTCTAAATCTAGTATAGCAGCCTAGACTTCTACCTTTATAATGAGCTACAGGCACCCACTGTTTGTCTCTTTGCTGTGGCCTTGGTTAGGATGTACCCTCTCCATCATTTCCGCTACCTCAGTTTTGAACCTTACTGGTTACTGGTGTCAAGGTCTCCGCACCTCTCCTTCTGTCTAGAGTTAGGTACTTCTTATGTGCTTTTGAGAATCAAATACATACATTGAGGGGTGGGGTGAGGCACACCTATTCATCCAAATTCCAAGTCCTAATCGATGGTAATTGTCTTTGTTACACTAGAAAAAGTCTCCTTTGGATAAAAAAATGAGCAAGGCATAAGTGTAGACAAACAATCATCTTATCTTGATCCCATTTGTGTTTGTCTTGTATATCTTCATCTAAGAATAACTCTCATTGCTTCCCATAGAAGCCATCAGGGGAGAAATCTTGATAGGTTGCCCAACTATTTCAGTCGAACCGAATCCCATGCTTAAGGCGTCATCTAAAAAGAGTGTAACACCTGGCATCCTAGAAAGCAAAGTTCCTATAAGACAGGAAAAAGTCCCTCAGTCAACAGAAATATTGGCCCAGAGATGCTAAATTCCATATGTTCCTCAGCGCATTTTTTGATGAGTGTGTTTTGATTATCTTGAGGAAGGTCAGTTTGCTAAGACCTGACCCCAACAGTCTAGGTGAACTCCAGGCATAGAACATGGCTGCTGCTTGAGAGAGTCTGCATAGTTTGTTCTTCTTATGTGGCTTTCAAACTGGTATTTCCAGCCAAGACTGTATTCCTGCCTCCATGCCACTTGTTTAATTGGGTTCTTTTTTGTTGTTTTTTTTTTTCATTTTTTTCTGAAGCTGGAAACAGGGAGAGACAGTCAGACAGACTCCCGCATGCGCCCGACCGGGATCCACCCGGCACGCCCATCAGGGGCGATGCTCTGCCCACCAGGGGGCGATGCTCTGCCCATCCTGGGCGTCGCCATGTTGCGACCAGAGCCACTCTAGCGCCTGGGGCAGAGGCCACAGAGCCATCCCCAGCGCCTGGGCCATCTTTGCTCCAATGGAGCCTTGGCTGCAGGAGGGGAAGAGAGAGACAGAGAGGAAAGCGCGGCGGAAGGGTGGAGAAGCAAATGGGCGCTTCTCCTGTGTGCCCTGGCCGGAATCGAACCCGGGTCCTCCGCACGCTAGGCCGACGCTCTACCGCTGAGCCAACCGGCCAGGGCTAATTGGGTTCTTAAGTTAACCTTCAGTGGGCATTTCCCCTTAGAACAGAAGGAGCACTTTCAGCTTTCCAAGGGCATGGACAAGAATTGTATCTAAAAAAAAAAAAAAAAAAAAAAAATTATCCAGGAGCACTCTGGACACTCAGATAAAACCTTAGGAAATCAGTCAATAGTTTCCTGTGGCAAGGCAAGTCTGAGGGTCATAGGATATACAATATTGATTTTTAGTAGTGTGTTTCTTTCCAAATGATTTTTGTCTGTAAGTTTTAACCTTCTCTATGCCGTAATAAATGGAGCATTAATATGCAAGAGTTGTGCAAAAAATTCTGCTTCTGTATCAACATCATCCACTGAAATAAGTCATGGTGATCTCATCATGTGTTGAAGTGTGTGCAAGTTCTCTTTATAGATGATACATAATCTACAATCACAGTCAAATTTCACTTTGCACATGCAAACATTTATTAATGTGTTCTCAAATGTCACCACTTTCAATGAGCCTGATGAGTGTGCAATGTCGCTTTTGGGCTGTAACTTAGCAAGAGACAGAGCAATATAGTACCTAACAGTGAGAGGTCTGGAGTCAGACCAGCCGGGTGCTGGGCTAGTCGCTGCCATTACACAGCTGTGTGACTGTGAGCAAGTCATCTGGCCTACTAGTTCTTGGATTTTCCACCAGTAAGCTGGACATAGTAATAGCACCCATTTCATATGTCATTGTGAGGTGAATAATACATGCAAAACACCTAATTAAGTTCCCATCACATAGCAAGCATGTGATCATATTATCTCTTATTACCTAATGCCGGGCTGTGTTTGATGCTAATTCTTGTACACTTAAAAGAAATAAAGTTTGTATTTTAAAATCGTTTTAAATAAAAGTTACAGGCCCTGGCCGGTTGGCTCAGTGGTAGAGCGTCAGCCTGGCATGCAGAAGTCCCGGGTTCAATTCCCGGCCAGGGCACACAGGAGAAGCGCCTATCTGCTTCTCCACCCCTCCCCCTCTCCTTCCTCTCTGTCTCTCTCTTCCCCTCCGCAGCCAAGGCTCCATTGGAGCAAAGATGGCCCAGGCGCTGGGGATGGCTCCTTGGCCTCTGCCCCAGGCGCTAGAGTGGCTCTGGTCACAACAGAGTGACGCCCTGGAGGGGCAGAGCATCGCCCCCTGGTGGGCAGAGCATCGCCCCCTGGTGGGCGTGCCGGGTGGATCCCAGTCAGGTGCTTGCGGGAGTCTGTCTGACTGTCTCTCCCCGTTTCCAGCTTCAGAAAAATACAAAAAAAAAAAAGTTTCAAATCTATATCAGAGTTCTTATGCACTCTGCATTCTGTGTCCCTATTGTAAATATCTCATACTGGTTTGTTACATTTATCACAATTAATGGCCCAACATTCATACATTACTATTAACTAAACTTCATGTTTTTTCATGTCTCATAAGTTTTCTTTTTTCTGTTCCACAGTTCCATCCAGAATATTGTACATTATATTTATTTTTCATGTATCCTTAGGCCCCTCAGCTGTGAAAATTGTCAAAGTTCCCTTGCTTTTGAGAACCTTGATAGTTCCTAGGTCAGATATTTTGTAGAGTGTCCCTACACTGGAGTTTGACTGATGTATTTCTCACAGTCAGACTGGGATTACAGAGGTTTTGAAGAAGAAGACCACAAAAGTGAAGTGTCTTTCTCAACAACACATAGGAGTATACTCTATCAACTTAACACTGATGTTGTTAGCAACAATTTGTGCTGCACTCTTTGAAGAGTGGTCCCTAACTCTATTTTACATTTAAGTGTGGGGGATTGTTTCACCTTCTCGAGGGAAGAGTGTCTACACAAATTGTAATTTATATCAGTACAGACTCATAAGTATTTATATATTATACTTGGATTATAATTTAATTCCATATTATTTATTTTGTTGCTCAAATGTTTCAGTTTTGCCCACTGGGAGCTCTTTCAGTTGCCTCTAGTGTCTCCTTGACATATCTCCTTAAAAGGCTTATCTTTCCTACCCCAGCCCTATAATTGTTATTTCTCTAAAAGAATCCTGATTCTTTTTATTAGAGATTGGCATTAGAAACCAAGTTCTGGGCACTGGGTGAGCTTGTTAGTATTATGCTGTGGCTTCAGTAGATACAGCTGGGAAATGTATGTGCACCAATCTGCATGTAAACATATAGGTATAGTTATTTCTATATAAATTCATTATATAGATATTAAGCTAAACTTAAATTCATACCAACGCTCTCACTTCAATACCAGCACCACATGGTTTATTCTAGCATCCCCCTTTGCTTATCTGTAACCTCCCACTCTAACTGTGATAAATTTAGCTTCTACCATCTGCCATCCATTCATTTATTTGTTCAACCTTGATGTATATGTACAGATATTTCAGAATTGTTAACTCCTACCTCATGAGAAACAACTTGACCAACTGAAATATAATCCTTATGTTTCATTCCTGAATATAATTTTAATAGATTTAGGTTAGAAGTGAGCTTTCCAGGTGCTCCTTCTTATAGAATTGGTATTCGGCATTCTTGTCTCTGTAAATATGCCCTTTGCAATGTGAGGAGGGTGGTTGACATATCCAATCAAGTTTGGATAAATGCTGGACTGGGCATTTGTTCTATCAACTGATCCTGCTAAAAGCTTTTTGCTTCTGTGCCCGTGACAACATTAATCTTAGGAGCTACTCTTTTAATTTCTGTGACAGTTATTGACTAAAGTCTCACTAACCATGACTTATTAGGCCCTTGGAAATTCCAAAGTTTATTTTCTCAAGAGATGCTATTGGGAGAAACCACATAAAAGGCAAAATGCCATTCAAGAAATCCCAACAATTGCAACATTAGGACAGACAATGTTGTAGTCTACATGGCCTGTTAAGTCTATGTAAGTTACCAATGTAAAATATCAACTGATAGTACCCTGCAGAAAGGAACTCGCAATGAAAATGCAAGGTATGTCCCATCCTTAGGTTATGTGGGCATGGTTATAAACCTTATGGCCTATATTTAAACCTCAGAGTCTGCCCAGGCTTCTATTCCAGACTCTCATTTTATCTCTTGGCATATAAATTTCAATAAAAAGGATGTAGGATATGAAATTCTTTAATATGTCCCAAGGTAAACTCTTTTATTATAGCATTTTACCAAATCATAGATACTATGTTGTATTAATCAGAAGTCAATCGTAAAAGTAGATTTCCAATGTTAATGCATATAAGTTTTAGGTTTTTATTTTTGTAATAAACAAGACTATGTTGGTTACTAGAAGATGCTACGTTAGACAATATTTAAATAAGTAAGAGGTAAGTAGAGTTTTCACAAGTAGCTCTCGTGTTTCTGCAAAATCCACTCTCACCTATTAGTTTAATGTAAACACAGCAGCATGAAACCAAAGAAAATAAAAAGACACAAACCATTGTCAAGAACTCTAAATGGACTGTAATTGCATCAAATTATGAAACACCCTTCCATACATAAAAGAAAGCTTGTTTTCTATTATCCATAAAAAGTAGAAGCAGTGCTATTAGCACAGATATGCCTCCTTAGAGTTTGGAAGAGGCTAAAAGGAAGAAGCTTGGCAAGGACTCAGACCCAGTAGGCTTCTGAGAGGGGAGTTGGTTCCCGAAGAATTTTAACAACACTCTAACTTCCCACATTGGCTAAAGCCGCCAGCTCTCTGAAACATACTCCATCTCTATGGTGGCCTGTCAAGTGCTACTGCAGACCTGCAAAGATTAGTTACTCCAGGGGGAGTGCTTTATAACTGCATGGCATTATTTTATGCCAGATCAATAATAAAGGTGAAGGCGCGTGTCAAGCTGCCCCTGTTTTCTCGCAGTAGAGAAGCCAAGAGCTCCGCAGTTCAGCTGAACGTTCCTGACTGATCCTCAGCTTCACCCAAACATACCAGCGATTATCCCCCTTTGTTTTTCACACACACCAGGACTTTTTGAAATACAAATTATTTAAAATTCAATTGTATTTGCAGGGAATTGAAAACATATAATTGTCATCGATTTGCAGGGAGCTTGTTGTTCATCATATATAAATGGGGAATTTCTCTCTTGCCAATAGAGTATAACAATGTCTTTAGAGAAAAAAAAAAGTCTATATTGTTCATGTCTATTAAAACCGGGTGGATTTAGGCAATAGAAATTCAACTAATAATAGTGATAATAACATGGGCTTGATTAGATGGTCTTCCTTTCTCCTTTTCTATTCTGCATAGGAGTTAATTCACATTTCAATGAATGAAAAAACAAATACTGCAGAAGTCAGATTTTTCAATGTGAGCAGAGGAAACGTTTTATGGAAAGAAGAAAACACAGAGTTAGAGGAGACAAGAATCAGATCCTAGACTCAGGCACAAACAAGGCTAGACTATTATGAGTCTTATCACAAATTCTACCTAGAAGAGTATACAAAAGGATTTAGCAACCCAGGCCTTCAGGAAAAAATTGAGAACATTTCGGTTCTTTGAGGTTGTTATTTTAAAAATGACCTAATTGAGTTTCTTTCAATTAATTTAATACTTGGGTCACTTAAAGGAGTAATAGATTTAATTTTAACAATATAAACAGTACAGCCCTTTCTATTTCTATATGAATTGAGATCATATCAAATTATTTATTGAGTGTGTGATGTTGTCAAGTAAAAAGAGGCAGCGGAGAGCTACAAATGTAAAGAAATCCGAAGAGGACTTTCTCCAGGGAGAGTTGTGTTTGCTAATGTTTGCCATAGCGCTTCTTTGTTTTACTGAATGTCTTGTCTGTTCGGGGACTCTTCCGGTGCTTGGCTAGGGCTGTGGCTTGGCTACACAGTGCTGCCTGGCAGGGCCCAGGTCCAGTCTGGCGGCCACTGCCTCTGTCCTTGCTAGCTGTGTGACCTTGAGTTTATGACCCATGAGAATTCAGAGGGGCAGCCAGTGTATTTCCTTTTCAAATTTGCATCCAACTAAAAAATTGACCCAGGAGCCAAATGACGATAAAATATTTTTTATTAGTAACGTGATTGTGTACATAGAAAACAAAATATTTTATTAAAAATAGATTAATGAGTAAATGTGGATATAAAAGCAAAATGTAGATACCAAAAGTATTTCTATATACTGGCAACAAATCATTTAAAAATACGAGTATTGCCTGACCTGTGGTGGTGCAGTGGATAAAGTGACAACCTGGAAACGCTGAGGTTGCTGGTTCAAAACCCTGGGCTTGCCTGATCAAGGCACATATGGGAGTTGATGCTTCCTGCTCCTCCCCCCTTCTCTCTCTCTCTCTCCCCTCTCTATAATGAATAAATAAAATCTTTAAAAAAAAATTAAAAAAAAATAAAAAAGAAATAAAAATACGAGTATTGATTGACTTACGACCTATGCGACTTAACGACCATTCGACTTGACGACCGCAATCGCTAGCCGCGACTGCTCCGCGTCTGGCAGCGCAAGCGTTGCCCAGCTGGGCGTACAACAGTGCTGGCCAATAAAATGTTTGCTACATATTTATATATTTTGATATGTTTTGCAATTGGGAAAATGTTTCCTATGGTATTTTTTACACCTGTATTTTGTAATTTTGTATGTTTTGCAAATATTAAACCAGTTATACTAGTAATGCAGTATTTTATACTTAAACCTGACAAATGTAAAAATAAGAAACAAAATGGTGTAGAGATGATACAAATGGCATAAAATGAACAAAGAAAATTATGATATATAACAATAATGAAAGAAAATTATGATAAAATATGACTTAAAGATTTTTATAACATCATTTCACAGTACTGTACATATAGCCTGCTCAACTTACGACCAAATCATGTTATGACCAGTTGGTTGGAATCAATCGTGGTCGTAAGTCGAGCACCAGCTGTATTCAAAACCACTAATTGTAGTAGTACTATAAACAACAAATACCTAGGATCTACACACTGAACAATTACGATACATTGCTGGGATAAATTAAGGAAGCTCTAAATAAATGCAAGGCTCTGGAATGTTCTCTATCACGAACTTGGCAGTAGTCACATGGGTACGGACATATGTAAACGGTTGTTGATTTGTACAGTAAAGATTTCTGCACTTTACTATATGTGATTTTAAAGGTTAACCAAAAAAATGTCAAAAGAACAGCCAGACTGTCTTAGGGAGTTGAATTAGTTATGTGGCCACAATAGACTTTTCAGTACTGGACACAGAATTAACCAGATTAACCTATCTAGTCTGCTGACACAACTGGATAACCACAGCCCACATTTAGCAAATGTCAAAGAACCAGCCAGAACCTTTGAGCACTGTCAAGTGCCTGGCTCCAAATGAGACAGAAAAGGGCTGAGCTGAGCATGCCCAGTTTCTTCTTCTCAATCCACCAATATGCTGGACCCCTGTCTCATCCCATTAGAAGAGGTAAAAGGCCTAAGGTGTTACTCAGTAGGCATCTCCTCCCCCTGCCCCCCAAAAAAGGATTAATTGAAGAAAAAGAGGGCATATCTCCCTAATCTTCACTTAACATCTCTGCACTTGCGTCTTCTCTCCTTTGTCAAATAGTGGTACTAGAAGCTCTCTCACACAATTGTGCAAAGATTGCACATGTAAATGACAACACATGTGAAAAAGATAACACATGTGAAAGACCTAGTCAAGGCCCAACAAATGTGGAATTGGGGAAGCAAAGCATAAAAACCTTAGCGAGGAAAGAGAACTTTAGGAAGACAATCTGATCCACTTATGGTATTTTTTAAATCAGGAAACTGAGACCCAAGAAGGTATGAACCCTTGTCAAACTTCTATGGCTCAGTGAAAAGATATTGTTGACATATTATAGACCTGCCTCTAGGTCCCAAGGGGGTTCACGTGCTTAGTCCGGAGCTCTTTCTGCTGAATAGTTGTCCTCAGTGTCAGTGGATAGAACTGCTGATCCTTCTCCCAACCTCTGTGAATCTCCAGCTTTCAGAAGGTCCACACTGAGCTTCTTCCCCGTGCAGACCCTGCTTGCTGCTGCCCTCAGGCAGCCATTTATAACCCCTGTGTGTTCACAGAAAGAACTAGATTACTATTTTAGAATCAAGGTAGCTATTTTCACAATCCACTGTGAAGTAGTTAGGCAGGTTTTCCTTTGAAGGTAAATAAACACAGTCAACTACAATTATTTGATTCCATTTAGTGTATTAGAAAAGGTAATCCTTTAATATTACCCTAATGGTCTATAACAGTTAATGTACCACAGAAAATGAATCATAAAATCCTCTTCTCACTAATAACATTAAGACTGGTGTTAGGAAAAGAAACTTAAACCCCAGGGAATTAAAATGTTTTCACCTTTTCACCAAGTGACAATATTATTGGTTGGGATATTCTATTCACTGGCCAGGAAAATATAGGGTCTTTGGGGAACAAAAAAACCTGTAACGCTTTCTGTTGGTTTGAGGATGGATCCTTGCAGCATTATCTGGCATAGTTGCTATGGCAAGGAAAGTGGTCCTGTGAAGGCCAGATGATTTTCTAATTCTCTGTCACTCCCTCTCAAATACCTGCATCGGTTCCTGCTGAACTGAGGCCGGAGCTGAAGGGAGTTCTCACTGATGGCATCCTCCTCCTCATGTGCAGACCCAGTGGCCTGGCAGGGGACAGAAGTGCATGGCTTCACTTCAGATTGACAAAGACACAAGCTCTTTGTGTTTATTTTGGAAACGGTGTGAGTTACAAACATTCCCTGAATCCATGTGCCTGGCCTCCTGGCTGTCTGTGTGAAAAATACTGACAGGTTGGGCTTCTTTGTCACAGTTTGCTGTTGATGGATTAGACACCAGTGCTTCTAGTCAGAAAGGCAGCTGTGCACATCTGGAACAATTCCAGGAAGGAAGCCCAAACCAGCTTGACAACGATACTGGTGAGAGCAGGACGCTGGTCCTCTGTCACCAGGAAAACACCACCTCTGTAGATTTCTGTATCTGCCCCCATGCTGCTGCCAAGGATAACAGGACACCAAGGGTCAGTGGGCATCTGATGCCACCACGTTTGCCTCCCTTGTAAATGGTGAGATGAATGTCTGTTTGGCAGGATTATCATGAACTCATTCTGTTAGTATTGTATATAACAAATGCAAAAATACTGGCTAGTATTATTATTGAGCTGTTCATTTCTCATTAAAATTAGATAAATGTAAAGTTGTTCAAGTTAATATTCTACTGATTACTTATTATTATTATTTTTTATCAGTGCACTTCCCTTTTATTTTTTTCATTTTTTTTTTTTTTTTTTTTGTATTTTTTTGAAGCTGGAAACGGGGAGAGACAGTCAGACAGACTCCCGCATGCACCCGACCGGGATCCACCCGGCACGCCCACCAGGGGGCAACGCTCTGCCCACCAGGGGGCGACGCTCTGCCGCGACCATAGCCACTCTAGCACCTGGGGCAGAGGCCACAGAGCCATCCCCAGTGCCCGGGCCATCTTTGCTCCAATGGAGCCTTGGCTGCGGGAGGGGAAGAGAGAGACAGAGAGGAAGGAGAGGGGGAGGGGTGGAGAAGCAGATGGGCACTTCTCCTGTGTGCTCTGGCCAGGAATCGAACCCGGGGCCTCTGCACGCCAGGCCGACACTCTACCACTGAGCCAACCGGCCAGGGCCTTGATTACTTATTATATTTCTATGTATATATACATCTATGTAAACATACATGTAGACATATTTATATGTTATAGAGGTTATTGTATATGTCATTATATATAATATAGATATAAATCTCACCCATAATAACATCAGTAAATAGATACAGTTAGAGTGTGGCATGGCTCAAGAAAACATGTCATTTGACTCATTTGCCTTGTTTACCCCTGTGTTTACAGAATAATTACCACTCACTTCACTTTCAAAAATGACCCAGTTTGGATGATAAGTTATGCAATCACCCTAAATAAGGAACAAAAGGAAAAGTGATGTCAGAGAAAGCCAAAGACTGTGGCAGTCTCAGTGCTGATGAATAACACATCTACTAGAGAACCACGACTTAGGAAATTTGTACTAGGAACACCAAAATAATTTTTTAAATATATAATAATTCTTTAATAGCAATTTTAAAAGTGAAAACAAAAGCAGACTCGATGTCCATAGGCTTGTCCGAAATAGAGAATTTTCCATTTGGTGAAGAACCCCCTGTGTTTATGCTCCAGTTTTTTTACCGTTTGCTTCTGGGTTGACATTCATGGCTGCAGCTGCAAGTGGTAGGCTGCGATATTGACTAGAGCCCTTGACGTGGCCGCTGCGTTGAAGGCTGTCTGACACTCGATTTCTGTCTATATTTTCGCCCTTTCTTTCTTTAAATCCTGCTAATTTCTCCAATGTCATCAGCTTTAATATTTAGCTCCAGCACTTAGAGATTTGGGGCAGTCATTAAAAGCTTGTTGAAAATTTATTGAACACAGGGTATCAAATTAATCTTTTTTATATCCTAATATAAAAGAGGAAAGGAAAACTAATATTGAGAGCTAGGATTCTGGGTGGTAGACGTAAGCCACTCTGTTTCAATGACTGTTCAGTTTTTTCAGGAAGGATGTTTGCTTTCTGTTTTACAGACCTTTCTAAACTTATTTTGTGTAGTTTGATTTTAAAATCCCCTTTCTGTCTCTCTTAGTCCTTGTTTGTTTCCTCTTGGAAAATGTTCTTTTTCCAATTGCGAAAATAATGCTTTAGCAAATCACACTTTCAACAATTTCCTTTTAAACAATGGTGGAAGGTGAGTGAAAATAGAAATTGCCCCCCCCCCTTTAGTCTGGCTTGAGTATGTTATATCTTATCCTTGGCTAAATACACAGGTATTTTTTTTCACATTTTCTCCTATGTCTAAATAGATTAGCTTTTCAATAGAATTATTTAGAAAAGTCTTATTTCATCTCAAGCTCAACAATGAAGTCAAAACTCTTTACCATTTCTTCTAAACACCCCAAGCTCTCTGACTTCCTTAACACTTTACCTTAATCTTCAATCCAGGAACCTTCAGTGTCAAGTGACCTGTTTAAGGTTGGGACAAAGAGGTCAGCTGGCCAAGGTGTCAGGAGCCACATGTCATCCTTAACCCCCTATGCGAGTGAACCCACAGACTTTCCCAGCTTCTAGCTCCTGGATCACACACCACAGACACACCAAACCCCAATTCCCAGTCAAGTGGGGAGGGGAAACTCACTGCAGAGAGAAGCTGATTTCTGGCACTAAGTACAAAATCTCTGAATCATTCCAGGTGGATGTTTCAACTCTCTTTTGTTTTCCAAACCTGTTACTTTTATTTCAGCAAACTCAATGGGCCCCTGAGTTTCTCATTCATATGTAAGTGTTGAAGTTCAGATTTCTGCTGTGGAGCCCCTGTATAGTGCAATCCTGCTCTTGTGAAATTGCTTGGCAATTGGGGAAATCTTGATCACCTGTCACATAGGTAGAAATGATTGCAGGGTTTTGAAATTCACTAGTAACAGCTAAAGGCTCATGTGTAGTATGAATCTTTTATCAAGAAGTATATTACCTGAGTTTCTAATAATTAGCAAATCTGATTCAAATATTTTTGTACTTATATAAGAAGAGATTCATACTACTTAGTTCTTCTTATTCTATGTTTTTGTGACATAGATCATCCAAGAAAATACCAGAATTTTAATAATACCCAAGTTGATTTACCATGGATTGTGGATTTTTACAGAGGATATCAAAAATATTTTCTCAGTACTGCAACATAGGGAGAATTTTAATATAAGTTTCTGTGAACCAAGAGGTAATGAAAGTTATTCTCATTGCTCCTTAAGGATTTCTTTGCAATATTTGAAAGTGGTTTTTTTAAAATTATTATTTTTTGAATTCACTTCTATGCAGTCTACTTTATATATTATAAAAACCATTACTGAATTCAGAACATAAAATCGAATAGAGGGTTTGCAGAATACACTACAAACCCTAGTGTTGTGCCCACAGAATACACTAGAGCTAGTCAGAAAGCTTGAACAGGCAGGCTTGGCTCTCCCTTCCTCCGAGAGCCCTGAAAAGCACAGGAGAATTACCCATTCAGGCCTAGACGCCATCCCTGCAGCCTTGGCAGCGATCTGTTTCTATGTTACAGGCAATGAAAGCTTGGAAGAGAACTATGTCCAGGACAGTAAGATGGGCTTTGTCATCAATGCCATCTATGCCATGGCACACGGGCTGCAGAACATGCATCACGCCCTCTGCCCCGGCCACGTGGGCCTCTGCGATGCCATGAAGCCCATCGACGGCAGCAAGCTCCTGGACTTCCTCATCAAGTCCACGTTCATCGGTGTGTCTGGAGAGGAGGTGTGGTTTGATGAGAAAGGGGATGCACCTGGAAGGTAAGTCTTTCCGCAGTGAATCTGAATAACCTGAGAGCCTCCCTGAGCCGGGCGGGTGGCAGCTCTGCCTCCCTTGAGCGCCATGGATGTCACAGGCATAGAGACAACTGGAAAGCTAAAGAGACAGGGCTGATATGAGATGGAAATTACATTTGAAAACATTGCAAAGCTTGCTGTAAACACGCACAGTCCAGCTTCTTGCCAGTAAGATGCCCCTATCAGCTACCACTCCAGAGCTTTCCCCAATACCTGGGACCTCCTTTCAAGCCCAAGAAACTAAAGAGATGACCTAACCAACCGAGCCTTGCCTGGCACTGCCAGCTCCAGGCCAGAGCAGCTCTCTCAGTGCTAGATCCCAAGGCCACACTGGTTGTAACATAGTTTAAGATTCCACCTGCTTAAAGAGCTTCATCTGTGAAGAAAATGAAGTCCTACACATGTATCCCTTTCTCTCAGGCTAACTTATGTTCCTCTTGGAACAAGAAAGGTAAAAATTATCTTTCTGGTCTTGGGTCTCTACGGCTCCCAAAGAATTAATCAAGAAACAAAGGAAAATTAATCAAATATATGTATTATTCCTTAAGTCATTTTATATTCTGTCTGCTCTGTAACACTTGCTTTCCTAACAGCAGTTAGCTCCTATTTCATTGGGACACAGAGAATGATGTCAGAATAAAGAGTAGTAAAGCTTGTTCTTATGGGTTTTCCTAGACAAGGAGTAATCAGTACAGTGAAGTAGGAATTAAAACTTGCCACAGGTTAAGAGAAAGGCCCTCAGCTTGGCTGCTCCACAGTATGCACACAATCTTTTCTATTTTTTCTCCTCTTAAGCCCTGATATCTTTCAGTAGATGGTTTTGCAGAAAGAGAGATTTTAGGAAGGCATATGCTCTGCTAAAATGGAACATCAAGTCATTTAATGCTCACTGCTCTGAGCATATCATTATCCTTTTTACAGCTAATAAAACCAAGTGTCAGAATAACTAAGAAACTTCCCTAAAGTCGGGCGGGAGTGGCTGGTGGAGGCAGAGCAGTCTGAATTGGAGGCTTGTCATCATTTTGCCATATCACCCTGCCTTAAATTTAGCTAATCCCCAATTTAGGCAAGGTTGCCGGCAGTGCTCCAATGCCATTTCAGAGGTACTGTAAGACAGTGGTCCCCAACCTTTTTTGGGCCACGGACCGGTTTAATGTCAGAAAATATTTTCACGGACCGGCCTTTAAGGTGGGATGGATAAATGTATCACGTGACCGAGACAAGCATCAAGAGTGAGTCTTAGATGGATGTAACAGAGGGAATCTGGTCATTTTTTAAAAATAAAACATCATTCAGACTTAAATATAAATAAAACAAAAATAATGTAAGTTATTTATTCTTTCTCTGCAGACTGGTACCAAATGGCCCACGGACCGGTACTGGTCTGTGGCCCAGGGGTTGGGGACCACTGCTGTAAGAGACTGGTGAGACTACTGTAAGAGATGTTAAATCATTCTCCACACGTCTCTCCCATTCATGTACAAGCTTTAAGCCTAAGTGGATTTTCCATTAGAATCCAACAGCTCTAGGAAGGATAAATTATATAAGTAATTGACAGCAATTACACAATGAATTTATTAGATTCCTTTCAAGCTTCCTTTAGGGGGTAGCAGGTTGAGATAAAAATGTGAGTGAGATGGATGGAAGGATCGGGGACCTGGGTGTGGGAAGTGATCCCAGAAGGAACCTGCTGATCTGAGATTCAGAACCCCACTCTCTCCTCTAGACCCGAGGTTAAAACACTGGGTGCTACCAGAAACGAGCATAAGGATCAGATTAGAAATGGAAACCTCCCTTCACGATTCTATAACATGCACAATGTGCGCGGCACAGGACCAGATGCATTTTAGACACTCCATAGATACGAGTTTCCTCTTCCTCTCTCTATTTGAAAGTTATCTGAAATATGGGCACATGATTTTAGCTTATTTCTTCTCTAACTTTAATTACAAATTTTAAATCATGAGCTTTGCCCTGGGTCTCTTTTCAAGCATTATGTCCCCATGCTTAAAATTGATCTTCTTAATCTGTGATCAATTTCTGTTTCAACCACCTCCCTCCACTTCCATCTCCTGTCATAACATCATCGCGGCTTCTGAAGCCTCTTATAATTACTGTAATCATCATGTAACACAAACTGGATGCATTGAGACGATGCTGTAAGGTTGTCATTTACAGCATGAGGATATTTCAAATAATGACAACATGCCAAAAAGGGACTCTGAGGTCAGGAGACAAGAGCAGTGTTCATGAACACACACGGCCAATGGGAAGGCTTCTCTTTGGTAAGTCAGTATTTTTCCCTTGGTATTTTTTTCAGAATTTTTTCCCTCTGGCTTTGAGACTTTTTAAAAATGTATTTTCGTATAAAAATACTGTGAGTGTTTCAGTTTCTAGATGTTAATGAAGTGTGAACTGATTTTTCCTCTTTGAAGAGCAAATGAGGGAGTTGAAAGAAAATTCTCAGGTAACTAATTTATAGAAAGAAGATACTCTAAAGCTAACATTGCACTTAAGCCTGCATTGAAAGTTCCCAAGGAGATTTAATTAAGTTATATGGAATAAAACATAAAGATGAAAGGAAATGAATAAAAAAGCTATTCATGGCAGGTGCTAAGACCATGAGTTTGAAATGTAAAATATTGGAGGTGTGGATTAGTATCACTGATCAGCAGAATGAGTGTAAACCCTCCGCCCACAGTTAATACCCACATGGGTATCACTTAGCTATTCTGAAGAATTTTCTGGCGTGTCTCAGCAACCAGGAGAATAAGTGTCTGCTGGTAGCTAAAAGTCAGAGCAGCCAAGAGATAAAACTCGAGGTAAATTTTATTCACCTGGAAATGCAGGGGGATAAAAACTTTCCTCTCTCCATCTTCCCTTTCCCTTTAGGGGGCTAACTATTTATAGAAATTACCAGAATCTGGATGTGAAGAAGCCACCAGCTACCTTATGGGTGAGAAAGTATGTTTGCACATTCAGAGCAGGAAGAAGAGCCAATAAAGGATATTAGTTGTTGAAATAAAGTCCTAGGCCAGATACAGCCAAGGGGTTTCAGGCACCAAATAATGCTAATTGGTAGTAACTTCCTGGAGTGCTGCTGAGCTCGGAGGATTCTGAGTCTGAATTCAGTAGAGAAAGAATTCCAGGGTGGATTAGGGATGAGAATTGGGGGGAGGAGGAAGGGAGCTCAGAAGAGAAATGTGTGTCAGTTAATCGCCATCTATTTCTCTGGGTCAAGGGCAAAGAGACAATGCCATCTCCACTCTAGTGCAGGAGTGTGGAAACCCCGCGAAGGAATGGCAGGGAGGAATCCTGCTTCGCAGACGCTGTAAGGGAGTGTCTCGTCAGGCCTCCATCTCTGGGAAGTGACACCTGAGTTATCATTTACTTGGAGTAAATTGCAACATGCAGAGAAGATTGAAGATTGCCAGGGGATTTTTAATGATTGGGAGATGAATGGCTATGCCATACAAAGTCGTTCTCTGGTTTTCTTATGGCAATGGAAATCACCAGCGTGCTTTAAGGCATTTACGGAAATGCACTTATGCATGATATATTGATATCACCTTACATAGATGCCTTTGCCTCCGATTGTTTTTTTTTATTACATACCTTATGTTAATAAATCCCCACAAGAAGCCCATGATCCTTAAGGAGTTTTGTTTGGTGATATTCCTAATTACAAATATTAAGAGATATTCTATAGCTTCATATTCATTTTGAAATATCCCCTAATTCTGCTCACAAAAACTAGGGGATATTTTATCGCTTCATATTCATTTTGAAATATCCCCTAATTTTTGTGAGCAGTATAGTTTAACCTGCTGTGAAAATGCTGGAAAAGAGATTCCAGTTTACACATTTCATCGCCAAGTCCTGTCTTGTTTCCATCACCCTGGGGAATGCTCTCCACTGCCCACAGTGGACAATGATGAGATCCGGCCCCAGAACACATTCAGGTGGCAGTAGACATTTTTAAATGTGGGATTTGCTGTTGTGTAACATTTCGGCATTTGAAATTACTAAAATAACTGGCGCCGATTATTTGGATTCAGAAATGTTTGTCCTAACGGGGAAAGAGACCAGTTTAAATGTCAGTGCTCAAGATGTTAAATCCCCAACATCCTTACTAATTAAAGATGCATTTCTCAGACTGCTTGCTCTGTTACCATCTAAAATAGGCTTCAGACTGGACTCTTTCAATCCAGTGTAATGAAAATGGCAACTGAATGTAAAAATGAAAATTGAAATAAAAGCGATCACGTTAAGTAAGTAATGTTCTCAAGTTTTGTTACTTGTTTAAAAAATAACTTAGTGAATAATGTTTGGAAGGAGATGGTCAACTCAGCACACATGGACACAGAGAACTATTATTTTTGGAAAATAAGCATAGAGAAAGCATGTGAGTACTATATCCTTTAGCATATATAGGCGATACGCAGAAACTGAGAATGAAATATACATTTTGGAATAAACTAAAATAGACAGTAGCTGGTGTTAGGATGTGGGGTGATTCTAACTTGTATCTTCCTTTTCTCTATTATTATAGATTGGCCAAATTTCTTTCTTTGCTACAGTATGTCCATATTTTCCAAGACATGCACGTTGTTTTCTTTGCAGGTATGATATCATGAATCTGCAGTACACAGAAGCTAATCGCTACGACTACGTACACGTGGGAACCTGGCACGAGGGGGTGTTGAACATTGATGACTACAAAATCCAGATGAACAGGAGCGGGATGGTACGGTCTGTGTGCAGTGAGCCTTGCTTAAAGGGACAGATTAAGGTAAGCCAGCCACAGTTGCATTCTTGGACGGCACGCGTGAGGAAGCCCTCTACCTGGATGTAAATTAAAACAAAACAAAAAAAACAACAAAAAACCACAGACATCTTTCTTAGTCAACACTATCCAGACAGGATGGACCAGGCTTACTGTTTCTGTGCTTATGGTTAGCTAAAACTGAAAAGACAAAGAAAGATTAGGAAACAGAATAGGAAAAGTATTTGAATATTTAGAATAACCTTTAATTGAATCACACGGATGAGCCAGGATTTTAAATACAGGAGGATGAAAAATAGATTTAAAAATTGAAACAGAATTGTATGCGGACACCCAAACCAGTGGTACTGCTCCGTCCTAGTTCCTGCTGTTGTTAATGAAGGCAGCGCTGAGCCATGCTCAGTATGCACGGAACTAAAATAAAAGAAGTTGAATGTGGTAACACAGCAGCCCTGCGGTCACTTCTCCACCACGTTCTCTCATTTTCCCAAAACTGATATTTTTCTAGCCAAGAGGGAGTCCTCACTTTCTAATTGTTCTTAGATGCTTTATCTCCCCCCCCCCACCGCCCCCAGCTTGGAGCAAGTAAGTATGATATGACTGTATACATAAAACTAGAGTAAACAAACATCAAATATGAGCAAATATAGCTAGACGTGCTAGAGAGAATTCTCGGGGACGAGGAAGGACATAGGAGCAATGCTCTCTGTACCACAAGCTGTTTAAAACCAAACTGGATGAGGCCCCGGAAATGGAGCACAGGAGAGTGATTGTGAGCTGGCAAGAGGGGGCATTCATTGACCTAATAGGCCGTTCGTTCTGTCTCTAATTTACTGTGGTTCAGCTCCGGGAGCAGATAGGCTGTCATGTAAATGTCACCCCCGCACAGCTGGAGCTGGAGTGGATACTGTGTGTGGCTCTGGCCCCCACATCATGTGGCCGTGGCCATGCTGCTGTGCCGTTCTGGGGTCTATGGAACCACCCACGCAGGGCGAAGTACACTTAAGTGCCTAGTGCAAGGGTCTAGTTATGTGCGGAAGTGTTGGTATGGAAACTGGAAAAGCCTAATTTGTCCTGATTAAAGGAGGCGGAGAATTTGCCACCTGAAACATCTTTCGGTAGTTGAGAAAAGCTGTCCTGAAGGATTCAATCTCTCGGGGATACCAGCCGGTGCAAAGAGGAAACAGACTTCTGAGATAATTCGCCCTTTCTTTCAGTACCTTGTGCCTTCTCTGAAGATGTGATGTTAAAAATATTTAGTAATTGTTACAACAACTCACCAATCAGAATCAGCTCCATTCTAATTCTAACAGGTGTGGGAAGTTGCCTGCCACGCCCACAGTTAATCCTTAAATTGTTGGATCCTGAAGAGATTTGGGCGAGGGATTTTATAAGGCTTGAATAGTGTGCGGTATTCTCCAGCTGGACGACGCTGCTAGCTTCCGCTCAGTGCCCAAGTATTCCAGCTGTGTAAGCACGGCTGCAGCCAGACCAGCGTGTGTGAGCTCCAGGTAAACAATGCTGCTCCCCAAGAATCCACTTCTGATTCTTGTCCTGATGGAATTCTTTCACAGGCGACTGTCAGGTGGTGTGTAGAAGTAGATCTTCTGAAACCCAGAGTCCCCACACTTCCCCTTATCTGTTGCCACGAGATACCAGAGTCCTGGACCCTGTGTTGATCATCTTTTCTGGATGGTGTGGAAAAAAGGACGTCGGAGACCTGACACCATACGATAAAGACAATACAGAAGCCCTGAGCTGACGGACTTCTGTGACCCAAAGGATGTCACACGTCCGGCTCAGGCCCCCTTTCCAGTGTGGATGGTAGTGTTAGTCTGTCACGCAGACAACTGCTGTGAAACAGTTTGTCGAACTACAAAGTTGCGTTTTTCAGAGTGTAAGGGGGAAGAAATAGAACCAACAAGAGAAAACTAATTGTCCGGAAGACTCGAGGCGGTCCCGCTCCCCTTCACAATTCCCTTCCGTCCCTCGAGTTGCTGGCAGGCCACGCAGGGAGGCTCACACACCCTGTGCACATTCCCAAGGAAAGGGCTCTCCCCCTCAAGTTCAGAGGAGAGGCGAGCTGCGCACATCTGGGCCTAGATGCGGAAGGATCTCACATCCCATTAGCACGTCGCCCATGCAATGTAGTCCAAGGAGAGTCCAGAAGCCACTGCTGAGCTGTTACAGAGCGTTCGCTATAAACACATTTTTTCTTGGGGGGAGGGGCAGTTTTAGAAATATTGTGTACCCTGCAGGAGAAAAGTAGCACCTAGAGTGGAGGTGATTGATGGGGGAGGGATGTTTGTTTCCCATAAGCACCACGGAAGGTACAGAAACAAACAAAATCTGAATCTCACTGTCCACATAATAGCACTGATATTCCTACATCACCAATTTGCCACCTGCTAGGCCCAGGACGCTCAGAGTCCGGTCGCTTGGTAGCCATTGCAAAGATGGAAGAGAAGCAGCTTGTCAGGTGACTGTAGTACTTGGATTTGTATTAATTGGAAACATAACCTTTAGGAAAGGAGTATTTATTTTAAATATCAAATGCCATTTAAAATGGTAAAATAATCCTTTGACTTCTTTTACTATAGAGAGCCCATAAGCTTTCTTATGGTAGTTGTCTTTGAAGTAGTTACAATTCCAGTTTCCTGTTGCTTTTGAGTTTTAGAGATATAAATAAAATATAGAAGCAGAAGTTGACTTTAGCCATACCACAAACTCAGGTAAATAAAGTCAAAGTTTGTATTGTTACATGTTCTATTAATCAGGGTACAGTCAGGGAGAAACAGAGCCTGTGCCAGGTAGTTTGATAGAGGGAATTTAATAAAAGAACTGATTGGGGGGGGAGAGGAGGGGCACAAAGAAAACCAGATAGAAGGTGACGGAAGATAATTTGACTTTGGGTGATAAGTATGCAACATAATCAAATGTCAAAATAACCTGGAGATGTTTTCTGTGAGCATATGTACCCTGATTGATCAATGTCACCCCATTAAAATTAATAATAAAAATAAAAAAATTTAAAAAAAAGGAAGAGGAGACACTGAGGAGATTCAGAGATGAGCAGCAACAAGAATCATTCCTACATCCGGGCCAGAGAACACGGCGAAACGTCAGCTACTACAGGAAAGGCCTTCCAAAGAAGACAGGGAAAGGGCATCTTGGCTTCTCCTTTCTCCTCTTCGGGGTCCCGTTAGGCCCTTCCGCTTTGCCAGCCCTCTCCAGAGGACAGTGGGTAAGAGAGCCTGGTCAACGTCACTCGCAGGTACTTAGCTCAGGTTCCCTCCAACACTGAAAACCACACAACGCTGAAGGGCTGCCGCAGTATTGGGAGGTAGAACCCAGAGGAGCACCGGTGCGAGGAGAAGGGGAGAGAGGGACCGGGAAGGCTGGGAAGCACCTATGAACCGGTGTCATTCTGGTTTCCGCTTACTGTGGCCACAGTGTGCTCACGGGAAACAGCGTCCCCTGACCCCCTTACACAGCTCCTGGGAAGCCAGAGCCCATGTCTGTGACACGGTCCTGTGTCAAATATGGAAGCAGGGAGGGGAGGGGAAGCCTTGGTGGGTCCCCTGTAGTCCCGCCTGGACCCCAGCCGTGCTAAATGCAATGAAGGCAGTTCTGGAAGTCATGCCCGCCTCATGGGGGAGACAGCTGGAGACGACAGAAGACTCGACAGCCATGATGGAGGCTGATGGAGGGTCACAGAAGTGGCCAGAACTCCTTAAGACTCCCAGGCCATGAAACTTGGAGGATCTGAGGCAGCACATAAAATATGGCCAGTGGTCAGCGAGCCGACAGCAGGTGTCCAGCACGTGTGCTATTCTCTGTGCCGACCTGCTGCTGTGTTCCTTGGCATGGAGAAGGGCACGGCAGAGGTGAGGAGGGGCGGGAAGGAGAAGGAGGAGAAGGTGAAGGGCCAGCATTTATCCAGCATGTTTTTGGGCAAGTACAATAATCCTTTACAGGCACCATTATTCCAATGATCCCTTGAAATGATGCTTTGAAAGCAGGTATTATCGCTCCCATTTTATAGATGCGAAGCCTGAGATCCAGGGCGGTTGGGTCACTTGCTCCAAGCTTTCTCAGTAAAAAGGGCCAGAGCTGGGCTTGGAGCCAGCCCACGACTTCATCTTCCCACAGACACATGTCGGTCCATGAGCTCTCATTATGTGACTAGCATGTTTCCTATAAATGCAAATTTCAGTGACTAAACCTTAGTTTCTTAATAAATCACAAAAAAATGATAAGCAGAGGCCCACACTTAAAATGCTGAGGGAGCAGAATCTAGAATCGAGGAGGCAATATTTGTGAAGGTGGTAGGGAGAGTCTGGTAGGCACAGGGCAAGAGGCAGGCAGAGTTGAGGAAGGGATTCTGCCGGTTGCTGTCCTGCCCTCTGTTCCTGTTTTGCCCTTTGTCCTTGTCTGGTTTTTCCCCTTTAGTTCCTCTTTGGATTCTTTACTCCAGGGTTTGGGGGCTGGGAGTCTGGATGTGGGAGAGGAGAAAACCAGTACTTTCTCCTGAGGAGAAAATCACTTTCTTCTCGCCTGACCAATCTATCAGAATTTTGGAGACATCCGGTGAACATGGAATATATCATAAATGGGTCCTCACTGCAGATATCATATTGTCATATAATGAAATACACTTTATACATGTGCAGAAAAGCCCAGCTACACATACCTTACAAACTATAAATCTCAAAACTGGGTTAGCTATTTTTTCCCTAAGCCATTTAAAAGGTGAGGTGCAGCCTGACCAGGTGGTGGCACAGTGGATAGAGTGTTGATCTGGGATGCTGCAGACCCAGGTTTGAAACCTCAAGGCTGCTGGCTTGAGCATGGGATCATAGACATAACCCCATGGTTACTGGCTTGAGCCCAAAGGTAGCTGGCTTAAATCCAAGGCCACAGTTTGAGCAAAAGGTCACTGGGTTGGTTGGAGACCCCCACCTCCAACAAGGCACATATGAGAAAGCAATCAATGAACAACTAAGGTACCACAACTACTCTCTCTCTCTCTCTCTCTCTTGCCATATATATATTTATATATATATATTAATATATATATTTTAATATATATTAATATAAATATATTTATATATATATTTATATATATATTAAAAAGACCAGTTAAGAGACTTAGCAATAGCATTGTCAACCATAACTATGCCAAACATCCCAACTTTCTCTTTTGTGAATCAAAGCAAACCACTCATTTCAATTGCTTATAGTTCATATAACCATTTTGGCAACTAGTGACAATAACATTGTTTATCCATTATGCAATATCTTCTAAACTCCACAGCAGGGTGGCAGGTTCTTAATATAATTGTCCACAGAAATATATATATTTTTAAATTCTTTTCTGAGAAGTCTGTGATTACATAATGCTGATGTGATCTGCCCCAGCTACTAAAAACGTATTGACTAAAATTTTGAAAAAAGTAAAAGGCAAAGTATTTTCTTGTATTTTGCTGTGAATGTGTAAACATGGCATTACTATAGTTTCTCTGGGTGAGGAGGAACCTTTGCAAACACTGGTCATCATGAGAAGTTCTATGGGGTGATCATTAGCTTATCCATAGCCTCTAAGCAATACCAACCCCTTCACTTCTCATGCTTTGGTCCCTTGGTTACTGAACTTTTTGACGATTACCTGGCCTCGTGCCCAGCCTGTCTACCACTTTTGGGGACAGGTCCCAGTAGGAACTGCTGTTGAATCACATAATAGCGACCAAAGCAGGAGCACTGCAGAAATGCTGAGTATTGCAGGTGTCAGTGGCAGAAGGAGAGCCCATTTACTTTTCTCAGTAAACATTTTGAAGTGTAACTTTCATACAATAAACTAGAAGAAGGAGCCAATAATGTGAATACGCAAGGTTCTCCAACTCTGTGGTCTTTGCTTAAGCTGTTCCTATCGCCTAGAACACTCTTCCACCAGATATATTCAGGGTGTACTCTCTTTTTCTCTCTAGTCTTTGTTCAGATGTCATTGTCCTGATGAGGCCTTATCTGAGCACCATATGGAAAGTTGTAGCCCTTTCTTCCAGTTGCCTCCCTGTCAAGGTTGGGACCAAGGTGAGGCAGGTAAGGTCCCTCGGGCACAGACTTTAAAGAGGCACTCATCTCAAGGTCCTGCAAGTGCAGGGTGAGCACTTGCTCAAACTGGAGGGTACATGCCTCTTTAAATGTGGCCCCTAGGTGCTACACTAGCCTCACATGGGTCCCCAACTGGAACCCTTCCTCTTTTTCTCAAAGTCCTTCTCTAGAATGATAGCTCCACAAGGATGAAGATATTATCTGCTTTGTTCACTGATTCTTTCTAGTCTGCGTAGTTCCTGGCACACCGCAGGCAGTCTGAACACACATTGCAGATGAATGAATGAATGTTCTCTGCGTAAGCATTTCATTCTTCCTTCTAACAGTGTACTTAACACATTTTGTTAGATTTTGAGCTTTTTAATCTCAGTGATCAGATCTTTCCATTTATTTGTTCCCATGCATAGCACCATGTCTGGCATACAGGGTACTTAACAAAAGTTGATTAACTGACTACATATCTGCACACTCTGAGATATAATTTTGGTTCTTAGTATAACATGTCACGACCCCCGGCAGCCGCTATTACACGAGGAAGAGCCTAATTCTTGGAGATAACGTGACTGAAATTTGCACGAGGTACTGATTGATCTCCTCTGAAGCCGGTTTCTCACCGAAAAACGAACCTAATTAACTTCACCCCATGGAGTACAATTCTGTGTCATTCTGGGCACAGTGCCCAGCACATAGCCAGTTCAGTGTATGTCTACCCTTGTGATTACTTTGTATTCCTCAACCATTTTTATTATATTTCCCTTACATTGATATCCTTATTTAGTTTTTACAAGGCTCTCTTCAGTTTCCTCTTATTTTTAAAAATTTTTAAATTCTTTATATTCATTTCTTTCCTTTATGTCATATGCTATTTCCCCCTTTTCTTTCATGTACATTATTGAGTAATTCACATTTGCCAAGAGCCATGCCCACACTGTGAATGCAAAGGAAACTTGACCGTGGCCCCTGCTTCTGGGGAACTCATGGTGTAGCTGGAGCAGTTAGAGTCGATTGCTGTCCAAGCTGCCACACGGGGTGCTGGGGGACTCAGGGAAAGGGCTACCTTCCCTCCTGCAGCTGATTCTCCTACAGCCCTAACTAGGGTAGACCTATTTTTTTATACTCTCTTGTCTCTCGGGTATTTCTCTTCTGAAGAAAAATTTTCCTGTTTCCTTTGATTTATAGTTACTTTTCCTTCATTATATTCTGTTTCCTTTCCTCCTTTTTCTAAATAAGACCTTATTTTTTTTTTTTAAATCCATTACAAATCACTTCAGAAACTAAGTCCTAAAGCGAATACTTGATTTCCTATGGCATAAATACTTTAAGACTCCTACGGTGTGTATGTAATTGAATCCCAGCATTGTGTAGAGCAGCAGGTCTCCTAGCTTCGCTAACAATAAATGCAGCACCATGAACACCACATGTGAAAGGAATCCACAGGTCCTGTGCCTTAGTCAGCCTTGATTTTTCAAAGGTAGATTTTGTGAAATATCAAACTTTTATCATGACCCAGACCTGTGGTGGTGCAGTGGGTAGAGCATTGACCTGGAACGCTGAGGTTGCTGGTTCGAACCCTCAGGCTTACCTGGTCAAGGGACATATGGGAAGCAACTATGACTTGATGCTTCCTACTCTTCTCATGCTTTCTCTCTCTCTCTCTCTCTCTCTCCTCTCTCTAAAGTCAGTAAATTAAATCTTTAAAAAAAAGAAGTGTTTTTCTATGACAAAAATAAAAAAATAGTTTATTCAGTTATTGAGTATATACTACATGCCAAACTTATCAGTGAATATGATTTATATAAAAACATAACAGTAAAAAAATTATTCATGATTTTGGAGAGATTAAAACATAAATTAGACACAATAACAATAATTAAAAATTATCTAAGAGAAACATCTATCACATAAATATAAAATAATTAGAAGACAAACACTAATTTGTGGTATCAAAATACCAATTATTTTTTAATTATTAAAGAATTCTAAGTAAGGTAGTGTTTCAAAGGGTTTACTGCTTCAGAAATACTTACTGAAGTTTTCGAAGTTGTATCTGCTCTTAAAAGTGGTGACATAGAGGAACTGATGGAAGAAAGATGGCATTAGAAATTGAAAGTAGAATTTATTTTGTATTAAAAATATTTATTTGTTAAAAAATATATTTATTTGTTTACTATATGGTTCTTTGTTAGAGCCAGGGGTTAAAACACACACACAGAAACACTCTCTTTTTTCTCCCTTTCTCTCTCTTTTCCTCCTTAAAGTATATTCTCCACACAGCCAGAATAATCCTTGTGAAAAGCAAGTGAAATGAAAAAAAAATTGATAATATATCTACTCTACTTGAAACGTCCCTGTGAAACAAAGCAAACAGAGTTATGAGGACATACGCAGCGGGTGGCATGGAGATGTCCTTCTTTATTGGGCAGACTTATGTAGGAAATTAATAACAGACAATGTTAGGTGCAGAAACAAGGGCAGGGACTAGGACTAAGTAGATGCCTGACCAAAGTGTGTTTATTTAAAAGAGTTGGAATAAGAAGGCACTACATTCCTTAAGTGGCTTAACTATTTTTTTTTTTGAGAAAGATTTAATTCAACACTCATTCAATGGCTGTCTACTGTATGTTCTGTGTGTACTTGGTATATGATTAATAGACATGGATCAGAATATAGGCATAAAGTTATAAAATCTCAGCATAGAATGTGGCCAAAAGGAAATACAAATTCCATATTATAGTCATTATTTAGCAAAATTACACATACTTGGTAGTTGAATAAAGGAGTAATAAAAAAAAACTCCATTTAAGAAGTTCCAGTTTTTAAATTATTTGTTAAAGTTATAAACTAACCACTTATTCACTCATTCTTTTTTTAATTTAATTTTTTTTTGAATTTTGTTTATTGACTTTTAAAGAGAGAATAGAGAGAGAGAGGCAGGAAGACAGGGAGAATGAGAAAGGAGGAGAAGCGTGAAGCATCTACTTGACCAGGCAAGCCCGAGATTCGAACCAGTGACCTCAGTGTTCAATTCCAAGTCAATGCTTTATCCACTGTGCCACAACAGGCCAGGCTCATTCATTCATTCAAAGCTGAGTTTTAAATATTTTCCATATGCCATATACTCACAGAATCCATCTTTACTAGTCATCCTGCATAAATAAATTTGGTTAGCATTATTATCTTTTGCATTTATCTAATGTCTAAATAGTAATATTAATTTTATATTTATAGTAAGAGGGAAAGATAGCACTGATTGACAAGATAAGCAGTATTTTGTGATGGTTCCTACTGTACATTTTTTACTAATTAAGATAAAAAAGCAATATTAATGTGTTAATTAAATTTTTCTCCTATCATTTAGAAAAACATTATTTATAAATTTCTCATACTTATTTGAGTATAGGTATAAATTTTTTAAAAAGACTTAATCTGATTTGACTTTCTAAGGTTATCTGAAAGTAAAAAAGGAAAAGGATAACCTTGATATTTTCTGAAAATATGCTGTTATTTAAAAATTTTATGGAATTCTAAAATAATGGTATAAATTACAACCTGATCTGAGAAAAGATCATTTTATTTTTACAAAATTTAGAGTTTACATGATTTTAAGGTATGGCAATATTTACAGTTTAATCTTTGACTTTACCTATGAAAACATTTGATAATGTTTAATGTATTAGGCAGAGATTTCTACTTCTAGCTATGATGGAGTCACAGACTCCAGACTTTGCCTTCTATTATAAACAGGTAGAGAACTCGACACAACATAGGAAATAATTGTGGTCAGCACATGACCTTGATTCCAAGGAAGTGAAGAGAAACAAACAAGGTGAACCCTAAAATCACTCAGGCTTTCCTCCTGGAGGCAATTTCTTGGCTGTTGTTCAGCGAGAGAACATAAACAGAGCTTGGCCATCTAATGAATTTTAGAAGACAGACTCAGAGTTTAGGAAGAACAAGGCAGCTAGAATTTGTAGTACAGAGTAAGGGAGAGGAAGGGTCTATACAGAAAAGGAGTCTTAGAAGTTTGCATGAGAATTCCCTTGAGTATCTGACTGAATGCCAATTTGTGCATAGATACTGCTCACAAACATCAGGGGATATTTTATTGCTTCATATTCATTTTGAAATATCCTCTAATGTTTATGAGCAGTATAAGTAGATAGAATTCAAAAAGTCCAAGTAAAGGTCTTGACCAGGTTGCTCAGTTGGTTACAGCATCATCCCTAAATACCAAGGTTGCAGATTTGATCCCTGATCAGAGCACATACAAGAATCAACCAATGAATGCATAAGTAAGTGGAACAACAAATCAATATTTCTCTCTCTCTCTCTCTCTGCCTTTCTCTCTCTCTCTCTCTCCTCTCTAAAATCAACAAATAAATTCAATATATTTTTAGAAGTCCAGAAGAACAATTACTAGGGAGATGGATTCCTAGAGTTCACATGGAACCAGGAATTGTCTCAATCTTCACAAGCTGGAGTGGTGATACCCTGCTAAATGAACAAAAAATTAAGTAGAGACCTCAGAGGTCCACACCTTAATAATAAGATTAAACTATTCATAAAGTAGAGACTACTTTAGACTTGCCTTCCCTTAAAGATTAAAAACAAGATTCAAACTGAACCACAAGTGGCTTAGCTGCCTGCCAGAACAAAGGGAATGCTTCAAGGTAAAGCTGCAGCACTCTACTCCTTATCTACACAATGTGCAGCATCTGGCCAGACATGTGACACAGTGAGCAAAAGTGGCACATTACCAGAAGGAAAATCACGCAGTAGAAACAGTCCTAGAAATTACATTGATGATGGATTAGCAGTCAAAGATATTAAAATACACACTTTAAGTACATAAAAAAGGATTTAAAACAAAACATGAATATTATAAGAAGGCAAATAGAAATATAAAAATACAAAATAGAACTTAGATAAGGAAAGGTAAAATATATAAGAAATAATACTTAATGAATGGTATTAACAGATATTAGACATTATAGAAACAAAAATCAGTAAATTGAGAAACACAGCAATAGAAAATAGGCAAATTGAGGCACACAGAGGGAAAACAAAAAACAAACAGATTAAGTGATTTGAAGAATACAACAAAGAGGTATATTAATAAGTGTATAGAGACCCAGAAAGAAAGGAGACAGGCCAGAAAATTTTTTTAAGAAATAATTACTTGAAAAATATTCCAATGTAATAAAAATATAAACTTAAATTCATGAACCTCAACAAATCTCAAAGAAGCAGAATGCAAAGAAAACATAATTAAATTGCTAAAAACCAGTGATGAAAAGAAAAATCTTACTATCAGCCACAGTGAAAAGCTGTTACACACAAAAAAACAAAGCCATCTCATCAAAACCATATACATCATCTCATCAAAAACCTCATCAAAAACCATATATAAGGCGAAGTAAGGGATAACATCTTTAAAGTGTTAAAAGGGAAAAAAAATCTTTCAACCTAGAATTCTATCTCCAAAGACAATGGAATGGAATAAAATGCTAAAAGAAAAAAAAATAAAACTGTCTACTTAAACTTTTCTACCAAAATACGGTTTTTAAAAATTAAGCCAAAATAAAGACTTTTCAAATGAATAAAGGGTGATAGAAGTCATAATTCTTACATTGGCATACAATAAAGGTTGAAGAATGTTCTTAGCAATGAAGAAAATTATAGCAGATAGAATTCTGGGTGTGTACAAAGGAATTAAAAGCACCAGAAATTATATGTGTGTGAGTAAATATAAAATATAAGCATTTTTTTCTTATTTCAAAAGTATATTTGAAAGATAATTGTTTAAAGCAAAAATAATTCTAGGGAGTTATAACATATGCGTATGTGTGATGTACTAAAGCAATGACCCAATAGGAGGGGGGAATGGAAGAATATTGCTGTAGAGGTCTTACAATGTACACAAAGTTATAGAATATGATTTGAATGTGTATACATGAATGTGATAAATTAATGGTGCACATTTTTAATCCTACAACAACCAAAAAAAAAAAAACACAAAAAACAAACACAGAAGTTTAGCAAGTATGCCAATTTTATGGTTAAAATGAAATGCTAAGTAATTCTCAATTTAAAAGAAGGCAGAAGGGAAGTGAAGGGGAACAAAGGACAGATGGGACAGATAGAAAAAAGGAGATGATTGATTCGGATCCAACCACCCCAATGTAACAAATGTAAATGTACTGCACACATCAAGAGAGAGGCAGGAATTGTCAGCCTGGAGATGAAAGCAAGATCTAATTATGTGCTGTTTACAAGACGCTCACTTTCCAGGCAGTGTGTTTTGATGTTTATTTTTGTATTGTGTTAATGCAAAAGCGCTCACCAAACAATCTGAAAACAGGAGAAAGTTTAAACTGCTCAAATGACAAGCAATTCTTCAGTAATTTTGGACTAGTAATTTTTTCTTCCAATAATTTAGGTGATCTTTTGAATTCACTAGAGCAAGTAACAAAACCTCTCACCAAGCTATAATTTCTTATCCATCATTCTGCTTTTCTGTATATAAAGTTGCTCAGACTTTCATTAATATAACAAAAATTCTAAAGTTCCTCAGCTTTTATAAATGAATGAGGTTTTATTACATAGGAACTCATGTATAAGCACTACCTGTTTTTTCAGAAAATAATCCTGTATTTTTACTTTCTGAGGATAATGAATGCATATTAATATAAATAGGGATAAAATTCAACCATTTCATTTTTAAATCTATAAGAGATAATGTAGTGAATCTTCTTTATTAGAGAAATTACTATGGAAAAACCTCTAAATAAGTTAAAATTCACATCTGAACTCTAAGGTGATGAGATAATTTTAAATCATGTACTTAATTGTCTTCAGCATATAGAATTTTTAGAAAAGTTCTTTTTTCATCACAGTGTGAAAACAAAACATCAGAAATAGAAGACTTCCGGAGAACCACCATTAGGCATATGAACTATCTCTATGTTGCAGGTCATCCGGAAAGGAGAGGTGAGCTGCTGCTGGATTTGCACGGCCTGCAAGGAGAATGAATACGTGCAAGACGAGTTCACCTGCAAAGCCTGTGACTTGGGGTGGTGGCCCAATCCGGATCTCACAGGTAGGAGCTGCCGCATGCAGAAACTCTCTTTGACTATTGGCTTTTCCTGTGTGCGCCTTGTTGGAAATGTGAGCAATCAGCTCATGTCCTTTGGATGTTCCCGTCAAAGAGTACACACAACCCGTGTAAATTTTCTGTGATCTATAGTAAAAAGAAAGGTTATTTAAATCTAAGTAAAAATGTTTGGAAAGGGTATTCTGGTATACCAGTCATTTTATTTCTTTTTAAAAATTTTATCTGAAGATATTTCTAATCACTTGAATTTATGTTTGCACATTTTCCTTGAACACCGTGTATGAGGCACTACTGCAGGACCCAAAGGTACAGAAATAATCCTTTGAGTAGTAAGAATGTTCATGTACGTCCTCGTGCCTCCTGACCATCCAGATAACAAAAATTTTTATTTTAAAAATGTGTAAGGCAGCATTAAAAAAAGGAAAATGTATGTTCTTTTTGTTTCCATACATTGGTATCAAACAAACATGATTTTAAGTTAATAAAACTGGAACTAGCCTGACTGGGTGGTGGCGCAGGGGATAGAGCACCAGACTGGGATGCGGAGAACCCAGGTTCGAGACCCCGAGGTCGCCAGCTTGAGCGAGGGCTCATCTGGTTTGAGCAAAAAGCTCACCAGCTTGAGCCCAAGCTCGCTGGCTCAAGCAAGAGGTTACTCGGTCTACTGAAGGCCCGCGGTCAAGGCACGTATAAGAAAGCAATCAATGAACAATTAAGGTGTTGCAATGTGCAACGAAAAACTAATGATTGATGCTTCTCATCTCTCCGTTCCTGTCTGTCTGTCCCTGTCTATCCCTCTCTCTGTAAAAAAAAATTAAAAAATAAAATAAAATAAAAAATAAATAAAACTGGAACTAATTTTATTTTTTGGAAAAAACAACAACTCACTCCCACGGTTCAGCGAGCATAAAAAAGAACTCACTACTCAAAGGGTTAAAGTCTATTAAAGAAGAAACGTGTAAAAACATAACATATAACGGATATTAACAGTATAATGGAGACTTTTTTTTTTTTTTTCTGAAGCTGGAAACAGGGAGAGACAGTCAGACAGACTCCCGCATGCGCCCGACCGGGATCCACCTGGCACGCCCACCAGGGGCGATGCTCTGCCTACCAGGGGGCGATGCTCTGCCCATCCTGGGCGTCGCCATGTTGCGACCAGAGCCACTCTAGCACCTGAGGCAGAGGCCACAGAGCCATCCCCAGCGCCCGGGCCATCTTTGCTCCAATGGAGCCTTGGCTGCGGGAGAGGAAGAGAGAGACAGAGAGGAAAGCGCGGCGGAGGGGTGGAGAAGCAAATGGGCGCTTCTCCTGTGTGCCCTGGCCGGGAATCGAATTCATTTTTTTTTTTAATGGAGTCATTTATAGTGTTGTAAAGTTTGCTAGGGAGACAAGGAAACAAAAGGAAGCCCAGATGTAAAGGAGAACACGAAAAACATAAGAGCATATATAAAATTTGGGGAAAACCATGCAACAAGTGTGTGAGGTTGGCTGGTAGACAGGAGGGCCTGGGAGGGAAGTGGTCAGTTATGAGGTCTAATGGCCACACTGGCAGTGGGTGGTCAAGAGCCCTCACGTGGTCTTTTCCTAAGTATTTATATTTGGATTTTGACTTGAACACAGGAGAACTATTGAACTATTGAAGAATTTAAAGTGATTTATAATAGGATGTTTGTGTCTCAGAAGGATGCTTCTGGTAGTAGGATGGTGGAGGGTAGACTAGATTGAAATCAGAGAAGTCAGGAAGCTATCACAGTGGTCCAAGGGGGTAATTTCAAAGGATGCAAACTAGGGCGTTTACAGTGGGAACGTAGAGGAATAAATGAATGTAAGAGATGATTCACTGGTAAAAAAAACAGTGGGGTTCCGGCCCTGGCTGGTTGGCTCAGTGGTAGAGCATCGGCCTGGCGTGCAGAAGTCCCAGGTTCGATTCCCGGCAGGGCACACAGGAGAAGCGCCCATTTGCTTCTCCACCCCTCCCCCTCTCCTTCCTCTCTGTCTCTCTCTTCCCCTCCCGCAGCCGAGGCTCCATTGGAGCAAAGATGGCCCCGGGCGCTGGGGATGGCTCCTTGGCCTCTGCCCCAGGCGCTAGAGTGGCTCTGGTCGCAACAGAGCGACACCCCGGAGGGGCAGAGCATAGCCCCCTGGTGGGCAGAGCATCGCCCCCTGGTGGGCGTGCCGGGTGGATCCCGGTCGGGCGCATGCGGGAGTCTGTCTGACTGTCTCTCCCCGTTTCTAGCTTCAGAAAAATACAAAACAAAACAAAACAAAAACCAGTGGGGTTCCTATGGGTGGACGCTATGAGTTTATATGTTTCTTAAGAGCAATGTTCAGGTATGTGAATTTTGTTTTCTACAGACACTGGTATGAGCTCACACAGGAGAGGTATTTTACAAATACTTTGTCAACTAAGTTTGTCCTCTGGGTAACCTAACCCTTCATTTGAGAGACAGGAAACTGAGACCTAAAGAGGTATACTCGTGTGCCCAAAGTCATGGCACTAACTAGAGGCAGAACCCAGTTCACTGACTCCTGATCTTACGCCTCCCTGGGTGTAGACGACAATCATTAGAGAGGGTAACATTCCTGATTGTTGTTCACTTTTTTACTTGTTTTCAAATAAGAATACAAGACTAAGAAACTATATGGCTTATTTAAAGCACATTAAAAATGACTGAGTTAGTAGAACCAGGTCACATAATTAAAATGATGCTTATTAAGTGAGAGTGCCTTGTAAAATGTTAATCCTATTAGAAAAAAATTAATCTAAAATGAGTACCAGAAATCCATTAGGTATCACCTAGTATAAAGGCCTTTTTAAAGAAAAGGAAATTAAATCAGAGTATTTTTGAAGGTACAAACTGTATTTCATCTTTTAAATTCTCTGGCTAAAAACTGGTTTTCAACTTTAATGAGCCTAAAAATTACCTTGGAATTACCTATCTGCTTGAGATGCTCTTTCACTAGTTCTGAGATGGGATCAAGCAGATTCTGAAGCACTTAATTCCTGTCCCATTCTTCCAGAAACACTACTCTTTAGCTCATAGCCTGGTGTCTTGAATGTAATAGCTTCCTAATAAATATTTGTTCTATTGAGAGAATTACAAAGAAGAAGAGACTCATCCAACTTCATCTAGGTCAATGCAGTTGGTTAACAGAGGAACCACGATGAGAATCCCTGGTTCTAATGCTCTCTCACTGTGCCCTTTGTGTCTGGTTGTGGGAAATGGACTGGCTTGGAAAAGCTTTTCCAACCTTTCTTTGGACACACGCCACCTCTTCCTCTCATTCTGTGCCTCTCTTCACATTTTTATTGTCCTTCATAATGTATGCTTCCTGCTGGGCCTTTTTGTCTTGAGTAAGCAGGTCTCCTTAGATCACCACTGTGCTTGAGAACTGGGTTGAATTAATAGTCAGTCCACTCTGTTACTTGAATGAGACCATAGCTGACAAGAAGAGGCTCAAAACAGAGCTAGCCTCTTTTTCAGGTGGACCTTGGAAGTCAGAAATCCTAGCTTTGTGGTACAACAGTTTTTTTTCCCTTGTCTACATTTTGTACAGTTTCCCCAAACTTTTCCTACTTCTCCATTTTCACATTAATTGAGGCTTAACTCATACATTAAAAAAAAAACTTCTCCCTGGCCGGTTGGCTCAGCAGTAGAGCGTCGGCCTGGCGTGTGGGGGACCCGGGTTCGATTCCCGGCCAGGGCACATAGGAGAAGCGCCCATTTGCTTTTCCACCCCCCCCCCCTTCCTCTCTGTCTCTCTCTTCCCCTCACGCAGCCAAGGCTCCATTGGAGCAAAGATGGCCCGGGCGCTGGGGATGGCTCCTTGGCCTCTGCCCCGGGCGCTAGAGTGGCTCTGGTCGCGGCAGAGCGACGCCCGGGAGGGGCAGAGCATCGCCCTTGGTAGGCGTGCCGGGTGGATCCCAGTCGGGCGCATGCGGGAGTCTGTCTCTCCCCGTTTCCAGCTTCAGAAAAATACAAAAACAAAAACAAAAACAAAAAAAAAAAACTTCTATGTTAAAATTTTAAAATTCAAAAATCTTTTAAAAATGTGAAATGTTACAATAATAGAATTCAAAGTTATATATTTTATTCTGGAGAGATCTTCCATTGTGGGTATATCATCTGTCCACTGTCAAATGATCACTACCATTGATTACGGCATTTTGACTTAGTGAAGTATAAAAAAAATCCTCTTTCATTATAAATAGATGGATATGAATACAATTATCCTTTTAAAGAATTTAATCTATCCATTATATTTATAAAAGTCATTTTAACATTCAAATGAGTTGAGCCAAGCAACAGCTCAGACTGCCTTTATCTATCAGCAGGCAAGTGTCTCCTATATCCAGATTAATTTGCAAATCTTATGTTTAGGATTCTTTGGAATATACATCTCTCACACTAATTTATGCGTAGTGTGAAAGGCCATCTGTTGTTTCTGCATCCTTTTGGTCTTAGACATGAATGGAAAATGAGATCTCGTTTGCCACTTATTTTGTGCCATGTGAGACTTGGACCAAGGGTGCAGAGCATGACAGTGTTGTTGGTTGTTGCCATGGTAGCAGTGGTTGTTGAAAAAGAAAATCTACAAGCACAGAATACCAAAAATCAGTGGATATATTCAGCAGAGTAAATATATTGCCTTTAAGTAGGTATTTTATTTTCATGGGTAGATTTTTTTTTTTGGACTGTATTTTAGTTAATATGAGACATTATTCTTGTCTGAGAAATGGTGATTTTTTTAAATTGAAGATAGAATTTGTTAAAATGTGTTTAAAACACTTGTATGAAATAGCTACTTTCCATATATGTTCCAAAGATTCTAATATTAATGAATAAAAACATGTTTATAAGTGGATTTTTATTTTGATCAGCATGTGCTTTTGGGCTATAAAGAAAAATCGGCATATTTTTTAGAGAAAGTTATTTCTGAGGCTGTTAATAAGTTTTTTGTATTTTCTTCTTGTGAAAGATGCACATTTTAATTCAGCATTTAAATTTTGCACCTTATTTTTTATGATGCATAAACAGGGATCTCTTCTGCCAGAATATATAACTTGACAGTAGTTTAACAATTCATGGGCCAATTATATATAATCTGATGCTTCTAATTTCTTTTAAAAAGTCAAATAGTTTAAGATCATTCCTCAGAAAACCAGACTACATTAAATTTAATCACTAAAAATAGAGGTAGTAAATTATAGAAATTAACTAATTTTAACTCTTTTTCTTTATTTTGGTAGTTGCTGTGATCTCTCATACTATCTGTTCATTTATTTAATTTTATTTTGTACACTACCATATGCTTTACGCCAGGCAGTTTTTTGCAAGTAACTGGGGACATATGGGTGAAAGAAGCCAGGTTTATATTCGGGAGGATGAGCTTTATATGAAACTAGACATGTAAACAGTCAATTATGATAATAAACCCCACAAAAAGAATATGTGCAAAATGTCATAGGAACACAGAATAGAAAAGCAATTACTGTATTTCTCCCAGGGAAGAGAAAAACCTGCACAGGGTAAGGTACATTTGAGTTAAACATTGAATAATAAATATAATTTTATCTTGTAGGTAATTCATATGAATGTAATAACATTAAAGAAAGCATTTCAAGAAAGCCTTGTATAATCATGAAGTATTATTATAAATGTTATTAAATGCCCAAGACATTTTGGGTAGAATAATTGTGGCCTTTATTTTTTTATTCATATTAAATTTGTCTTTACCTAATTGAAAAGAAGTCTGATATTAAATTTTACTTCCGCCGATGCATTTGGATCTTACAAGTAAACCAATATTTGGTTTGAAAGTTAGAAATATTCCCTGGTCCTCAGATCAGAGTCATTGCAGCCTCTCTTGGATGTTGCTCAGTAATCTATAGTCAGCTTGAAGAAAACTGACTTGTCGATGGCTCTAGATTCTCTGGGATAACTCTAACCTGGAAGCTGTTGGCTTCTTAAATATAATATGCACAACTCCCATTATGTCTTCTCCTTTTGGACGCTGAGGGTCAGGTAGGCTCGGGATACTCCTCACTACATATTCCTACTCCTCACCTCCATCCTTCCTAGTCTCGGAATTCCCAAATACATCTGAGGTTGGACAGTCACTCTTCTTTTTAAAACTCAAAACAGAACAACAAATTACGTTATATTACACAGTACATTACATAGCTGGACAATCTGGACACTACAGCTAATTACCTAAATATATCAAAACTAGTGCCTCTCAAATTTAGGATGTCTTAAGAAAGTAGAAGGAAGAAAAAAAGAAGGAGTAGGAGAAGAAAGATCAGAAATACTTTTAAGAAGTTTATTCAAGATGTAAATGTTCAATCCCAAGCCCCAGCGGATACTGTTTTGGGTTGTCCTGGATTGGCATTGGAAAGCCTGGTTTTCACATAGAGAAATATAAACTAGGATCTTCATGAGAGATACAACATAAGAGATAAATCATAGTGGAGTTGTAGGTATATTGTTTTGAGGTGTTATAATAAACTGCGACTGTTACAACACAAGAATACTTATATCCCCTTCTAGTGTACAGACTTTTTTTTTCTTCATTTGTGTACAGTACGCTGTGTAGGATAAGCCTACTGTACAACTAGACTGGGTGACTCTCTGATTATCTGTAGAGATGCCTGAGTATTTGTCGTTGACTCTCAGCTACATTAAGGAAACTGGGATTTGTGATATGCATTTGAAAGTTTGAAACTCTGTAACATACCTAATATTTGTTTGATATGATTGAGTGATTGAGTTAGAATAATGACTATCTATAAAATATAGGCTTAGGCAAGTATGTACTTATTACTAATAAGGGGAACACTGAAGACACACTCAGGTTTGTATAGCTTTGTAAAGTAAAAAGGTGTGGAGTATGCAAGAGTACAAAAGAATGTGATGCATACAAGAACCTTCTAAAGATTATCTTGTGCAGAAGACCATTGTGTAGTCATCAACTTGCTCCACATTTCTTGGGATAACACTCAATGTCCATGGCCTTCTGCTTCTGGAGGGTGTCTGCAGAAACTCAGATAGCCTTGCTGGTGGAGAAGGTGCGGATTGAATGTGTACCCTTGGGTGGGCCCACAGCTATGGGAACCAGCTGGAAGTTACAAAAGCGACTCATGGAGCGTGGTTTGTTACTGTAGTATTCATCATAGCAATCAGATGGCACCAGGAGAAATGGAGCCCCTGGCCAGTGTGAGTCAGAGCAGTGCAGGACGGAGACCCTGAAGAAGAGACCCCACGTATACTGAGTCTGCAGATTGATTTTCCAGAGTCATCAGAGGAGGAAGTTCTCCAGTGTCATGTTTCCAGCCTTGATCAGGAAGCCCTGTATTCAAGAGGTCATCATTTAAGGTTTACAGATGACCTCCTGAGGAGGCAATCTTAAAAAGTTCAAATCAGACACATCCAAGTCACTTAGCAGATGTGTTTATTTGAATTTTGATCTTGGAGTTCCAATCCTCAGGCCCATGAATGCCAAGAGGGAACCCTCCTCTTTGGGTTGGAGATTTTTGGCTGCTGCATCTTCTACATTGAGCTTCTTCTCATGCAGTTCTGTGCTACGAACCTTGTTTCCAGAAGATTCTTCAGCTGTAGGACATTTTACCATTGATGCCCATAATGCAGAGTCATGTCTTGCAGATGGGGCCAGTGACCCTCTCACCTACCCACCCACCTACCTGCCTGCCTGTGCATTGGTCAGAAAATGATTCATGTGAGGGTGTAACTGTGGGAAAATGAGCAGGCCTTAAGTGCCTTAGGCAAATGTCTGGGTGAAGTAAATTGGGGGAGTGGTGGTCTGTGTGTTATGCAGCAGTCTAGGAGGGTACAAGTTGGTCATGCACAAATTCTGTTAGAAACTGCAGGTCTAGTTTGGGCATTCCGACTGCATTGCAAACTGCTAAGAGAAGGGAATGGTTGAGATGCTGACAGTAATCTTTGATTCATCTTGTCCTATGTTTTTTAACTTAAGTTTTTCTTGATTAGATTTCAAAGTGGTGTTGTCATTCAAATGGGAGGGTGAAGGTTGTAGGAGGAGAGGGCACAGCTTTACACTGTCCTGGGAGGGTGGGGGGAAGAAAGGGAGGGGTGATTAGTTACATGGCAGAGGGTGGAGGGGGTTGTGGGAATTCTCAGGACAAAACATTAATAGGCAGAGCTCTGGAGAATTTAATAGAGCTGGTGGACAAAGAAAATACTAGTCGATATTAGGAAGTTGAAAATGGTAGTTGAATTGTTGCTTGGAAGCACGCAATTTCCTAGGAAACTTTCTAAAGCACTTAGAACTCTTGGTGCAGGGGAAAGGCAAAGCTGTGTTGCTTTGCTGAAAGGTGGGGAAGACTGGAAAAATGTAACTGAAAACCTGAGAATCAGTCCCCTGAAAGATGGATGTGTCTGGATGTGTACTGGTAGGGCATTGCTTCACTGCTTTGCAAGCTTCTTAAGTGGTTTATTAGAAGGTGTGAAGGTGAGTCTTATAAAAGACTTTAAGTGCTCTAATTGGGGGCTTTTACAGTATTAAGATTGAGATTCTGGTATACACTTAAGATGAAATTAGATGTATTCTTTTGGGTTACCTTTCTGGGTTTGTTACTCATTTTTGTACACTGAGGGGTTGTGGTTGACAATTCTGAGCAAAGTGAAAAAAAAATGCTATCTAAAGAAATTGTATATGTTACATCATGCCTTACAAACACATCACTTGTCTTTTCCTTGTGGTCAGATTAATAACAACAAAAGTTTTGGCTGACTATCGTCTTTTCATAGTCGTTCTCACAAAGAGAATCAAGTAACTTTTTGTGGTCACTGTAAATTGACTGCAATATCTGGTAGCAAACAGTCCATATACCAAGGTTCGAGTTTATAATCCATCATATCTTTAGTTTGAAATTTGTGTTTTTAAACCGATCCAGTACTAGAGAGAAAATTATCAGCCAGAATTAGTTTCAGGAGTAAGAGCAAAATGGATGGGTAGGGTTTTAATAGATGCGGTCTAACTGTAAAAATTTAAGGAAGGATCTGAAAATGCTTTATGATATCACATGTTTGTATGTGCTATGCTGCTGACTTAACATATCTAGATCATTGTGTAGCATTTTCATATTGACACAAAAAGAAAGATTTATAATAATCTAGGTACCTATTATCATCTATATACGCATGTTCTCTGTCCCCATCCATCTCCCATTTCTGTGGAGTCATTTGTCCATAAGGATTCTGGGAAAAAAACCATTTCCTGGATAAGTTCTTAAATTATACATTTTGTAGGTATTTTTATGACTAGAGCAGCTATAATTTGAGCAGGTGTAAGTACATCTTATTTGGAAGTAAATCCTACCTATTAAATATTGACGGTTTGAGTCCAGAGAATAATGTATCACTCTAATAATAAACCCAAAGTAAGAGTTATATGCTAGAACATAAGGCTGGTAAAATTTTTCACTATTTAAGTGGTTTTATTAAATAAAGATATCTGATATAGTGAGGTTATTGGTACACATAAAGGTACAGATATCAACAAGATAGTGTTGCTTCCTTTCGAAGTTCAGAGGAGAATAGGGAGTCCTTGGGTATCAATGTCTCTCATTGAATTAAGTCATTGGACAAATTTAAAAAGCTGTCCTTCTGAGCTTTAGCTAATGTGGAACATTGATTATTTAAATGATGGTTCTGTTTGCAGTATCTATAGATTGTCTTGTCTATAGGTTCCCAAGACATAGAGAATAGAGGTTCTTTTTGTGTTTTACCTAAAGATCTGCAATCACATTAATTCCTAGTTTATTTACTTTTATTCTCTATCAAAATGTCTAGCCACATAAAATATTTATGAGTCAGTAATTTTGTATTTTAATATTTTTCTTTCTCTGGTTGAATTCCCTAATTCAGGTTTGAGCTCATTTATATGTTAGCTGTTGAGTCCACCCCAGAATTATTTGAAGATTTCCTAAAGTCAATCTTTCACCTTTATTTAGTTTATAATTTTGAATTTTTTACTAAGGAAAAACTTCTGAAATTGCCTTATGTAATGCATTTTCTATTTCTATTTTTAAAATTTTACACTACTGGGTTATTTAAATCTTCTCTTTTCTAATTTTCTGCTTTTAAACATTTTCCTCCATGAGACTAACAAGTAATTGAATTAATTGGTATATATCTGTAGTGTGGAACAATAAGTATCTAATCAAACTCATGAATTTTGCAGAAAATATTTTGCTTGTGTCTGAAGTTTAGGAAAAGCGTTAATTATAGCTCTTCATTTGGCTCAGGGTGTTAATTCAACTTCCATAGATATGATTTGTATTCTACAAATTCAAAATGTGTTATTATTTTCTGATAAAAATTCTGAGGGGTGCTGTTGTTGATTGACTGAACAGGTTCAAAACAGGTCCTGGTGGTTCCTTGTTACCATGCCTACAGAACAATGTCTTCTAAATTTATGAAAATATTTTTTTCTCACAATTTGGGAAATACTGGCATAGATCAAACATAAAATTCTTTTAAGGCATTGTCTCCAGGACCTGAGACATTTTTCTCTGTGTGTGAAATACAAAACAGACTTCATTCTCCATCTCGAATGAAAAGGTGAGCCAGGCAGGTAGGAGCACGGCTCGGTTCTTCTTTTCAAGAGATGGGTGAGGGGAGATTCCACGCTTCCCTGGTGTGTTTGTTACTAGCTGATAACTAAGTGGCCCTCAGATGGCACATACACATCACGCGTAACTGAAGGGGTGAGACTTACGATGAATAATACAATATGTGGTAAATTGGAGAATATGGATTCGTCTAAAGAATTGAAGTGAAATGTATGTTTAAAACACTCTGCTGGCCCAGAAAGTCCTTGTCTGTGAACTGCACTTGCATCTGGATAATAGCTATGCAAAAATAAAAAAATTATTAGTTTATTTCTTACTAACTTATTTAATATATTCTCACCATTTAACCTTCACTGGAAACAATGGAGCTTTCTTCTTTGTCTTCTTTGTCTTTTCAAAAATACACAACCGGCCCTGGCCGGTTGGCTCACTGGTAGAGCGTCGGCCTGGCGTGCAGAAGTCCCGGGTTCGATTCCCGGCCAGGGCACACAGGAGAATCACCCATCTGCTTCTCCGCCCCTCCCCCTCTCCTTCCTCTTTGTCTCTCTCTTCCCCTCCCGCAGCCAAGGCTCCATTGGAGCAAAGATGGCCCGGGCGCTGGGGATGGCTCCTTGGCCTCTGCCCCAGGCGCTAGAGTGGCTCTGGTCGCGGCAGAGCGATGCTCCAGAGGGGCAGAGCATCGCCCCCTGGTGGGCAGTGCGTCGCCCCTGGTGGGCGTGCCGGGTGGATCCCGGTCGGGCGCATGCGGGAGTCTATCTGACTGTCTCTCCCCGTTTCCAGCTTCGGAAAAATACAAAAAAAAAAAAAAAAAAAAGGACACAACCTAGTTTCACCCACAGAGTGCCATCCATTTATAATGCTGCTGATGGAAGTGGAAGATTCCGTCTACAGGCTCAAGTATGTCATGTTAGGATTGTGATGCAATTAAGTTCAGAAACATGATTGCCCAGAGAAAACAATAGTGTATTTTTGTTTGTGTTATAATGAAGCATTAAAAAAAAAATTAAGATAAGATAAATCTTGGAAGATGTGAATTTACCTATGCCTCTGGTAACTAGAAAGCATTGTTATTATTGATCAGTAAAAAGGTTGGATTCGTTTTAAAACTTTCTCCTTTTACAGGCTGTGAGCCCATTATTGTCCGCTACCTTGAGTGGAGCAATATAGAATCCATCATAGCCATCGCCTTCTCCTGCCTGGGCATCCTTGTGACCTTGTTTGTCACGCTCATCTTTGTGCTATACCGGGACACCCCAGTGGTCAAATCTTCCAGTCGAGAACTGTGCTATATTATCCTAGCCGGCATCTTCCTCGGTTACGTGTGTCCTTTCACTCTCATTGCCAAACCGACCACCACATCTTGCTACCTCCAGCGCCTCCTGGTCGGCCTCTCCTCCGCCATGTGCTACTCGGCTTTAGTGACCAAAACCAATCGCATTGCGCGCATCCTCGCTGGCAGCAAGAAGAAGATCTGCACCCGGAAGCCCAGGTTCATGAGCGCCTGGGCCCAGGTGATCATTGCCTCAATTCTGATTAGTGTGCAGCTAACCCTGGTGGTGACCCTGATCATCATGGAGCCCCCCATGCCCATTCTGTCATACCCAAATATCAAGGAAGTCTACCTTATCTGCAATACCAGCAACCTGGGCGTGGTGGCCCCTCTGGGCTACAATGGACTCCTCATCATGAGCTGTACCTATTATGCCTTCAAGACCCGCAACGTGCCCGCCAACTTCAATGAGGCCAAATACATCGCCTTCACCATGTACACCACCTGCATCATCTGGCTGGCTTTTGTGCCCATTTACTTTGGGAGCAACTACAAGATCATCACTACCTGCTTTGCTGTGAGCCTCAGTGTGACGGTGGCCCTGGGGTGCATGTTCACTCCCAAGATGTACATCATTATTGCCAAGCCCGAGAGGAACGTCCGCAGTGCCTTCACCACCTCTGATGTAGTGCGCATGCACGTGGGCGATGGCAAGCTGCCCTGCCGCTCCAACACTTTCCTCAACATTTTCCGAAGAAAGAAGCCAGGGGCAGGGAACGCCAAGTGAGTAATATGAGCTGGGTTGTTCTCTCCTCTTCTCTCTCTCTCTCTCTCTCTCTCTCTCTCTCTCTCTGTCTCTCTCTCTCTCTCCTATTCACCCCCCCCCTTTTTTTTCCTCTATGACTAAATCATGCTCTTTACTTTTCCCAATGTTTTCTCACATTCTGTTGGAGTAAGAATGTTACCTCGTTTTCATTCCTTTGCAAGAAAAAGGAGTCTGAAGTAGTAGCCAGCTGATCATTTCCTTAGTCTGACCTAGAATCTGCAGCTTCTCTTCTGCCCATAATTTCCTCTGTTCACTGGGTCCTCTCTCTAAGGGGCATCAGCACTCTCTGAGGTCTGGGGCAGAGACGCAATCTCTAGTTCTAATTTCTCGTTTAAAACATGGTTGAAGATCTTTCCCGATTTATTTTTATCCCTCTAGAGCCCACTGTTACTAATCTGAGATGAGAGAAAGGGAATAAAACACTTGGGGAAAATTTTCAAAACTTGACTGCAACTGAGCATCAAGTATGTCCTGAAATAAGTTCCTTTAAGCAACTGTCATATCATGTCCTCTTATGTATTGAACTTTAATGTATATTGTAAAGATATTTCATAATGCTGCCCGTAAATTGACCTATCTCTACTGCAACATAACGATCAGCATGGTTTCCTAACCATAAAGTACCAAAAGAAATAAGACCCAGATGAAGGTGATGAGCCCCAAACTTGAGAGTCAGTGCGAACATCCAAGTGCCTATTATTCTATTCTGGTAAATTTTCTAGTAGTTTGTGTAATAAACATGTTTTTCAAATCTTTTTTTCCTGTCTGCAAAGAAACATACATTAATTTTGCATGAGTTATCTTTTCTGAGACCCACAAAACAAATTTCATGTAACATTTACACTTTCAATGACATGGATTCTAATCTAAAGACAATTGAATTGTCCAAATTTTAAACAATTTCCCCATTAACAGTTTAATTTTACTTTTAAAAATAATCCTTTAAAATGAAGAATTTTAACAGTGATTATTATAAAATATACATGGTTTTATAACTATTCCATCTACCTAAACAACCTACCAAAATAAGAGGAATGGGAACTATTTTTTTTCCATTTTGCAGATGAGGAAATTGAGCCACTATGAATTTGTGTGACTCACAAGTATAATTTCACTTGGTTAGCCATTCTTTGTCTGTGTCTTAACTAGCAAAAAATTTCTCATCTTAACGTACGTCAAAAAATTGAAATGCCATAAATTTCTAGTTTTGTATCTTTATTTGCTAAGCAGCACCGTGGGCATCTTTTACAGAAATCGTGTAATTGGTTTCAGGATCACATGACAGGGTTTATGGAAAAATATCTAAAATCCATTAAGTTATTTTAAATAGGGACATCCCTAATACTTTTTAGCACTAAAGTCAGAGGGAATAATTTGCACCTACTTCTCACAGTATCAATTTCAAGTTCTTCGTGGGATGCTGATGATCAAAGTTGCTTAGTCATTTTGTCCCCTTGTCATGGCTTTATATGCTAACCAGTGTCCCCTCAGCAGCAGCCTCCTGGCAGGGAATTATCAGAAAGCTTCAGAGCAAAGCAACAGTGTCATTAAATGGAAGAAAAAATAAATAAACCATAACCACAAAATCCAGATGTAAAATGGCATAACAATTGCCATTCAGAGGAAAGAAACAAAAGGAAACAAAATGAAAATAAGGGAGAAAGCAGTTTTTCAATGGGACTATTCATAGGAACTAAGAGACCATCATTTTGCATCCCACGTGGCTATATGAGGGTCCTGTCCACCATCCACCATTATCTACCTCCAGGTTGCTAACTTTTCTGCCTTTCTTATGGTTCTTCAGAAGTTTTCATTGGAATTTTGGTCATGGGCCATTAATGAAAGCAGCTCGCCCTGGCCGGTTGGCTCAGCAGTAGAGCGTTGGCCTGGCGTGCGGGGGACCCGGGTTCGATTCCCAGCCAGGACACATACGAGAAGCGCCCATTTGCTTCTCCACCCCTCCCCCTCCTTCCTCTCTGTCTCTCTCTTCCCCTCCCGCAGCCAAGGCTCCATTGGAGCAAAGATGGCCCGGGCGCTGGGGATGGCTCCTTGGCCTCTGCCCCAGGCGCTAGAGTGGCTCTGGTCGCGGCAGAGCGACGCCCTGGAGGGGCAGAGCATCACCCCCTGGTGGGCGTGCCGGGTGGACAGTCTGTCTGACTGTCTCTCCCCGTTTCCAGCTTCAGAAAAATACAAAAAAAAAAAAGAAAGCAGCTCTTTTAACCACTTAATGAAAAGAGAGAAGCTATGTGATCAAGGTATCTTGTGCTGGAACCCAGGAATACGCGGTGTTGAAAGCTCGCCCAGTGAGTCTGTGTACAGACAGGCTGGGGACCTGGACCTGTCCGAGGAAGCACACTGAGCTCGCTGCTGGCAGGAGATGAAGCCAGTTGCTGTTACTTGAACAGGGCTGAGCAATTCCAGAGCAGCCAGGCATTGCTGCACATTCTGACCACTGTCTCACGCCTGCAGCTGCTTTCCTTATACGCTGACAATATTCCCTTCACTATATTCTATATAGTGAATTATTCATATATTGTGAATAATTCTATATAGTGAATATATATTCATATATTCTATAATGAATTTAGAAATTGATTTCATGTGGGGTCCTGCTTTTGAGAGAAAAAATAGCTTGGTCTAAACTGGAATGGTTCTCTAGGAAGTGCTGGTTTCACCAGGAAGTTGCCTAATTATTGGCTATAATTGATCAAGCACTGTAAGATTATTACCATAAAAACTTAATCTAATAATTATAACCTGCAGCTTTCTTAGTGTAATCTGTAGCTTCTCCAAGTTGTACTGCATAGCTCAGCTGACCGAGAGAGGGGAATTTGAGGCTAAACTGGTATGGAAAACAAACATTCATTTATTCACCTTTTTAAAATTTATCCTGTTGTTGCTGCTCTTATAACTCTCTCTGTGGCAATAATTTTAAAACATAACAATAATCTAAGTCCCTGCGTATTCAGCTTTTTATTGTATCTTTTGCTGTTTTGTCACCAAAGTTACAAAAACTATAAATAATCTAATATTTTCTACTGCAACAAAAATCTAACAAAATCTTGCCGACCAAAGCAGGGGGCTGAAAAACTCCGGAGAACAAACACATCACCCAGTGAGTTTCCTGCCATTCTGGATGTGTGATTCCTACGTTTATGGTACACTGAGGGTGTTGGGTAGTCTGTAGATATATCTATTGATATAAACAGAGAACAGATGCTGTCGTGAGGAGCTTCCAACTGACCTGTTTGAATATTATTCTGAGGAATTACAAGTCTAACTACACTATCATAACAGGCTGTTTCTGAGAGACATGGGTGGATGACATTGTGGGACTGGATTTACAAAATTTATTTCAATTTTTAAATATTTTTCATAGCCGGATATCTGACTCAACCAAAGGTCTGGGCACTTGTTTTACATATTCCAAACGTAATGTCAGAGGAATTTCATCAATAAATCTGTTGCTCTAAGTTACTTGAGTTACTTATAGTTAGAAATTCGATTAAACATAATCCTATCCTGGAATATCAACTCAATTGTATACTCGCCTTGACATTTCTGATTTCTTTAGCTGTTAGTTTAATGCATTTGAATGAGAAAATATTCAGGCTTAACCTAATATAAAGATATGGGTAAAATACTCTTTGTTTGCAATAAAAGAAAGATAGAACTCCATAGACATTCATAATTAAGTAAATTATTTAGATCCAAATTATTTACTACTTATTTTTAAAGCCAAAAATGAGTTAACGTTATGCAACTGAAAATTAAAATATTATGTAAATGACTTGCTTCCTTTAAACAATTATATTGACGACTAAATGTCAAGCTAACATTTCTAGTTAGTTTCTGGATAAATAACCTCAATGAGTGCCAAACAATTTGATGGCACGGGGAGTTAAAATGTGACAATGCACTCCCATGAGCTTTGCATGCATAACTGTATTCAAAACTAAAACAATGACAATCACAAAAAAAAAGGCCTTAGATTGATGCAAACAAGTAATTTTAAAACATGGGTGTTTAAGTAAATAGATATTATGTTCCTGTGATTGTTTTTTTAAGCATTTGAATATATGTTTTTGGTGAGTACAAGAACTAAGAACTAAGAACATAAAATATTAAATGAAATAATGCTATGAGGAAATTTTACTCTTGGTCTGCTAGAAATATTTTTTTGTGTCCACAAGTAAAGGTAAATATTAGAGCTTATACCCTGGGTAGCATTTTAGTCTCTTTCCTCCTTTGGTTATGAAAAGAAATATGATAGTGATCCAACAGACATCACAATCAAAGAGAGATGATAGGTTCTCTGTCATCTCTGTCTCATAGCTTGTAAATGAGAAAATCTGTCATTCTGAAATGATTTTTCCCTTAATAATACATATAATGCATGACTTTAAAAATTTATTACAATTATTTACTTGCTTTTATGTAAATATCAGAAGGATTTATCAAAACAAAGTATGATACTTGTCATAGACTTTTACTACTTCATAATAACATTCATGGAGCACCTACTGCTTATTTATTCAATCAATCATTGTTTCAGCAGTAAGCTTAGAAGCACTTAGGTACTTGATATGGTGCTAGATAATATTCAGGATAAAAAAGACATAAGAGGCAGGGACTGACTGCATCAGTCTTGCAATATTGTAAGGGAAGCATTCAAAATTATGATAAAGTATAGTGGATTAGGTGCCATAACTGAGGACCAGTATAACATTATGAGTGCTCAGGGAAGGAAGAGATTAAGTTCAGCTAATAGAGTAGTGAAAGATCGAAAAAGCTTTCTTAATAAAAGTGGAATTTGAACTTGACCTTAAAGGATGCTTTTCAACAGGACAAACTGTGCTATAATGAGACCATTTCAAATATGGAAAATAACATGAGTGAAAATTCAGAATGTTAATGCACCTTCAGGCCACAGCGTGAAATCTGGTGTGAAGAAGTACAAGGAGAGGTGTAGTGGTGGGTAAATTTATAAGTGCAAAATGGGGACAGATTACAGATAATGACCAATAGTCTGATAAGAAGCTTAGTTATTTTTTCATATAACTCACAAGATGCATTAAAGATTTTTGTAGTTTTATGATCATGTGTAAGCTTTTTGTGAGGAGATTGACTATAGAAAGACTAGTTAATAGAGTGCTATAATAAGCCAAATGACAGGTTAAAAATAAAAGTCTTAAACTAGAGCCGTGAAATGAAAGTCAAACCCAAAGCATGCACATGCAAAATTTTTGCGAACTTGATTTATTGGAACTGAAATATTGGTTTGCAGAAAGAAAGGAAGGGGTACAAAATAGAATTTAACTCTCATAATTTGAGCCTGGGTGGCTGGAAAAAATACTGCTACCATAAAAACAAATTCAACGGCAGGAGTAGGACTGAGGAGATGTTGATGAATTGGGTTTCAGATATTTCAATTGAAAATACTATAAAAAACATCCAAATAGAGACATTTGTAAGTTATTTAGAAATTTAAGTCAGGAGCTCAAGAGGAAAGTCTGAGCAAGAGTTCTAGATTTTGAAGGCTCAATTGTTAGAATATGTCAAGAGGATAAAACAGTGATATGACCTAAGAAAACAAGAAGGTGGGAGGAAGAACATAAAGAAAATCAGAAGACAATAAACAGAAAGAAATCAAACAGAATGAGGAAAACAGGGATAGCAGTATCGTGGAAACCAAAAGGGGCCTGTGTCCTAGGCAGCTCAGGTTGCCATAGTAAAGTCCCACAGACTGGCTGGCTTCAAAAACAGACACTTATTTATATTTTACTGGTCTGGAAGCTGAAAGTCCACATCAGGGTGCCAGTATGGTTGATTTCTGGTGAGACCTTGCCCCTTGGGCTGAAAACAGCTGCCATCTAACTGTATGCTCACTTAACCTCTTCTCTTATAGGCACGAGGGAACAGAGAAATGGAGAGAGAACTGTCTAGTGTCTCTTTGTATAAGAACACTAATCCCATTTAAGTGACACTCTCATGACCTCAACTAACCTTAATATCTTCCAAAGATTTCTCTTAGTACCATTACATTGGGGGTTAGAACTTCAACATATGAATTTAAGTGGGAGGACAAATAATCTGTTCATAACAGAAAAAAGAACATGGGATCCTTGATATACCCCAGGATGGAGACACCTTGGTTCTCCTGCAATGGTTTTAAGGGTGTGATGTGAATAGAATTTCTATTGCAATAAGTTGAAGAGTGTGCCATTCAAGGGATTAATTCAGAAGGTTAGAAAGTATTTAAGGAGGCCAGGGAAGAGAAAAGAGTGGTATAACAGAAGAGAAATTAAAGCGTGCTTGTAATATCAGAGAAAGGAGTCAACAGAGAAAGAAAAATTGAAAATATAGAGAGATTGTATGGTTTATGCTGGGCAGCCTGACCCATTAATTTAGAGTTTATATGCTAACATAAAACTCTACATTACATTTTCATGTAAAAAGAGTGCTAAAAACTGAGGACATGCATCATTATTATCAGCTCATCCTATCCATGCTCTTAGAATGGGGAGCTGTGCATCTGCTGAAAGTGGAGGCATACAAGTGTTACTCAGTGTGAGATGTGTATGAGGAAGGACACCCTGTTGGACATGGCTTGGCAACCTGTCCATGCTTGGCCACAGCTAAAGAAGGATGAGGTCATTTGCATTCCATCTGTTAGTCTTAGTGTCCAGTGTAAAGTGTTACCTACTCAAAAGGGTAACATGTGAACAACGTGTTTCTAAAGCTAATTCATGAGTAAAAATGTTAACAGCTTGCAAAATGAAGAAAACAAGAAGGAAATACCAGTACAGCCTGACCAGGTGGTGGCGCAGTGGATAGAGCATCGGACTGGACACGGAGGACCCAGGTTCAATACCCCGAGCTCGCCAGCTTGAGTGTGGGCTGATCTGGTTTGAGCAAGGCTCATTAGCTTGGACCCAAGGTCGCTGGCTTGAGCAAGGGGTCACTGGGTCTGCTGTAGCCTCCTGGTTAAGACACATATGAGAAAGCAATCAATAAGAAAAAAGGTGCTGCAATGAAGAATTGATTCTTCTCATCTCTCTTCCTTCTGATCTGTCTCTGTCTGTCCCTCCCTCTGTCTCTTTCTGTTTCTGTAAAAAAAAAAAAAAAAAAAAAATGAAGAAGAAAGCCCTAGTACATTTGGAAGTTTCAGTCATGAGAATAGAACCTATTGGCTCATTAATTACAATCCTTTGATTGCAAGTATAGAAGCCAATTAGACTAGCCTAAGCAACAGGGGGTGAGTTATTAACAGAAAGAATATAGGGAACAGTTTTAGGTATGTCATGGTAAGAAGGTTTGGATTGTTTCTGGGCCATGTAGGGGACTGGATTCCTAGGGGTAAAGGCTCCAGACTTCTAGGTCACCCTCTGTCTCCCTGCCTCCCTTCTCATTTTCTCTTCGTAGAGCTGCTTTGTGCATTTGTTGGTCCCTCATGGCGAGTCCAAGGACAATAATCCCAATTCTCTTGAGTTTATATGTTATTATAGGACTAGCTACCCAGAGAGACTGCTTCCTTTCCTCTACACAGGTGGTTCTACATAACACAGAAAGGAACTGATTGGCACATCTGGGCTCAGGGGTCTATCCCAGGTCAGGTTTATGATGAACAAAGGGTGGAGTAATGGGGTATAAAACTGTCTTCCAGGGGATCATCACTCCTGTTCTTCATGGGTAGGATCAGGGAGGCAATTCACAGATGATTTGACATGAGCAGAAATCCTGCAAGTGTCTAGCAAGGAAATCCCATCTCCATCCAACCCCATCTTTTCTTCCTGGCCATCTATATAAGTCACTTCTATGTACCAGCATTTTATATTTAGAAATGTTGACAAAGAAAAGTTGCAAAACCTTCATACAGGTGGCTAGCCAGCCAGCCAAATAATTAATCACCTACCCATGCAAAATAGGAACGAATACTCCACGAATATTCCAAATTCTAGTAGATATGCCAGTGGAGGAGAAAGAAAACACCATAGCTGTGACACACCATTTATTATGAAGGTACGAGGCGGAGATTCAAACAAATTGAACAACTAGACCTTGTCTTTGCTACTTTTCTAGAGATTCCTGGATATAAACTGCTTCTAAATTGCCTCAAACTAAACAAAGGAGAGGAAAAAGAGGTGTCTTGCCTTTTTGAAAGGAAAATAGATCATTATGATATTGTCTTTGAATGGACTAAAATATATATATATCAAAAATTACAGGCCAACAATGAATTATTACTTATTGTTAATAGAATAGAAAAAAATCAGCAAATATTAATCGAGTTAACAAAAAAATGTGTCTGTAATTTGACTTTATTTCAAAGGGTAAGGGGAACCTCGTATAATTGAAGGCAACTTAATAGTACCCTCTATACAGATTATCTTCAAGATAAATGAGGAGTCTACCGCTAACAAAATTAGGCCAGATCCCCAGTGATACTGCCAAACATATTGGAAAACAACTTCTGAAAAGAAATCAATAACCATAGGAAATACTTTCCTTTCCCTGATTTCCCAGTTATGAAAGTAGATACTGCTGCTTTGCTACTAGTAAATGTTCTCAAACACTGTGGGTATTAGTATCATTTTCTACTTGGGCAAATTTGGCACTGATTATGTTATTTGGCTTAGGCAGGTAAGGGATGGGAAAAAGGTATTAACAAAGGCAAAAATAAATACCTGCAAGATCAAAGTAGAATAAGAGAAATTATGACAAGGGGGCAGAGATGAGGGTGAGGGGGCAGAAAGGATGACCATAGCTCTGTCACCAGCCAGCTCTGTAACCTTAGCCCTTGATTCTGTCTGTGCCTTCTTGCAAGCAATAATATTTCAAGTGATTTTTAGTAAGGGTTTCATAATTCAGTTCGTTGTTTAAAAAAGTATATATAGGGGTTACTGTTTTACAAATTGTGGGCAGTTTTCTGGAGAAGATCTATTGCATGGTCCATGACTGCACAGAACTTCAAGTTGAGTGGAGGGGAGGACAGCAGCATGAAATCTGCCAATGACAACGTGGCAGGGCAAGCCCTGTGACAGAGGAAGGAGAGTGTGCTTGTGCAGGAGGCAGGTAGCAATGGCCTCTACCATGGACCTTTGAGTCAGGGGAGGTCTCAAACGTCGATACTAATCAAGGAAGAGCTATGACCATGATTCCATTAGCTAGAAGCTACACCAGCCAGGGGGTTAAGGTGGGGGAAATGCAGCAAGAGTGTTCTAGGCACAGGGGCCACTATGTAAGGGAATGTGGAGGCAAGGAAGACCACATCATATTAGAAAAATGGAGGGAAAGGAAGGTTTCAATAATGTTGACAGGAATTTGTTATTAAAAATTTTTGTTTACCTTTGAATGTTTGAAGCCAAAAGTTCTTCTAGGGCAGTCCCTAGCATGGAATCAGTTTTGCTCTGAGAGTTGGAATGATTTCAAGGCCAGACATCACCTTTTAGAAGTATTTAGTTTACTTATATGTTGTTAATTGAATTTATTGGGTTACAGGTTTAGTTGTGCAACTCAATAAAATATCATCTGCACAACTTATTGTGCACCCATTGCCCCAAGCAAAGTCTCTTTCGTCCCCATTCCTGGTCCCTTTGCCCACCTCCACCTACCCCCCACATACCTTTTAAGACTAGGAAGAGAAATATTGACTCATTCACTCTGCAAATTATTTTCAAGCACCTGCTGTGAGCGAGGCATTGGGCAAGTGCAGGGAATACAGTGGTGAACAAATTGGATCTGGCCCCTGCTTTGTGGAAATTGAAATCTAGCCAGGAGACCAGACACTGAATGAGTAACCACAAGTGTAGTGAGTTCTTTTAAGGATCAATTCAAGGTGTTGCAGGGAGTGCTGTGAGGAGGATCTGACCAGTCTTAGTGCATGGAAGTTGGAAACATTCCCCAAAAGAAGTCTAATTTTCCCTAAGACTTCTGAACAAGAAAAGGGGTTAGCTAAGAAAGGAAGGTAGCCAATAGGGTAGATAACTCAAGAAATCAAAGTGTAAAGGCTCTGAGCAGGGTAAAACACTGATGGCCGAAGGGAAGGCAGCCCTCCCAGGATTCCTGGGGGTGAGAAAGAAGGCACACGTGATAAGAAGAGACTGGAAGGGTCCACGGAGACCAGCTCGCCCGGGGCCTCGTCACAGGCTTTAGGATCTCATCCCCTGAATAATGGAGAACTGCTAAAGCCACAAAATGGGGGTGCACTGTGGTCAGTGAGAAGTGTGTGTCAGCACCTGCACCCCGCCCTCAGTGTGGGGGTGGACAGGCGAGTGCCCCGGGGGGTCAGGGCTGTTGCAAAGTCCACCCGGAAGATCACAGTGATTTGACCTAAGGCTTTGACAGTTGGGGTGAAGAGAATAAGTTGAACATAAAGAAATTTTTAAAAGATAAAAATAAAAGTGGAAATAAGGTTGCTTTACCAAATTCTATCTTAAGATCCACAGAGTAAGCAGAGATATGCTTTCACCTCAGGGATGTTTGGCTCCAAAGCTTATAATGTTTGAGCTGTGACCAGATTAAATATGTTCACACCACTAAAGCATGATTGATCTGTAAGAAGGTGAGATTGATCAGACCCAAAAGAAATAAGCAATTACCAGAACTAACAATTGGAATGGTAAGAGAGCTCTCTGGTGTGAGGTTACGTTGAGGGGCTTGTTCCCCATGGGCTTTCTGAAAACTGAAGTCCGAATGATAAGGTGATCCCTAAGACCAAGAGGTGAAACAAACTACTTAGCTTCATGTCATCAAAAGCTTGAGTATTGAAACTTGCCAGCCCCCCCCCCCTTCTTCTGATTCCCTGAGAAAAGGCAACTATCAAACACTGTCTTCCCCTACCTCTAGGTCTATTTATGTACAGTTTAGTATCCTAAATCCGGAACGTTATTTCCCATTGCAAATGAAGCTGAAATTCTGATATGTGACAGTCTTAGTACATGAACTTCTCTGATATAAGTCTCACCCTGGATGATGGGTCGTTCCTACTGAGCAGACAAAATAAGTCCTGCTGCTGTACCTACCTGGGTGGTGTGTGTTGGGAGCAACGACTGCCAGGCTGAAAACCGGATCCTGGAGGGTCTCCTCGAAGACCGTCCTTAGGAATGTGTGCTCCGTGTGGTCCATAGGAGCACATCATGTTCCTCACCTCTACGTTTCTATGCATTTCAGTGTCTCTGTTTCTAATAGGAGACGACAGTACTCACACTGTACTTACCACACCCTACCTGGAAGCATGCCATATTCATACAACCTAATATTATTCTAAGGCTGGGAATTATGTAGTTGGTAGGTTTTAGAAAGCAGCTCAAAATTAGTGTTCCATTGAGTACCTATTACATCTGTTCTCAGTCTGTCTGGTGTGGAAATTCATAGGCCCCCTCATATATTATCATGTGTTACATATATATTTTCTTTATTCTGCAATAAGAATCCTAGTTCTCAAGGAAACTGGAGATGATAGAATCAGAATAGCCCATAAATATACACATATATTTATGTTATTTTACTGTAGCCGTAGAAATGTCATAGAATACTTACTAATAACACTATGTAAAGGGAGTCAAATACATGGTCATAGAAGGTGATTTGGTTTTGAGTGGTGGGCACACAGTACAGTATGCAGATCATGTACCATAGAAATGTATACTTAAAACCTATATGACCCTATTAACCAATGTTACCTCCATAAATTTTGCAGAAAAAAATTCTGAAGGAATAGATATATCCAACAATAGAGTTATTCTTATTCCAGTTGCAAAATAACTTTGACTCAACTCAGTTCCTGATTGGGTTAAGTTGATCTGTCTCTCTCTACTTAGCAGAGAAGGTGGTGAAACAACTCTGGTTGGGATAACACCATATACAGAATGATATTTTAAATATACATATATACAGTGTCTTATCTGATATAAAATATGTTTAGGCATGCAAAAATTAGGACCATACAACCAAAAATCCAACAGAAACTATTAGACAATAGAAGGAGACCCACAGGCGGTCTACTGATAGTAGAAAACCAAATCATTCTGAACATTGGTAAATAAAGGCAAAAAGCATTCATTTGTCTTGCATTTTCTGTTTGAATTCTGCCTCAGAAGATTCAAGTAGCTGACAAGGGAAAGTTCTTTAGCAAAGAAATCCAGTTAGCCTGACCTGTGGTGGCGCAGTGGATAAAGCGTCGACCTGGAAATGCTGAAGACACCGGTTCGAAACCCTGGGCTTGCCTGGTCAAGGCACATATGGGAGTTGATGCTTCCAGCTCCTCCCCCCTTCTCTCTCTCTCTGTCTCTCCTCTCTCTGTCTATCCCTCTCCTCTCTAAAATGAATAAATAAATTTAAAAAAAGAAATCCAGTTAAATACAGAAGGAATAATAAGTTTATAATATCACCATTTTCTTGTTTTGAAATAAAATTAGTTAATCCATGTAATGATTATCAATGACTGCTAAAACCATCAGATGAAAGACAGATGGGGAGTTTTATAATGTATGCCCTGAAACCACTGATCAATTTTAATGTGATTAATAAACAATCCAATCTATGCACTTCCCACTCTTGTATAATAGGAAAAAACGCTCTCTTATAAACTATTCTTCCCATACAACCAATCTTGAATCTGACCAAGCCTTCAGATCTAATTTTCAATTTATAGAAAATATAGGTGACAGAAACACAAGTTAAATGACACCACACAGACTTAATCGGTAAAATCTATAAGCTGAGAAATAATCCATGTTTTTTCAACAAAAGAATAGCAAGCAAAAAAGAGGAAGAAATATCTATCAATTTAAAAAGACTCAAGAGACTCAACCAAAGCAATATGCAGATCTTATCTATATGCTGATTTAAAAGGCAAAGCAAAAATATATGAGACTGAATACAGTATTTGATTATATTAAAGGATTACTAATAATTTAAGTGTCATACATTATCATTTTTTCCTTTTATTATAAAAGTGTGTTCCTGTATTGTAGACATATATACTGAATTCTTTTTTTTAAGATTTTATTTATTGATTTTAGAAGACGGGAGAGAGAGAGTGAGGAGCAGGAAGCATCAACTTAGTTGCTTCCTGTACGTGCCTTGACCAGGCAAGCCCAGGGTTTCGAACCAGCAACCTTCACACTCCAGGTCAACACTTCATCCACTGTGCCACCACAGGTCAGGCTATACTGAATTCTTTTTTGATAAACTGACATAATATTTTAGATTTATTCTAAAATAAGTAAGTGGGTACTATAGCCCTGGCTGGATATCTCAGTTTGTTAGAACATTGTACTGATATGCTAAGATTGTGGGTTCCATTCCCGTCAGAGCACATCCAAGAATCAACCAATGAATGCATGGATAAGTGGAGCAATCAGTTGATGTTTCTCCTTCTCTCTGTCCCCTCTTCCTCTCTATAATCAATAAAAAAGGGGGGGACTATAAATGGAATGAGACTCACATATACATTGGTTATTATTGAAACTGGATAATAGGAATGTGGGAGTTCAGTTTAACATTTTCTCTATGTCTATATATTTTTGAAAATTTTTATAATAAAAAGTCAATTTTAAAGATTCTGAAAATAGAATTAGAAAGAATAATATGAATTCTCACCTATTAGTATAAGTTGTGAAAACATTATGCAGGCCCTGGCCGGTTGGCTAAGTGGTAGAGCGTCAGCCTGGCGTGCAGGAGTCCCGGGTTCAATTCCCGGTCAGGGCATGCAGGAAAAGCGCCCGTCTGCTTCTCCACTCCTCCCCCTCTCCTTCCTCTCTGTCTCTGTCTCTCTGTTCCCCTCCCGCAGCCAGGGCTCCATTGGAGCAAGGTTTGCTCGGGCGCTGAGAATGGCTCTGTGGCCTCTGCCTCGGGCGCTGGAATGGCTCTGATTGCAGCAGAGCGATGCCCTAAGATGGGCAGAGCATCGCCCCCTGGTGGGCGTGCCAGGTGGATCCCGGTCGGGTGCATGCGGGAGTCTGTCTGAGTGCCTCCCCATTTCTGGCTTCGGAAAAATACAAAAGAAAAATAAAAAACATTCTGCAAAGCAATTTGGCAATATTTAAGAAAAACAAATGTATATGCACAACTATCTACCGATCCTAAATCTAGATCCATACCATAGAAAAACTCTCTCATATGTGTGCAGGAAGACTCAACCAAGAATTTCTACTGTAATATTGCTTAAAATAGAAAAATGTAGGAAACTTGAATAGGAACATTATATTTTTGTAGTGTGATAATTATTTATTTTATTGTAGTTTAAGTGAATAAACTAAAGCTATAATTATTAATATTCTACCATGCAAAAATGGCAAATTGATGAATGGAAATACAGTGATGCTATGAATATAAAGCTTAATAATATGCTGAACACTCCCATATACGATTTATTAATACTTTGAATATGCATGCTGGAAAAGTATTAAGTATACCAAGAGATAATACATACTAAAATATCTCTTGAAAAAGAGAGAATAAATATTAAGAATAATATACAGAGGGCTTGAAATTTATTCTCAATGTTTTCAAAAGAAAAGGGACTTGAATGAGGCAAAATATTAATATTGACAAATCTGTGATGTTAACTAATTAAATTTTACTAATCATTCTTCATAGTCTCTTATTAGCCTAGAAATCTCTATAATTATGAATTTTAAGAATAGAGCAATATTTTACATCCTTTTGGAGAAACTGCATGATGTGTGTTTATGAAGAACCTTAATGGATTATGTTAAACGTGCACGGGTTAACAGAAGGAGAGGAAGACATTACCATTTAGAGAGGACCTACACGGAGTCAGAGCTCCATTCTTCTCTCTGATGAACAAAGACTGACAAATAAATATTTAAATTCAGATAATAGAAAATACAAATTTGGCTTTTGAAAACAATCTGAGTGACAAATTATCCTATTTATCTGTTAAAAAAAACTATAAAAACAGTCTGCTGAAGTGGTTGTGAGTGGTTGCCGTCATTCTTTATGATTCCTTTGGACAGCTGTCTCATTGTCATGGCCATGGTGAGCTGACCATCTGGAATTGTATAGACCATTTTAATCTGTGCTAAAAGTAGATTCATCTCCAAACCTATCACAGACATTCAGCTTCAGATATAGACAGCTAACCTGACTGTGGGCCTGGCCTTTATCTGCTCCTGACACATCCATTCAGTGTCACTAACATTGCACACACACAAAAACACATATACTTTAGAGAACAAAAAGAAGTCAGTTTGTTTTCTACATGTAATATAAGGAAAGTAGCTAAAATCCAAGAGTAAAGCTAAGTGTGAGAGACTATGAATGAATCTCATCTAAAAATACACTAAGATTGAAAACATCTGGGTCTTTTGTCTCTGCTTTTGTTTCTCCATCTTTCAGAGCAAAAGTATCAGCAGTGATGCCTTAGGCTGGGATAGCATTTTGCTACTTGGAAGCTTTTACACGTGCTGTTTTAATAAGCCTTTTTAATGGAGGGTAACACTGAGTCTGAAAGGGGAAAATGCACAGTTGGAAAATGCCTCGTCTCCTGAGTCCCGTCCAGGGATTTCATTGCTGTGCTCATAAAAGAGTAAACCGTGTTCCCAGCAACATCTCAAGATAGCATTAGCATATAAAAGAATATAGAGGATAACTCCTAGCATTGAAACTGATGTACAGATTACCTGCTGTGAAGAAGAGTGCATTAAAACAAAGTGCACCCAAAAAGTGTACTTAAAAGAAAGATTATTTAGACAATGGGAATAGATGGGGAAAGCTAGGCACAATCCACGAGTTTAAAACAAGCAGTGGCTCTTTATTGCAAGAAAGGAAGGAAGGAAAGAAGAAATAAAGAAAGAAGAAGGAGGGAAGGAAGGGAGGAAGGGAGGAAGGGAGGAAAGGAAAGGAAGGGAAGGAAGGAAGGAAAGGAAGGGAAGGGAAGGGAAGGGAAGGGAAGGGAAGGAAGGAAGGAAGGAAGGAAGGAAGGAAGGAAGGAAGGGAGGGAGGGAGGGAGGGAGGGAGGGAGGGAGGGAGGGAGGGAGGGAGGGAGGGAGGAAGGAAGGAAGGAAGGAAGGAAGGAAGGAAGGAAGGAAGGAAGGAAGGAAGGAAGGAGGGGAGGAAGGAGGGAGGGAAGGAGGGAGGGAGGAAAGAAGAAAAAAAGAGAAAAACAAACTGTGTACTTTCAGAAGAAATTGAAGAAGAATCTTTCTAACTAAACTTCTGGGGTCTCTTTAAATCAACAGTGTCTGCCAAAAGATTCCGGCACAGATTTGGGACTTATATTTGACAAGCCCCCATATGCTCCATTTTCCCTCCAAGCTTTTACTCTGGCTCGTGGAATCTGTGGTTGGTTAAATATGTGGTTTTACAGTTGCTATAAATACTCAGAAGTCAGACTCCTCCTCCCAGTTCTTCTGCAGTTGGCCACTCTGGCATCGGATTTTGCAAGGCTTGGCCTGTGACCTTTAATAAACCGCAGCATTCAGAGAAGCAGCTCTGCATGCATAGGTCATTTACACTTCACTTCAGTGCCGAGTGAAAGTCAAGGACTAGAGAAGTGGCACGTGAAGGAGATGCTGTAGTTTATCCACCATTTCAATCCACAGTTGATTAAGGTGGATTTGGAATTGCTTAGAACTATTCTGTGAGGTTTGGCTGTCAGTACTGCTGAAACTCTGTGAGGAACCACAGAACTGTTCAGTCACTGCAGGAGGGATTCCAAGGCCGTACACAGGCCGCAGAGCTCCCTGCCCCAGCCCGTGGGAGACAAGCAGTGCTGATCTGTGTCTAGGTGTGCCACCCACTTCCTGGCTGAATGTTTCCGCATTGCTTTTATCACCATACACCCTGAAGAACAGGTACACCATTTGCACAGCCCAGTGCAAAACGAACACTTGAAACCTTGGTTCAGAATGCAGAGGGAAAGTGTTAAAAGTACTAAAATATGAAGCTCTTTCCTTTCTTCTGTGGTCTCCCCTCCACCTGCAAAGGAGTTTTTATTTGTCATGTCAGGGCATGCTCCCTCGTGGGGGGGGGGGGGGGCACTCACAGGGTGAGTGCAGGCCCTTCTGGGAGCTGCAGCCACCACCATCGACTCCAGCCAGTCACTGGGCAGAGGCCACCGGGAGACTGAAGCAGGGATCTCCCCTTCCGGTGAGCCCCTTGCTTCAGCCTGTGGCAGACAGGAAACTCCCAAGGGTACTGCAACAACAGCTCAAGGACCTGTGAGGTACTGCCACTGAGGATAGAGAGGCTTGTCCCTGCTGTTTTGCCTGCCAAGGGCACAGTGGCCCTGCCAGTCAAGGAAGGTTGGCGCCCTGGCCATTTGCTGCCTCCAGATGCTACAGGACACGTGCACCCGACCCTGATCTTACCCCGCTGTTGCTCAGAAACCCCTGCCAGTTGGACGGTGGCAGCGATCCCAGGGCGGGAAGTAGGAGTGGGAGATGAGGATGGCTCGAAGCCCAGGGGCCAGGAGAGCAAGAAAGCGAAAATCTGTTTAGGGAATTCCGGGAGGCAGGACTGTGCCTGAGCTGAGGCTGCAAGTCCCAAGCACATGCCCCATTTTCCCTTCCAACATCACTGACAAAACGCAATTCTTACGAATTTCAAGAGGGTGACTGTGGAACACTAAACTCCGAGCACGGGGCACTTCTGATTAGGAACCTGGGGTCTGCATTAGTCACAGGGCCACAGAGCCAGCCCTGCCAGGGTCCTGGCCTCCCACACCATTGGACCGGACCCCATATCAATGTCACCTAAAGGTAAAATGAGAGGACTCCAGGGGATACAGGAAGGCAAAGCCAAGTGTCCTGAGTTTATTTTCTGTCTCTTTCATGAAAAATGCAGTTTTTAAAATATTATTTTGCAGGTTAAATGCTCTTTCTTACTGATAATTTCCTTCACATATTCAAACATCACACTTTTATTACTGGGTCCTTTACATGCTATATTGTTTTTATGATCTATGCAATGTCAGGTGGGCATATGACAGGTCAGGAACATATATATTATTTTCACAAGTTTCATAGTAAACATTATCTCTTTGCCTAATTATCTGAAATAAGTGGATTACTGCAGGGGTAACAAAGTTACACCGAGGAATCTCAAGTTCTTATCTCTAGATGGGGATTTCAAATTGCTCAAGGTAGTTTATTGAATGACCCAAACTGAAAATACAGATATCGATTCAATTTTATTATTTTCTCCCTTAATTTCAGCTGTGCTATGGGTAACATTCCCGTCCCTTCCTTCTCCATTCAGATCAGTTTCCTTACTTTAAGGTATTAAGAAGCTATTCTATTGTATTCTCGTTTTAAATTTCAAACTGACCTCTGTCCTTCCCAGCATCTCTGCCTGAAAGACTTGGAATGGAGAGGGGCCTGGTCTGTTCTTACAACAGCTCTCTCTCCTGCTCTTCTGAGTGCCCCCCCCCAATGGGGGAAAAGATATAGGAGAGACGACAAAGGTCTTGGACTTGACTGAAACTGTTGTGGTCCTTTGCTGCTTAACATTGGATCATTGTCACCAAGACACAAGATCCTGGGGTCGGTGGCCCAATGCTGGTTCATAGAGAACATTTGTGGGTTTTTAGGGAGTTCCAGAAGGAATTTCATCACTGCAGAGTTCCCTAGTATGGAACATTCTCCCCAGTTCAACCAACCTCACCCACATCACCCCATTCCCTGCTGGTAGTTCTCCTGGAGCGTGTTGCTCCTAGAAGTCTTTTCTGTGACTGGCAGTCCTTTTGGGAGTGACAAGTAGATGGCTTTATCCCACCACCTTTTGAAGTGCTATGCAACTCGTGGGAAACCCATTTATTCTCACTCCAACAAATGATGGCGAGGTGGACTGTCCGTGACCGCCCCTCTGTCCTGGTCATGTCCAGTCAGTGCTCCTCTCACTTGCCAGGTCACTTGTATGCAGTCTATGGAGACATCTAACCAAGAAATGAGGTGACATCCTCCCCTTGTGACAGAGGTCTTCAATCTCTTGCCGCTCCCCTCCTCTCCACCGTTAGACACATTCCATCTGTAAGACCAAGAGACAAATGTGACTTTATGTAAAGTGACAGCAATGCTTTTCTGATAACATAATAGGGAGGAAAATCAGCAGTTGCAGTGTAAGATGTTAATCCATGAACCACCCCTGGGAATGAAGGCAGGTGTCAGGAGGGGAGGGAAGGAGCTAACTTGGGACAGACAGAAAGAAACACAGCCAAATCATGTCTGCCGCTGGGAAAGGCACGGTCCCACAGGTGAAAGAATGCACTCCACTGACGTGGCTGTCAGAAGGGAGCCGGGCAGGGAGAAGCGGCCCAGAGCAAGAAGGCTGCAGGACCTGGAGGTGGAGATGACATGGAGGGGTCTCAGGGGCCAGGCCAGCCCCCGCCGCCGGCCCCGGCACCGCCTGAGTGGTGTAGTCGCCATTTCGGTCCCCGTGTATAACCACTCACTCACTGGGTGTCTTTTTCTTTTCCATCTTCAGGAAGAGGCAGCCAGAGTTCTCGCCCAGCAGCCAGTGTCCGTCGGCACATGTGCAGCTTTGAAAGCCCCACACTGCAGTGAATGTGTAAGAGAAGCTGCATGGAAACTAGTGGTTTGCCCTTGCTTTCTCTCTCCTGGGTTTTTCCACTTTCTAACACGGAAACAGATGTGGTGCATGCCATCCGGAAGGAGGAACCGTTTACGTGCCATGGTTTGCACGACTGCCTTAATCTGACTGCCCGTGTTCTTAAAAGGACACTGTCAAGGCGTTAGTCTCTCGCTTGTTTACGCGGCGGTGCGGTGCCAGGTGCACCAGGTCCGCCTGGCCCGGAGATTCACTTTTGTTTGTGACTCCCGCTCGCAAGCTCGAAAGTGAATTTCCCCTGCACAGAGCTGTCAGCTTCTCCTTGGCAAACAGCTTTTTCTTTTTTCTTTTTTTCTCTTGTTCTGCTGAAGGGTTTTTGCTGTGGCACAAATGTTTGAAATAATCCTGTCTCCATTAAAGCAAAAGCCGCGTTTGAATGGATGAAAGAGTTCTATGATGCCGGGCTCCGAGGCTGGGCGCCCACAGGAGCCTCTGCTGGGGGGGGGGGGGTTCTCACACCCTGGGGAGCACAAAACAGAAGTTTTGTGAGCCCCACAAGAAAAGTGAGTTTTACAAAAAGCAAAGTCATTGTTTTCCCAGAATTCTGAGTGCTTTTATCAGATTTTTCCCTGTCTGATAAAAACGGTGCATGTTTGGTCCAATTTTTGACCTTTAGGTCTTGACAGTGTCTTTTTAAGTTAACAAAAGGACATAGACCATGTTCAATTCATTGTGCACGGAGTCTGTGGTCATTTTCAGCTGTTCCTTTACAGCCCTTCAAACTCCTGGGAGAGTCAAAGGTACACATTCCTGCAGCAGGAGGGAGCCCGCTGCTGAGGTGTCTGTGGCTTGAATTGCTCTTCAGATGAGAAGGGCCCAGTTTGTTCAAATATGTGCTACTGAACTAGCCTTGGAGGCTGGTGACCGGGGTCCTAGCCTCTCTTCTCTTCACTCAGTGGAGTGCATTGGGAAGTCTGTGGTCTTCTTGTCCCTTAAAAAAGGCCCAAAAGGAAAGAGTATGGTTTCAACCAAATTATATTGACTCTTCGGGGGAAAATATAGTAGCCATGTTGGTATGTTTCAGGTGGTAGTTTGGAGGCTTCTGTAAGTGATAAATGGAAGCCACTCTAGCCAGCCTGGGTTCATTGCCTGTAATTCTCCCAAGTCAAAAGCATTGAGTGTTTCTTGTACCAGGGATTGAGTCAGGCCAAGGACACAGCAAGGAGATCCCGATTCTGACAGCTGCTGGCTGCCTGTCCCAAGGGATTGGTGGGGAGAAGAAATGTGCTTGTCCTGTCATGACAGCAGGGCCAGAGAGAGAGAGAGAGAGGAGAGTCACCTAAGATTTCATGCCATAAAGGTGAGTGGCTGGACGCAAAGGCTGCAAGTGGGTACATTCTTGGTAGGTGACAAAAATGAATGCAACAATCAGCAAAGTTAACAGGTTGGTTGTTAAGAACTTTCAAATCAGGATTGATTCAAGTGTTCTTTCTGGAAACTATACAAGATAAGATGTTGTTAGCTGTGTACCATAGGGTGAGATTAGCTATTTTTAGCAATGGTTGTTATTGCAAAGAAAAATAAAAAGAAACATATGCTCTTTCTGTGACCTTCAGTGCCCACAGCTTTTGTAAACAAGGAAGGCAAAGAGACTACTACTGATAGAAATAAAGCTGCCGGCTGGACCATTGTGTCTGCCTAGATCTGTCCTATGTCTAAGGAATAAGCTCAGCAGAGCAATATAACTGCCCTATATTTCCAGGGCAAAAACTCTGAGGGCTCTAGGTAAGGCTGAAGAACATCAAATGAGTTGTTATTTAAATCATAGGTTTGGTAGCATGGGCCATAGAAATAATGATAATGCTTGATCTGACGTTCCTTCAAAGGGAGGATGATCTAGGCCAGGGGTCCCCAAACTTTTTACACAGGGGGCCAGTTCACTGTACCTCAGACCGTTGGAGGGCCGGACTATAAAAAAAACTATGAACAAATCCCTATGCACACTGCACATATCTTATTTTAAAGTAAAAAAACAAACAAACAAACAAAAAAAACGGGAACAAATACAATATTTAAAATAAAGAACAAGTAAATTTAAGTCAACAAGCTGACCAGGATTTCAGTGGGAACTATGCTACTCTCACTGACCACCAATGAAAGAGGTGCCCCTTCTGGAAGTGCGGCGGGCCGGATAAATGGCCTCAGGGGGCCGCATGTGGCCTACGGGGCTGTAGTTTGGGGACCCCTGATCTAGGCCCATCTATACTTCCTGGAGGATATTACATCTGGTGTACTGCTGTTAAACAATGCTCCTGTACTGGGATGATGTCTTAAATAAACTTTGGCATGAGAATTTCATTCATCAGCCAGTATTCATGATTATGTTGAATCAAAGGGTATTTAATATGTGCTTAGGAAAAGTTTAGTAACCATCACAATTCTGCTCTTTAGTTTAAAATGAATTTGTCAAATTTCTTAAGAGAGTAGACCCTATACCCAATCAAAGTTTACGGGGCCTTCCTTACTTTATCGACTTTGATGAGGTCATTTTATTTGCGGGCGTCTTTTTCTTTATTAATTCATTGAAGAAAGCACAGGCTCAATAAAGGCAAACCGATTTTCCTTGTGCTTTCTTTTATCCTGTACCTTACAGCTTTAGGGTATTGAGTATGATTGATCTGGAGTCTTAAGGGAGACTGTGCATTTTAAACTTTATAATATACCAAATTTCAGTAAGCCAGTGGTTCTCTGGCTGGCTTATGATGAGGTTAGAATCAAAGAGGAGAAGGATAAAATTGACAACGCTGTTTAAGATTTACTATCAGCAGAAACTCCAAGTTATCCAGTAATCTGTCTTCAGTAACACATTTGGAATTTCTCTTCCTTACAACTAGGGTGAGTCAAAAAGATGAGAAATTTTAATTACATAGAGATAGGCTCCCAGAGAGTACGTGCTGATTATGCAGGTTTCTCTGGAAAGTCTTCAGGAAGTGGAACTAGAATCCGTGGGAGTGGTTTGTGCTGCAGACTAACTAGAGCAGGGGTCCCCAAACTTTTTACACAGGGGGCCACTTTACTGTCCCTCAGACCATTGGAGGGCCGGACTATAAAAAAAAACTATGAACAAATCCCTATGCACACTGCACATATCTTATTTTAAAGTAAAAAAAACAAACAAACAAAAAAACAAAACAAAACGGGAACAAATACAATATTTAAAATAAAGAACAAGTAAATTTAAATCAACAAACTGACCAGTATTTCAATGGGAACTATGGGCCTCCTTTTGGCTAATGAGATGGTCAATGTGCTCCTCTCACTGACCACCAATGAAAGAGGTGCCCCTTCCAGAAGTGCGGCAGGGGCCGGATAAATGGCCTCAGGGGGCCGCATGCGGCCTGCGGGCCATAGTTTGGGGACCCCTGAACTAGAGGTTGCCGGGAAAACAGCTGTCTGACTCAAGTGACTTCAGATAGCTCTTGTGGCTGAGATTCTACAAACATCACCACTGGGACCAGCTGGCTGAAACAGGTAGAGGTGACATCCCTGGAGTGTCTCCTTGAGATAGCACCACCCCTGCCTCAATAATATGTCCCAGCCATAGCCACAAGGCCCCAGCAGAACGGCCCTCAGGCCTGTGGCTATGGTTTGTTTTCTTAACATGGGACCCATTCTCTCCACACTGCGACTCAAGGGCATTTTCTATTTCCATTTTCATTTTCAGAGGAAACAAATGTGAACCTCCTTGGTGTCTTCCCTCCTTATGTGAAGGTCTTTCTTTGTCTGTGGGCTCTCTGGATACCATCCTTATGTCTGTTGGGAGGTTGTAAAGCCTGGTAGTGGCAGAGACTCACATTGGACAGAAGGGAGACAGGTGTTGTGTAAACTTCCCCCTCAGGCAGCTTGTTCCGGACGCCCTCCTCCTGATCTCAAACACCCACCCACACTGTGATTCACACGTTAGATCTTCCTGGAGCAGGGAGCAGTGTGCTCAGCAGATGTAACTAGTACTTACTGAAACAAACGAAACAGTGTCGCTCTGAACTCCAAAGATGTACTAATCTGTTTACACCTCCCACTTCCAGCTTTTCTCTACAGGGCTGTAAATATGGTGTGTTCTGTCTGGGCGACTGTAATACTTTATCCAATGAAAGGAGAACCAAAGCAAGGTCCACTCTGATTGCAGCCGAAACCATGGCCCCAGGCCGGCCGGGCTCTGCTCACCCCCAGCGTGTGTCACCGGTCCGACCTCTTCCTCTCCAGCCTCACAGGGATTTCCTCTAATCACTTCAATGTCAATACAAATATTTAGCCACCTGAGGTAGTTACGCCAAACGCTACTACATTTAATCTTCAAATATGAGATGGGTTTAGGTCTGATATCTATCTTTTGAAGTTCGAGCAAGGAAGATGGGATGCTTTGTGTCAATTATGTGGTGTTTCTAGACCAGGGTGCTTTTCCTAAGGTTCAGACACTGAGTAACCTTAAATAATGGAAGACAGAAGTTGATGGCAGAAACAAAAGGTATTGAATTTATCTAGAGTTAAAGAAAAGTCCTATTTTGTAGTAATATTTTATTTTTATACTGCACTTATTTCCTTTTCCTGCCCAAATCTCATACACTTTTTTCCTACTCTTGATATCACAGCAATGGGTCTCTAATCATTTCAAGGAGGATAACTGCTTTACACACAAAAATGATTGCTGAACCTTCACCTGAATCTAGGATATTAATTGTACATTTGTTAGTGGCCACTTGAACATAAAATACAAAAAAAGTTCCTCAGAATTTATTTACACTAATGCCTACCAGTATGTTTTATCATAACAGCATTTGCATGCATTTTAAAATAACAAAGACATACTATTGATGCAGTCTAAAAACAAAGCTTAATACACATGTAAATTCACAGACAATTCAAGCTGTCTGTGGACTGCCGGTTAGAAATAGCTAATCCGGGCTCCAAATATATTCTATGCTACATCTTCTACAAGATGAGACATTTCCTTTACTATCTCTGGATTTTAGAAAGCAATTTATTTTGTCCTTTAAAAAAAAGTTAATCTAATTTTCTTAATCTCATAAATGCCCTAGAGCATTAAAGCTGTTTCTTAATTAAACAGTAATTTACAGCAAACGTAGAGCAAGACTCTGAGGAGAAAGAAAGCTGCTAACTTTGACCAGTGGAGGGAAAATCTCCCGCCAGAAGAATAGAAATAATAGTGAATTAAAACAGAAGTAAATGGTGATTATACCAGTTTGCAAGGTGATTGATAATACCTTTAACACACGGATGAGCATGACTTTAAAAGAGGCCCATGTGGAACTCAGCAATGGGGAAAACGACTTATGTGAGTAAAATAAGTCCCAGGCATATAAGGGTGCCTCTTTTCCTAGTATATGCGAAGATGGGGACAATGTTTTGTTAGGGTCTGCAAGCCTGCTGGTTGAAGTAGGGCAGGCTTGCTTTCAAGGGACTTGTTTGTATGTATTATATGTATGTATGTATGTATTTTCCTCAAGGCCTTTATTACTTTTTTTGCAAGTTTATTTCTTTTCATTTCTATATTCCTAAGCCCGCCCTTGGCAACTATCAGCTTGTTTTTATATCTATGTGTCCGCTTTTATTATATTTGTTTGTTCATTTGTTTTGTTTTGTTAGACTTTGTATATAAGTGAAATCATAAGATATCTGTCTCTTTTTGTCTGACTTGTTTCTGTTGGCATAATGCTCTCTAGCTACATTCATGTTGTCACAAATAGCAAGGTTTTGTACTTTTTTATTTCTGAATAATATTCTGCTGTGTATATACCACAGCTTTGTTATTTGCCTATTGATAGACATCTAGGTTGCTTCCATATCTTGGCTATTGCTAGTAATTCCGCAGTGAACATAGGGATGCTTGTATCTTTTCCCCCTAGTGTGTTTGTTTTCCAGGGGCTTGCTTTATAAAGCACACACCCATAACTACATAAAGACACGAGGCATTGCTTTAGTCGAAGCGTTTTCTAAATGAGCACAGAGAGGCATACATTTGCAGAAGAAAAAGTGTTTCTATTGCAGTTGAAAGAGGATACAAGTCATTAAAGTTAGATGGAGCATTAGATAAAGCACATTTAAGCAGGGCAAGAGGTAAACATGAAGTTCTATACGTTCTGGAAGAGGCGTATTCATACTGACTGTATAAGGAGAAAGACAGTGTGAGTTAAGTGGGGGGTGGAAGAGATTGAGAAAGATGAAAGTGGAAGATGAGTTTACCTAGAGTTTCAGATTCGGAGGAGGAGCTATAGTCTTGTCTTTGGCCGGCTGGTGGGCTGCTGGTTCTTGCCAGGAACACCGCTAGTCTGTTCTTCCATTTGCTCAGCTCAGAAGAGACTCAGCTGTTCTAACAAGATAGTGTGGAGACTGATGAGTCAGTAATTTTGCATTTGCAAGCCTTTATACATTCTCAGGGAATATATTAAACATGTAGTTAGGAGAAATATTAATTTTGATAACAATTTGGAGAGGAGGTTTTTTTTTAGACAATTAAAAATACAGCATAGGTCATCATATGTACAGAGGAACTACCTTCCTTTTCCCTGTAATCAGCTCAAATTTGTAGCTATTACATCACTGTAGAATCTTTATATCCAGAATTTCCAAAGTACATATCAGGGTTTTTACAAGAATCTATACTTACCTGGCTCAGTTCATTTTTCAAGTTATAAAAAAATAAAATGTCAAAACGTTTCCCTCATCATAAATGTGACACAAATAATTTTTGAAGGATTTATTTCTGTATTTTCAAAATGATTAAAGAGGCCACTATATTAACAATTGGTCATTTCTTATGATTTTTTTTAAAGAAAAACTGTAATATAGAGTAATTTATTTTATATATCAACCTTTTCCTATTCCCTCTAATGTCTCAAATGTGTTAATTATTGTGTTCCTTTCTTGTTTTTATGGATACAGCAGAAAATAAATAAATAAATAAATAAAACTCCTAAAAAAAGAAGAGGAAAAATGTAATGATTTAAGTATTAATTTACACTGTTGTTATTAATAGTATGTTATGAGGTACCACAATCTACTAAAAAGCTATTCAGAATATAAGAGTCTAAAAGTAAGAGCAGACTTATTACAACCAAAACTGAGTTTGTAGTAGACGGACACAGTATATCTCATTTCCCCCCTTTTCTTCTATATTGTTTAATTGGTTTTATGAGGGTCCCATAAAGGTGAAAGTCAGGAAGGCTGGGGGGCTGTCGTTCCCTTAAGATTTTCCTTCACCAACGTTCATTGAGCAAAAGACCAGGGAGGGGTCTTTGTCTCTCTAAGTTCTGCTTTGTCTGAATCTTAATTTTGTCTCATTTGTATGAAACCATGCCAGAGGACTAAAGTGGAATCAGGGCAACTCTATTCTCCTGGGCTTCCTAGTTCTACCTCTTTTTAAGCATACATGGTTAAAAGTCCCCAGTGTGTGCTTGACCAGGCAGTGGTGCAGTGGATAGAGCGTTGGACTGAGATGCGGAGGACCCAGGTTCAAAACCCTGAGGTCGCTGGCTTGAGTGCGAGCTCATCTGGTTTGAGCAAGGCTCACCAGCTTGAGCCCAAGGTCACTGGCTCGAGCAAGGGGTCGCTTGGTCTGCTGTAGCCCCCTGGTCAAGGCACATATGTGAAAGCAATCAGTGAACAACTAAGGTGCAGCAGGGAAGAATTGATGCTTCTCATCTCTCTCCCTTCGTGTCTGTCTGTCCCTTTCTCTGTCTCTGTAACAAAACAAAACAAAAAGTCCCCAGTGTAAAAAATCCCAAGCCTGCTGCTGTGAACCAGGGCCATGCTGTGAATTGCAATCCATTACTTGTGTCAGGAGCCATGCTTGGAAATGCAAAGAAAATCCAAAGTTATGAAACACTTAGATGGAGCATGGGCCTGGGTTTTTCTGTCATGTGCCTTTTTTCTCTTCTGTATAGGTGCCATGTGTGTGAGCACACTGCGCGGGTAACAGGAAATGCCTGCATGTCAGGATGGGCAGCTGAGAGGATGTATGTTGTAACCCCACAAGACAAGGAGAATAGCTCTACCTGTGGGTTTTCGTTTGTTCCAGGGACTCAGAAGAAAGGGAGGCAAGACCTACGGTCACTATGTTCTGTTATTCATGCGTAACTAAGATTTTACTTTAAATTTGTTTCCTCCATCAATTTTGGAATCTTTTAAAGACTTGCACTGAGCAATAGTTTTATCATTGCCTGTCAATGTGCGTGTGTATGTGTGTGTGAGAGAGACAGAGAGATTATGCAATAAGTTTGTGAAATCTTAAACCTAAGTGAAAAAAGCTGCTTCTACAACAGGTTGGCTTTTCTCCCCTACAACTTTTCTCTGGGTCAGAACTTCCTGCTTTGTGTTGGGGTGGATGGAACCATGGGCTGCAGTTTCACTGCAACATGTAGTCACTGAAACTTCCAGCATTTGATTTGCAGTAAGGAGAGTTTGGGGGTTGGGGAGACAGTCCAAAAGCAAGTCAGATGGCATTGAGCTGGGTTTGCAATAATGACTTATATGTATTTTATCCTGTGTGCATGACATATCTGCAAATAAATCCATCTCTATTTTATTCATAGTTCTAATGGCAAGTCTGTGTCATGGTCTGAACCAGGTGGAAGACAGGTGCCCAAGGGTCAGCACATGTGGCACCGCCTCTCTGTGCACGTGAAGACCAATGAGACGGCCTGCAACCAGACGGCTGTCATCAAGCCCCTTACTAAAAGTTACCAAGGCTCCGGCAAGAGCCTGACCTTTTCAGATACCAGCACCAAGACCCTTTACAACGTGGAGGAGGAGGAGGCCCGCCCGGTTGGCTTCAGCCCTCCCGCCAGTCCTTCCATGGTGGTGCACCGACGCGTGCCACCGGCGGTGAGCACCCCGCCTCTGCTGCCGCACCTGACTGCAGAGGAGACGCCCCTGTTCCTGGCCGACCCGGCCATCCCCAAGGGCTTGTCCCCTCCCCTCCAGCAGCCGCAGCAGCAGCAGCAGCAACAGCCACCGCAGACATCTTTCCTGGACCAGCTACAGGGAGTGGTCAATAATTTCAGCACCGGGATCCCGGATTTCAGCGCGGTGCTCGCGGTGCCCGGGGGTCCGGGGGACGGGGTGCGGCCCCTGTACGCGGCGCCGGCGGCCCCGCAGCACCTGCAGATGCTCCCGCTGCAGCTGAGCTCCCCGGGGGAGGACCCCGCCTCCCCCGCCGCCGAGGACGAGGACGAGGACGACAGCGACAGGTTTAAGCTCCTCCAGGAGTACCTGTACGAGCGGGAGGGGACCACGGAGGAAGACGAACTGGAGGAGGAGGAGGACCCGCCGGCCGCCAGCAAACCCACCCCGGAGGATTCGCCCGCCCTGACGCCCCCGTCGCCTTTCCGCGACTCCGTGGCCTCGGGCAGCTCGGTGCCCAGCTCCCCGGTGTCCGAGTCCGTGCTCTGCAGCCCTCCCAACGTCACCTACGCCTCGGTCATTCTGAGGGACTACAAGCAAAGCTCTTCCACCCTGTAGGGGAGGAGGTGTCCCCATGGAGAAGCGAGAGCAGTGAGCGAGCGCCAGCGCCTCCGGGATGTGCAGAGAGCCGGGGGCCGGGGGCCGGGGGCGCAGGGCGAGGTCCCAGGGAAGGGGAGGCTGCGGCCGCCCGCAGGAGCCCGGAGCGCCCCGGACTCGGCGAGCAGACACCATCCGGGCCGGCAACCTGATTCTTGAATTATTCCGAGCCTTCTCTGGGAAGAAAGGGATTTCTGACAAAGCACAATCCCATGTAGTATGTAACTTTTATCACAAAAATAAATCAATACAATAAAATCGACAGAAAACCATCTCCCCATTTTGGACAACTGTGCATATAGATATGCATGCCCACATGCACGTGAGTGACCAGTTTGAAAAGGGCAGCACACGAGGACGATTCAGTTGAATCATGAATTCAACTCGTGGTGTTCCCGGTATTCCTGGTGAGCCTGGTGGAGCCAGACAGAGCAGATGGGTGAAGGAGAGGCAGGCAGTGAACGACGCAGAGAACCAATGATGGGACCACAGACTCCTGGTTTTCAGGAGACTCGGCACTGGCCCAGGTGGGGGCCACTCTTCACCACTGACCCTGACGCGGTGCCAGCCTGGAGTCACACGTGGAGAAAGGTGCATGGACACCCTGCTGCTCTGAAATTTCCCTCTATTTAAGTAAATATAAGTAAGAGCAAAATTATCACCAAAAAGTGCTTCATCAGGAGTGCTAGGGAAGGATGCAATGACAAACAAGACAATAATTACATGAGCATGGGGCTTTCAACAAAATCAGCACAAATCAGCTTCCCATATTTGATACTTGCTTATTGATAATTTAGAGAAAAGGCCAGAACAAGAGATTGTTTCAAGAGTGGCGGAAGATCTTTTGTGGATTGACTTGTGTTCCTGACAATGGGGCTTTCCCCTTCAGTTACTGAGAACAGACCATGTGGCAAAATTCTTACCTTCCATTTACTGTAGCAAATAATACTTACCAGTTGAACTTCTAAGATGCAGTACGTGTATTTGGTGCCAATGTCTCTTCTGTGTACTACGGAAACAAATCCATCTTTTAATTTAATGTTGTACTCCTAGCAAATACTACTGGCAAATTAAATGTTTAATGACAAATAATTCTTTCCAATTGTCACAGAAGTCCCTGTAACTAGCAAGTGAATGTGTTCTTGTGTCCTTGTGTACATGTGATAATAAAATTTGTGCAATGTGATATCAATCTACCTGCAACTAGAAAATCGTCTTTCTGATATAATACAGATATTTTTATGTTCCAATATAATGTTTTATATGTCATCGTCGCCAATATCTATAGGAACTATGAAGGTTTGAGTGCTGTGGTCCAATGTCTTTCATATGCTGCTCAGACAGTCCTCCCTCTTCTAAGAGAAAACTTATTTTTCAGATATTTTTTTGATCTGAAAATATGTTATTAATGAAGTGGCGTGAAAATTTGTTATATTGAAAGTTTACAAGAACTGTAGATAACAATAAAAAGATACATTTTATAAAGTTGCACACATCATTATTAAAGCATAAGATTGAAATGACAGTATTTAGATTATTTCAGGTTGCTTTAGGGTTTTGTTTGTTTTTTGAAGACTCTCCACAGCTACTTGAGCTTTATGTGCTTAAAGCATATAATTACTTCTAAGACTGATTATTATTTTTCAAAGTGTTTATTCATCACTTTTTGCTTTCTTTTAATGTTTATGTATTCATATTCCTGTATTTTCACTATCATAACCTTGCTTTACATTTTTGTTATTTGCTGTGTGTAATATCCAGGTGTGTTCAACCCAGTTGTTTCATTTTTGCTTTCACCATTTTATCCCAAATAAAGAGCTTTTTCTTGCTGTTTTGATTTTTATTAATAGTAGAATGACTCTTTCCTCCTTAAATATCTTTGTTTCTGCCTTATGTTCAGGCATATTTTGATATGCTTTCTTCATGTTAGAACTTATGATTTCTCAGCCAAAACTCACTTCAGAATCTTTAAAGATATACTGATATATATATATCAGTGATATAATATTTATATATATAAATAAATATGCCGTTTGTCCAGAATTCAACATCAACTCCAGTGTTCCAGGTTCATGTTTCTCCTGTCTTCCCCATAGTCTACTGCCAAGTTTAGTCAATTCCACATCGAAAATGGGCTGCTTTTATTTAAAAAAGAAATATTTTAGAACACCTTTGGTAGCAAGACCTCATGATTGAAACATGGATTTCAGTTCCTTGTTTTCACTGTAATGACTCAGAATGAGAAAAGTGGATGGTTCCGTGCTCATTAGGTGGTTTACTAATTGACAAACTAGTCAGGAGAAGCATACTATCTAATATTAGTGAAACATTTTTTTTTTATCTTAGTGCCACTAACATAAGTCCTTGATGTCACAGAACTTGTGCATTCAGATTTTTTAAACTAAAAATAAACCAGGAAAATGGCTTCTGCTATTCAAATAATCTGTCAGTTTGTTCTGAGGTTTCTGAGACATTTGGTGAATACATTGAACACTGATCACATCGTTGTTCCAAATGCCCCTTACTATCATGATTAAAAGTTTTCCTGTCTAGGCCCTGGTCGGTTGGCTCAGCGGTAGAGCGTCGGCCTAGCGTGCGGAGGACCCGGGTTCGATTCCCGACCAGGGCACACAGGAGAAGCGCCCATTTGCTTCTCCACCCCTCCGCCGCGCTTTCCTCTCTGTCTCTCTCTTCCCCTCCCGTTCCCCTCCCGCAGCCAAGGCTCCATTGGAGCAAAGATGGCCCGGGCGCTGGGGATGGCTCCTCGGCCTCTGCCCCAGGCGCTAGAGTGGCTCTGGTCGCAATATGGCGACGCCCAGGATGGGCAGAGCATCGCCCCCTGGTGGGCAGAGCGCCGCCCCATGGTGGGCGTGCCGGGTGGATCCCGGTCGGGCGCATGCGGGAGTCTGTCTGACTGTCTCTCCCTGTTTCCAGCTTCAGAAAAATGAAAAAAAAAAAAAGTTTTCCTGTCTACAATAGAATATTAGGTCTCATATCATAACTGTTCAAAATTGGAAATGGACATATATGTACCGAATAACAAAAGGGCAGAAACTCTTCTCTTTCATGTATGTGCTTATACAAGTTGTTTAGCTTCTTGTAAACATGTTTTTTGTTTGGCTTGTTACTGCCTTTTGTCAAATAATCTTGACAATGCTGTATAATAAATCTTTTCTATTTATTAAGTGTGTATGTTTCTTATCTATAGTTTGTAAGAGTTGAAGACATTGAAATAAACTGGTATAAGAAATGACTCTAATGGTTTGAGATTGCTCACAACCTGTCATCTAGGTGAAAGGTGGAGAGCACCACACAAAATCGACAGACTGGGTAGGTGACAAAGTAGAGCACAGTCTGATTATGAGGAAGGTGGTAACCCAAGCTCTAACAATTAAAAATGAAATCCAGCCCGGGCCAGGTAGCTCAACTGGGTAGAGAATTGGGTAGAGTGTTATCTTTATATGCCAAGGTTGCAAGTTTGATCCCGGTCAGGGCACATATAAGAATCAACCAATGAATGCATAAATAAGCAGAACAACAAATTGATGTTTCTCTCTCTTTCTTTCTCCCCACCTCCCTCTCTCAAAAAAAAAAAATCAATAAAAGGAAATCTTAAAAATGAAACTCAAAATTTAAGTTTTCAAATCCATGGCAGAAACTGTTATTGGTCTTTATAATAGAATGTGTGAGGCTTGACGAACTCTTAGCTCTTCAGCAGAACTCTAGAGACAGAGGCCTCTAAAAAGCCCCCATCTTTGTTTCATTTGTGCCGTACAAGGCTGATTCTCCTTGGCTCACACTCTAGGGGGCGCCTGGTTTCACTCTGTTGATAGCCTCTCGTTTACCCCGAGTTCTATTCCTCTACGTTTCAATGGAGACTTCACTGGTCCTCAAAATATGGGCGCCTCTGTAATTCACATCTTCAGGTATAAAATGCCTATACAATAAAACATCTGCCAAGTGTCGTTCAAAGAGAGAACATGGTGGTATAAGGACCAAATTCATGATACCATGATGTGTTTAGATGGAGCAAGCTCTATATAGGTAAAAATACCAGAGTCCAGGGCTGAGACACCAGGAATTTCTTCATGGGCCCAGAAAAAAGGAATGCGAGATCAACATCGTAAAATGGGAGCTTGGTGTCTCAGGAAGGAAAGTCATAGGAGGGAAAATAAGAAACAAAGAAGTAAAAAGAAGAGGGAGGAGGAGGAGGAACAGGGGAAAGTGGAGGAGGAGGAGGAGGAGAAAAATGTTTCCGGTTTGTAGTCCAAAGATGCACTCAGATATCAGGGTAGGTCACAAGGACCCCCACTTGGAGAGGGCAGAAGCTGCATCATAAGGAGGACATTTGGAAGGGCTGGGTTTGGGATCCAGATACTGCAAAGGATATATGAGTAACTGCCCCAACAGTTTTTACAGAGGACACCGTGAGAGGGAATCAAAGAGAAGGGGAGCAAGATTTCATTCACCTCCTCTGTGCCAGACTTTTTGACAGGTTCTTTTTTTTAATTTTTAGATTTTAATTATTCACTTTAGAAAAGAGAGAGAAAAGGGAGGGCAGTAAGAGCAGGAAGCATCAACTCCCATATGTGCCTTGACCAGGCAAGCCCAGGGTTTTGAACCAGCGACCTCAACATTCTTTGCGTTAATTTTTATTTATTTCTCCAGTATTACTGCCACGAGTATATTTTAGAGAACTGAAGTGACTTGCCCAAATTCTTTCTGCTAGTAAGTGGGACAGCAGGGATTCAAACCCCTGCCCTAAGCTACTGCAGAGCCTGTGGATTTATCTTTCTCTCCAGAGCCCAGGACAGGTCACAGGAGTTCGTGCCTGTTAGGACTGTGCTCCCTTTTGTGTTGCCACAGCATTTTATTCTTGTCCCTGGCAACATTATAGTTTACGTGTCTCTTTTTTTCAATAGAGTGTAAATTCTTTTCTGCTTGAGATCCAGTTTCCTTTCTAATTTCTGAGCCTTCGGGACAAAGCAGACACTCAGTAAATGTTTGCTGAGAAAGGAAATGGATGCAATGACATGATATAATTGTCCCAGATCAATTCTCTGAAGATTTATTTCAAGATATTTATGGAGTCCAGAGCTCTACATTTCCACCTACTAGCCTTAACTCTGTCAACTGAAAGAACACGTTTCCTTCATGAAAAACAAGCTTTGCTTTGAGCGCCAGAGAGCCATCCTGCTGGGCAACAAGTCTGAGTGCTTACAGAAAATGATGGTGATATTCAGTGTTCATTGAGCCCAGCCAGAGGTCCAAGAAGGCACTAGTTGGTGTGAGAAACAGCAGCCTCTGCAGTAAAACTCCAGGTAAGACAATCGCTAAAGAGGCATCCCGATTAAAATGAGAGCAAATAAGTGATCCCTGTGCAAAGCCTGGGCTGGCCGGGCCATCCATGCAAAGGACATAGTGGAAGGTAAAGCCAACCACCAAGGCTGGGAGACCATAGAACCCAGTAAGGGAGTTGAAGGAATGACACCATTAGACCAAAAACTGGCTTGATTTTTCTCAGGGTAGCTTGAGAAGCAATATTCATACAAGAATAAACTAGGGAAATGAAGCTTAGGAAAGAATAACAAAGGCTAAAAAGGAAAATGATCATAGAGTTGTAGAGTTTATTACTTGATTAAATACATTTTATTTTTCTAGAAAAGGTATACCCTTTAGTGGAGAGTGTGGCTGCAGCTTCCCTGGCCAAAGACAGCCTCAGACTTGGAGGGCTTGAGACCCAGAGAGACGAAGTTATAAAGGGGCTCTGACCATTGACCTACATTCACAATGCCTAGTGATTCTTGACAAGACTGTTGGCAAGATACAAGGAGGATGTCATTTAAGACGTTATTTACAGTCACGTTTTTGATCAGGTCCTCTGCTACACTGGTTTTCAGATGGTTTGTATGCATTTTAACAGGTAGTAAAATACTGGTCTACTGGTCAAATGCTGTATTGTTTAAGTCAGTCCTACCTTCAGAAAGACTGTTGATGGTCATTACTCACCACCCCTCCCAGTGGTGGGATTCAAATAATTTAACAACATTAGGGTTTTTTGCCCTAATGATTGATTGTTTTAAGTATAAAAAACCGATATACCAAAAGGTAGTTTATTATTTCATGCATTTAATACTGAAATGAGAACGGTAAAAGAGGTACACAAAACTAGATCATGTTATAAGAAAGAGTTTTAAAATATTAATGAACAAATATTAAATAATACCTGACAAAATCTTATTTAAGATATTTCCATATTGCTTCTTGATTGGTGTCCTCACTTGCAATTTTTTTCACCTGTAGAATGAATGAACATTACTATGGGCACTTAGAATACACTGTTGTGCAGGTAAACATTAAAAAGAGTAAGGAATGGAAATTTGTGATTTCCACATTAGGCGGCTGCCCAGGTGCCCACCTTAAAGAGAACCCTAATTACAAGTACTGTACCATTTTAACAAGCGGTTCACCGAACCCAACAAAAAATTAGGTATCGGTTATGCCGAACCAGTGCGAACCGGATGAACCCCACCACTGGCCCCTCCCTGCCTCCAGTTTGAACTTCTAGATCTAAGGTCTGAATACCAACAACTGTATTATCCACCTTCCCTTTCCTATCTGCCCATTCTAAATCTGCCTAATTAGAAAGGCTAAGCTCAGGGGAAAAGATGCACTCAAGAAAGCTTTCCTTTTCCCCGGTTATCATTTTGCTGTTTACCATCTCTGTTGGCATAGGCCGATAGAAATGAATGACAAGCTTTATTTTTCTCTGGCTCTTGTGCATGTTCAAATTATGAAACTGTAGAGCATTATGTATAATGTATAAAGCAGTTTCACTTCAAATCATAAGTTTCTACATTCCTCATCCTTACACATAACATAAATATGAGACAGGTTTTAATTTTATCTTCAAAAATGTTTGTCAAAAGCATAAGAAACACCATCTCTGTATATATACAACAAACCAAGAAAAAAAAATATTTTTCGGCTGATTCTCCCTAAGCTGCAGATTAAATAGAGTCCTGAATTACTGATGAACGTTAAAGATAAACATCACCTCCATGGCCAAAGGTAAAGAAAGGATAAAATCTTCACATTTTGGAAATCAGAGGATCACTCAAGATACTGGAAATAAAACCTGATGCATTGGTTAATTTAATTCCTTAGCAAAAACCATTGTCTTTTATATTCAAAAATAAAGTTAGGAAGGGCATTTATGCATACACCACCAGTCAGTTTGATCATATAACTGTTTAGAGAATCACTGGAGTTTCTTCCAGAGATTTTAAATAAAATGTCAAGAGCTACTTTGTTGTGTCACCTGGCCAAAGGCAGGCTTGGGGTTCATTGCTTCCCTGAAACCTTTATGATACAGAAGAATATCACAATGTTTTACACGTGTAGTAGTTTGTTGCTGAGAATCAGGGGTCAGGATAGGAACCTCCTAACAACGATTTTGACTATGTTCTTCCTGTGGAAGTAAACTCTCTTTGTTGGAAACAATCAGTATCTTAGGGGTCAAACCTCCAGGTTTTAGATAAACCACTAATAACAATGAAGGTGAAAGTATGGTGGGGTGCCTCTCACACAGTGGTTCTCACCTGGGTTGTACATTAGAAGCAGCCAAAGAGCTTAAAAATAAATTCTACGTACCTGGGTCTAGTCTCCCAAGTGTGTTTACTGTGAAGCCAGGTTTGAGAGTAAAGTAGAGACACTGGATTTTAAAAAGAAGAAGAAAAAGAAATTCTCAAGAGTTGTAGAGTTTATTTTTCTTTAATGCCATGTTCCTACCTATAATCCTGGCTCACATTTTGTATACCAAACAATTTAGGCGGCCCCCATAGACACTGCCAAATGGAGGAAGAAAAGACACATAAAAATAACAACTCGGAAGGAAATGAAAAACTTTGTTTTCTGTCTTCATTGCTCTCCAGTTTCTAATTAGAACTAGGGTCCCTCAGTAGGCGCTGGGTTTAGCCTGTTCACCAGTGCAAGCAGGGTGGGCATGTGAGAGGCAGTGTTGGACCATGAACTCGGTGTGCCATCAATAATGGCAACATCACTGCTCTCTTCCTTATATTTTCTTCTCCACATAAACACATGTGCACATTTCTCTTCATCTGAGTTCCTTTCGACTCCTTATGGTTCTTGTATGTATTATCTTGAAGAATCCATACTCAATTCACTAAGGAGCCAGTTATAAAGAATAGACAGAGAGCCAGGCTTTGCTTTCTTCTTCAAGAGTTCACAGGAAATTCACACACTAGACACATAGAGAAAATGTCCAGAAACACAGAAGTGGAAGTGATCAGATCTGGTACGTTCAGAGCCTTCCCCATGCTCAGCAAGCATGACCCTACCACCACCTGTGTCTGCTGCATAGTTAGCCCACCCTGTGTCCACTCAGAAGACAGCTGTGCAGCAAGAGGCAGCTCAATGAGCCCATAATTAGACCATGACTTATTGGTACTTTTATTTCCCAGAAAGCTTTGCACACATTAATTACCAGTTAAATATCTGATCAATGAATGAATGATAAATGCTGAATTTTAAAGGGTGATTGTCTTCAATAGTTCCTTTTTATTCTATGACTGTTAGTAATAAAGAACATGCAAAGGAAGTTACCAATTTAGGTGGCATTTAATGTTCCTGACACCTATGAATTGTGAAAATTTTCTTTTTTACTCTTTTGAAATAAGAAATATAACTAAGATCATGGCTTGTGGAAATTTTGATGTGCGGGTGTCAACTTTGAGTTTTGGTATTATTTTTTTTGTTTTGTTTTGTAACCAGAACTTACTCTATAAGCCCATTCTCTTTTCTACACTAAAATATCCTCCCACCAAAATTTGTGTAGAAAAACAAAATACCAAAAGTATTTTAAATTCAACTAATTTTGAAAAACCCCCGTTAAACAAAATTAAAGACACTTTCTTACTATAAAATACCTTAGAGTTTTTAAATGCAATATTCATTGAAACTCTCTAAGAGAACAATATATAGAAAATGCTAACCTAAGAGTTAAACCAACATACAACCCTTTATTTAAAATGACTTCTCTTGGGGATTGCTTAGGGAAAAACCATTTGTTAAGTTATTTTTTGTATGATACTGCCTTCAGGAGTTATAGATTGGCTCTAAAGAGAGTTGAATAAAACCATAAATACCCATCTTAAAGGCAGAATGTGGTCAATGTCCTTACAGAGCTAGAGATAGAAGCCAGGGCAGTTCAAAGGAAAAAGAAAATACCTTCAGCTGCTAGAATAGACAGGCTGCCCAGGAAATGTGATGTTTGGATGCTATCATCAGTGCCATCCATTTCCTCCCAAAACTCCGGATGCCAAATGCAGTGATTAGCAAACTTAGTTGTTTAAACTACGATTTGTCAGGAGTCTGTTAGGATCTAGAAGCTTCTTGGGGAAGCAGAATCTCAGGCTTCAATCAGACTTGCATTTTTCAAGGTAAATTGTATTCACATTCAACTCAGAGTAGCACTGCCCTGGCTCAATAGTTCTCTGCTTTGCGATTGATTAGAAACATCTGAAGAGCTCTTACAGAATTTACTCCAGACCAAATAAGACAGAGTTTCTGGGGTTGGGAGCCAGGCATCACTATTTTTTAAGTGTCATGGTGATCCCAGAGTGCATCTAAAGTTTGAAAACTGTGGTTTAGGTCTAGGGATTACCAATAGCACCCAGCATCCTAATTCTAAACCAATTTCTCCACTCTCTTTGTCTATCTTTTTCACTCCCTCTTTCTCCGTAAAATAGCAATAGATAGTCACTTCCTCAACTTGATTAAAAGAAAAAAAAAAAGAAACTCTACCAAAAAGTGACAGCTAATACTTCAGAGTGAAAAACAAAGCTTTCCCACTATAATCAGATGAAAAGCAAGAATATCCTCTCTCATCACTCCTTTTCAACAACAAACAAGTAAAATTTGATGGTAAAAACACAATATTACTTACACCATCTCAAAAAATCAAATACTTAGGTATAAATCTAACAAATATATGCAAAATCTATATGAGAAAAACTATAAAACTCTGAAGAATGAAATCAAAGAAGAGATATTCCATGTTTATGGATAGAAAGATGCTATATTGTCAAAAAGTCACTTTCCAACTTTATCTATAAATTCATTGAAATCCTAAATAAAATCCTTGAACACTGATTCTAAAGTTTATATGGAGAAGCAAAAGACCCCAAACAAACAACACCATGTTGAAGAAGACCAAATTTGGAGAAAGACTGATACTATCCAACTTTAAGACTTACTGTGAATCAAGACAATGTGCTATTGGCAAGACATTAGACAAATAGATCAATGGAAGAGAACAGAGGGCCCAGAAATGAACCCACATAAATATATAAGTTAATGAAGCTTTGTCAAAGGAGCAAAAGTAACACAACAGAACAAAGGTAGTGTTTGACAAATTGTGCTGGAACAATTATCCCTCCATATAAAAAAAAATGAATCTAGACACAGATGTTTTATCTTTCAGAAAAATGAGCTCAGAATGGATCACGACCTGAATGTAAACGATGAGACTCCTAGAAGATAACAAGAGAAAAATCTAAATAATTTGAAGTTTGGTAATGACCTTTTGATGCAATACTAAAGACATGATCTGTGAGAGAAACACTTACCAAACTGGACTTCATTTAAATTAAAAACTTCTGCTCTGTGTAAGATAAACGTCCAAAGAATTACAAGAGAAGACATAAACTGGGAGAAAATGTTTGCAAAAGGCACATCTGAAAAAGGACTGCTCTCCAAAGAACACTTCAAACTCAACAATAAGAAAACAACAACCCAATTTTAAAAATTGAGCCAAATTAGGACACAGCCCTTAACAGACACCTAACCAGTTAAAGTTAAGATATTCAAATGGGAAATAAGAATATGAATGATACTTCACATCACAGGTCAAGAGAGAATACAAATTAGAACAATAGATACCACTACTTATGGGTCAGAATGGTCAAAATATGGAACACTGAAAACCTCAATGGTGGCAAAGGGTGTGGAGAAATGGAAACTGTCATTCATTACTCATAGGAATTAAAAATAGCACAGCCACTTTGGAAGTTTAACAGTTTCTTACAAAACTGAACATATGCTTAGTATATGGTCCAGGAATCCTGTTCCTTGGTATTTACCCAAAGGAGTCAAAAACATGTCTACATAAAAACGTGCACATGGATGTTTATAGCAACTATATTCGTAATTGTCATAACTTGGAAGCAATCAATATGTCCTTCGGTAGGTAAGTGTATAAATAAACTATGGCACACCCAGGAAATAAAATACTATACAACATTAAAAAGAAATGAACTAGTAACCCATGAAAATACATGGAGAAATCTCTCTCTTTTTTTTTTTTTTGTATTTTTTTTTGTATTTTTCTGAAGCTGGAAACGGGGAGACACAGTCAGACAGACTCCCGCATGCACCCGACCGGGATCCACCTGGCATGCCCACCAGGGGTGACGCTCTACCCACCAGGGGGCGATGCTCTGCCCCTCTGGGGCATCGCTCTGTTGCGACCAGAGCCACTCTAGCGCCTGGGGCAGAGGCCAAGGAGCCATCCCCAGCGCCCGGGCCATCTTTGCTCCAATGGAGCCTCGCTGCAGGAGGAGAAGAGAGAGACAGAGAGAAAGAAGAGGGGGAGGGGTGGAGAAGCAGATGGGCGCTTCTCCTGTGTACCCTGGCCAGGAATCGAACCAGGGACTTCTGCATGCCAGGCCGACACTCTACCACTGAGCCAACCAGCCAGGGCACATGGAGAAATCTTAAATTGCATATTATAAGTGAAAGAAGCCAATCTGAAATTGCTACATACTATATGATTGTAACCATATAACATTCTTAAAAAGGCAAGTCTTTCTGTGAAGAGACAGTAAAAAGATCATTGGTTCTTGGGTCGGGGGAAGGGATGAATAAATGAAGCACAAAGGATTTTTTTGGGTGGTGAAAATATCTGATATGATGTTATAATGATGAGTATGTCATTCTACATTTGCTTAAATTTATAGAATGTGCAGCATGAAAAGTGAGTGCTAGTGTAAATGAGGGGTGTTAGATCATTATTTGTAAATGTAGGCTGGAACAAATGTACAGTGTACATTAGTGGTCTTCAACCGGGGGTCCACAGACCAGTGCTGGTTCACCAGAAATTTCATGTCGATCCATGAAAGAGTTTACCACCCTGAGGTTGTTTGAAGATAATGACAACTATATCCTTAATAAAGTTTCACATTATTTTTGCTTTCTTTCATAACATTAAGTATGTCCTGACTTGCTCCTGGAAGCCTTTGCCACTCCAAGGCACATGTCCTTAAAATGTTAGTTCTGTGTTCCTTTACTACCTCAAATCTGACTTCATTACTCAAAAACCTAAAATGGAATAATAAAATTATTTAGATAGAAGATACCTTGAGATACCCAGATGTAACTTCATCAATATGGTACTATAATAATGATCGTTTATTGAGCATCAGCTATGGACCCAACACCGTGCGGAGAACTTTTCCTGCATCATGTCATTTAATTGTCATAGCAACTGTGTAAGATAGATACTGTAATTATCTCCAATTAATGGTAAAGATAGAGTGGTTCATAAATGTTAACATTATCTTCATCAAGCTCATTATAGCAACTAGTTAGTTAATTTTGTTTTCTTGGTATTTATTTGTCTTCCTTCTCATACTTCAGTTTTTCTTTAAGGAAGCTATTACCTCTCCTCCATTCTCAATCAATATAATTAAGTTGAAGCTGAGTCTTCCCTGACCTTCCAGCTCCAGGGAAGAAATTCTGTCCAAGGCCAGGCCAACCAGAGCATTCACTGGTTGAAGGGTAGGTTCATGTATGACACTGGAACAACTTGAGTAAATCCCAGGACCACTGCCGCTGTTTTGGGAGAAGGGGTGCATTCATTCTGTGGAAGTCGTTCAGATGGTAAGGTGTAAGCCTGGAGCTCATGGTGACCATCTTGCTACAATGCAAGAACAAGTCAACAGGAATGAGACAGATTCCTAATGACATAGGAATGCCTAAAGACTGAGCTACTCCAGGATGTTGGGCCAAATAAATGAACAAATTGCCTTTTTTAAGAGTCTGTTTGAGTTGATTTGTACCATTGGACTGGAATGAGTGACAAATGATCCAATCATTAAATTGATGCATGGGCCCTGGCCAGCTAGCTCAGCAGTAGAGCATCGGCCCAGTGTGTGGAAGTCCTGGGTTCAATTCATGGCCAGGGCACATAGGAGAAGCAACCGCCTGTTCTCCCCTCCTTTTCCTCTCTCCTTTTTCTCTGTCTCTCTCTTCCCCTCCTGCAGCCAAGGATCCATTGGAGCAAAGTTGGCTCAAGCACTGAGGATGGCTCTATGGTCTCTGCCTCAAGAGCTAGAATGGCTCCAGTTGCAACAGAGCAATGGCCCAGATGAGCAAAGCATCACCCTTTGGTGGGTATGCCAGGTGGATCCCGGTTGGGCACATGCGGGAATCTGTCTCTCTGCCTCCCTGCTTCTTACTTCAGAAAAATACAAAAAAATAAAATAATAAAATAAATTGATGCATGGCAGAACCAGGAAGTAAACCCAGGCTTTCCATTCTAACTCCTTTACATCATGGCATTGGGATTTGATCTAATCCTTTCTACTTCTAAAGAACTGAAACAAATTAAAACAAAATTTAGCTTTGGAAAATGACTTAGTTATGGAAAGTTACCCAGAATCAGACCCTAAGTCAAAGATTAATATGCAAATAATTTAGTAAGGGCAGGGCATGCTACCCAGGAATCTGACAAGAGAGCGGAAACCAGAGATGGAAAGGAGAAGTCAAACCAGGATGATATTTTTGGAGAAAGCCCGTCCTCAGCCTGATTTCAGAGGGAGCTCTGAAAGTATAAAATACTGGGCAGAGTTTATCCAGTCTGAGCAGTCACTGTAACAAATGGGCCACCCTGGCTGGAGGAAACATACATCACCAGTTTCTTCCCCTCTCTGCACTTAGAGGAGACTTAGCTCCAGTAGCCTAAGGAACCCTTCCTGGGTCTCTGGCATGATCAGCTTTCCTGGAGTGGAATTGTGGATAAGTCAAAACTATAGTCAAGTCTGAGTAAGGTAATGTGAGATTGAAGTTCAACTTATTTCCTTGCTTTCTTAGACTCTTCCCTAAGTCCTGGACAGTATCTCCTCCAAGTCTACGGTTGTTCTCTCATTTGTTTTGGTGCTAGAGAACATTTTCTCATTCATAAAGTCTTGACCCCATCAAATATTCTTAACTTCATGTGGCATGAATTTCCTCACAGTTACGATGGAGAAAATGATAGAGCTCATATCTATAAGTCATTTTAAAACTTAAATGACAGAAGCATTATAATAATACCTAGTAATGAGTACTTACATACTGTAGCAAACTTTATGGGATGTGTCGTGTCCCTACAAAATTTATATGTTCAAACCTTAACCTCAAATACCTCTGAAGGTGACTTTATACAACAATAAGGCCTTTAAAGAGGTGATTAAGTTAAAATGAGGCCCTTCGGGTGGGCCACAACCCAATCTGACTGGTGTACTTACAAAAGAGGAAATTTGGACACACAACGAGCCTCCAAGAGTTACCAGCACACAGAGGAAAGGCCGTTTGCAAAAACTGCAAGTAGGTAGTCATCTGCGAGGCAAGAGGAGAGACCTCAGAAGAAACCAAACTAGCTGACACCTTTATTTTGCACTTCTAACCTTCAAGAATGTGAGAAAATAAATTTCTGTTGTTTAAGCCAGCCAGGCTGTAATATTTTTGTTATGTAACACTAGCAAACTAATTGAGAAAACTGTCCCTTTCTAGTTTTTTGTTCCAGTATCTCATCTTTCCTGGGTATAGATGAGTAGATGGCTATATGCCAGAAAAAAAAGTGTGTCTCTGCACAATGTTTTGAGCCTATCAAGTTGAACATTTCAGAAACAACCATAGAAGAAAGTGGAATCATTTTTACAAAAGGATTATTAAATAGTCTCATATTCCACATAATCTGACACCATAATCTTCGTCAACAGGATGTTATTCTCAAGGCTCAGAGATCACAGTAATGTCAGCATGAAAACTAGATGGAAAAAAACCAAGACCCAGAGTCCAAGTGTGTTTATTTTCTGAGCATTAGTAAAGGATGAGATGAAGTGACAGTGAGCTCTCCCTTTTGTCTCTCAGGTCTAATTTTTATTTTTATTTTTTATTTTTTGAGAGAGAGAGAGAGAGAGAGAGAGAGAGAGAGAGAGACAGGAAGTGAAATAAATGAGAAACATTAACTCATAGTCTTGGCATCTTAGTTGTTCATTGATTGCTTTCTCATATATGCTTGACAGGGAGCTCCAGCTGAGCCTGTGACCTTGGGCTCAAGCCAGCAACCTTGGGCTTAAAGCCAGCAACCTTTGGGCTCAAACCAGTGACCATGGGGTCATGTCTATGACCCCACACTTAAGCCAGAGACACTGCGCTCAAGCTGGTGAGCCCATGCTCAAGCCCACAGCATCAGGGTTTTGAACCTGGGTCCTCAGCGTCCCAGGCTGACACTCTATCCACTGCACTACTGCCTGGTCAGGCTCTCAGGTCTAATTTTGGCTTACTATTTTTATAAAAGTCACTTCAGAACACTAGGTAATTAATAGACACTAAACAATCCCTGCACGTCATGTTCATGATTCTGAAAAATAAATCTAGGAAATCAAAGTCATAAATTTCTTTATAATTGCTTTCCAAAGCAAGCAATTTCTTAAGTGATTTTTATTGGAATAATATGTCCAATAAATAAAAACAGAAATGCAATAAAGCTTTTCAAGATGGAAATAGAAAAACGAGTTAAAATACTGGAGTAGAGCAAATGAAATTATGTGCTCTGAAATCCTAATGTTCCTGAAGCAGAAGATACCTGACAGTGTTCATAAAGCAGCTTTAGATACATTATATTTATACTATTTCAACCTCAAAATTACACAGGAGATGAACAAGGACTGTAACTTAAGGCCAAAGAACTCACTGAGTATTTAGCTTGATACCCAAACACTAAGTAAACAGGAAAATAAGCAAGTATCACAACATTTTCTATACACAGGCATCTAATGCAAAACTCAGAAAGACAAAGATGAAGATCTCAAGAACCGCCTGGCTTGTGGTAGCTCAGGGTAAAGCATTCAACTGACGTTGCTGGTTTGAAACCTCGGGCTTGCCAGGTCAAAGCACAGATGGGAAGTAACAACTGCGAGTCGATGTTTCTGCTCCTCCCTGCCCCCTGTTCTCGTTCACTCTCTCCTCTCTCTAAATATTAATTAAATAAAATCTTTTAAAAAATAAAAAGGGGCCCTGGCCGGTTGGCTCAGCGGTAGAGCGTCGGCCTGGCGTGCGGGGGACCTGGGTTCGATTCCCGGCCAGGGCACATAGGAGAAGCGCCCATTTGCTTCTCTACCCCCCAACCCCCCTCCTTCCTCTCTGTCTCTCTCTTCCCCTCCCGCAGCCGAGGCTCCATTGGAGCAAAGATGGCCCGGGCGCTGGGGATGGCTCCTTGACCTCTGCCCCAGGCACTAGAGTGGCTCTGGTCGCGGCAGAGGGACGCCCCAGAGGGGCAGAGCATCGCCCCCTGGTGGGCAGAGCGTCGCCCCTGGTGGGCGTGCCGGGTGGATCCCGGTGGGGTGCATGCGGGAGTCTGTCTGACTGTCTCTCCCCGTTTCCAGCTTCAGAAAAATACAAAAAATAAATAAATAAATAAATAAAAAGGGACTGAGTGCTGGGACAATAAAAGCATGAAACAAGACATGCATCCTATTATAAATATAATGTAGATTAGAACAGGTGACATAAAAACTGAATGACAAAATGTTATAATGTGCTGAAAAAACACAAAACTCAGAAGTGTACACTTGGGAATATTTAGGTTGCAAGCAATGGAAAACCTGACTCAAACTAGCTCAAATGATATAAGAACATGATTGAATATTATTGAATAACATAAAGGTAAAATAGTGAAAGAGCATCTTTTTCTGGTCAGTCATGGTTGATTGGCTCAGCAAGGACACTCAAGACCTAGTATCTCCAGATTTCTTGCCTTCTCCTGCCGTGTCTGCATAAGCTTAAATCCGCCTTCCTTGTAAGTACAATATGGCAGCTGCATAAACAGAGGGATCACATGCTTCCATTCTGATATCTGAGAAAGAAAAAAGCATCTCCATCAAAGAATAATGAAATCAATTTCCTAAAAGACCCCCATCAAATAAGTGCTCATATCTTAGTCGAGTCGCTATCCATCAACCAACCAATCCCCATCGCTGAAGGGAGCGAACGTGCTTGTTGATTTAAGCCAGTTAGGAACTACTCCCGGAGGGGGGCTGTGGGCTACATGAGGGAGGGGTGAGTGTTTCAACTAAAGTAAAGATACTATTACCAGCATGAGAGAAAATGCTAGCCAAAATCTCCACAAAATATTTATTTCTGGAAGATGTAACATTTGAGATGGGCTATATAATATGGGTGTGTGCAGGGAAGGTAGTTGCTAGTTAGGGGAAAGGCATAACCAGAGGTCAGTATCCGGAAAATACACAGAATCTGAGGAAACCTCAAACCACCTAGTTTGGCAGGAAGACCAGAGGGATGCTTAACCTGGAAAACACAGCTCACAGGAGGTTGACATTTGTGGGGTTTTAGATATCCTTTAATGTCCCGAAATGACGTGAAGAATGTCAGGTTTATGGAGACATGGGTCATTGTCATCCTGGGGAAACAGTTATTAGGTTGTTAAAGGTGTGGAACCAAAGAACAAACGAAACAGAACAGAAAGTAAGAGGAACAGGAACACAGTCCTAAAACAGTAGAAAATGACGCAAATGAAATAGAGACGCATTGGGTGCTAACATGGAAGTTCTTGTTTGTACCTAATAGAAACCCTGGCACAGCTCCTTGAGAAAGCAGATTGGGAGAATTAGCTGATTCGCATGGAAGATAAAAATCAATATTCGGCATACGATTTTAAGATGGTGGTAGGTCAGTGTCTCATCAGGGAACTGGAATGAGGAATAAAAGCCCAAGATAACAAATGAGGTTGAAGATACACGTATGTAAGTTAGTCAGCATAACTGTTGGCTAGTAGATACAATCAAAACAACAGATTCCACCACATTCTTTTATTGTAGCTCATGGTATTGTTCCAGCAATCAATTCTTGAGCTTTCAACAGAACTTAAGTTCTCTCATCTAATGAGGCCAGTGTGCAGATAAATGAAATTGGTTCAGTGGGAGTCATTTGCCATTAACAGTGTTTGTCTTTAATAAAAATTCAAGTTTAATTTCATACTGCTTTTCAAAACGATATGGTGGCGGCAAGTCAACATGCCTTTCCCATGGGATTCTTAGCAAGCCAGCATGGCAATCTGCCTTAATTTTATGAACTAGTATGACTTATTTTCAACTTATTAGAAAAAAAGTAGAATGTATTGCAAGGAAATAACTCCAGATTTGACATTCCATATTTTATTCCAATTAGTGGTTAATTAAGAGTTAAATTTTGGCCCTGGCCGGTTGGCTCAGCGGTAGAGCGTTGGCCTGGCGTGCGGGGGACCCGGGTTCGATTCCCGGCCAGGGCACATAGGAGAAGCGCCCATTTGCTTCTCCACCCCCCCCCCTTCCTCTCTGTCTCTCTCTTCCCCTCCCACAGCCAAGGCTCCATTGGAGCAAAGATGGCCCGGGCGCTGGGGATGGCTCCTTGGCCTCTGCCCCAGGCGCTAGAGTGGCTCTGGTTGCGACAGAGCGATGTCCCGGAGGGGCAGAGCATCGCCCCCTGGTGGGCAGAGCATCGCCCCTGGTGGGCGTGCCGGGTGGACCCCGGTTGGGCGCATGTGGGAGTCTGACTGTCTCTCCCCATTTCCAGCTTCAGAAAAATACAAAAAAAAAAAAAAAAAAGAGTTAAGTTTTATTCCCAAGAAGTTTTGTGCAAAAATAAAATTTTCAACTGAATAGGCTGCAATGGTGATAAACCAATGACACAGGTTAGAGTTGAAGGAAAAAGGACTATAATCATATACTATTCAGGGACATTTAATTATAATCATTTCGGTGAAACTGGATATGACTGGTGGGTAATAAATGGACTTGTTCTACATTGGATATTTAGGATTAATATTTCAATAGTAATTAGCATATGTAAGTATTTTAGAGTGAATAGTGAATAGTTGTATATTACTGATCATCTGCAGAACAGCATATGACTTGGAAGGAAAGAGGAGAGCATCAGTGTATTCATTAAATAACAAAAATTTAAAAGTTAATTTCATTAAGTGCTACTGAAGTATTATCCCAATGCTTAAATTCTATCAGCCCCATTCTTCACTTTTATATATACCTATAATCGTATATCTTATCCTTACAATAAGAAATGCGACTTAAAAAGCTGTGTGCATACAAGATGTTACAATCCTGATACACATAGTCTCTGAAGATGTCTGTGAATTCCCCATTTTACTTTTTGGAGAATCCAGGCTCACTTCTGTGCTAGTGATATTCTTTTCTTTAAAATTTTATTTAGAAAGTTAAATTTAACTTGGTGACATTTATTAATAAGTGTGCATAGGTTTCAGGTAAACATCTCCATGGCATTTGGACTGTTGATTGTGTTGTGTGCCCATCACCCAAAGTCAGATCATTTTCTGTCGCTATATATCTGTTTTTCTTTACTCCCCTCTACCCCAACCCACTCCCCACCCCCTCCCCCTGGTAACCACTTCACTTTTATCTATGTCCATGAGTCTCATTTTTCTATTCTATATTGTAAGTTTAAAGATTTATCTTTTCTTTACTAGCATCTACCTTCTAATGCAAATCTTTTGATCAATGATTTCTTTGGTGGTTTCCTAACACTATTATTTCTCAATTCTTTATTTCTTTCACTTTGTTTTTCATTGATACAGTCATAGAAAGGCAGGGAAGCTTTGAACTATGACTTGCAATATATATTAGTTATACAGCAATCTTATAACAGGAAGACTAGAGACAACAGAATGGCATCATGAACATTTATTAATGCTGAGCGTAATGAGACTGGCACCCAGCAAAGGATGCTGGGATCTTAAGGGGGTTTTATGAGGCTTTGGTTAACCTTGTGAGAACTGGCTACATCTTATATGATAGCTTCTACATCTCTAAGAAAGTCATATCATTTCATAATGCATTTAATTCTAGTCAGTATTATTTTTATTTGCCTCTCTGAATATAGCCACGAAGGTTTTGGAAGCTGTATTTCTGGTGTTTTAGAAGGCCCATCAACCACTCTTTATTGCAAATAGTATGTACCAAAATCAGATAGTAACAGAAGAAAGAACTTGAGATAAAAAGACTTTTAAAAACTCGGTTATAACCAAGCCTAAAAGATACTGGCAGGGATTTTCATCAGTAAACTAGATTTTAATTGTAGGGCATAGGTTTCTTAGAATAATGTGACCTATGTCCACCCACAGTTCCATTTGGTTTTGCAGAGTTTCTATTACTCTGCAGTAAAATAAATCACGTATGTGCAGTATAATAGAAAGAAAAAATTATTCCATCCAATGGAAAGTTTTTCTGCTCCAATATATGTCTTTGATAAGTTTTTGGTGTTAAAATAGTTTTGTGTTAGTTACGTTTTTGATTGTGTTTTATAATGGCAAACATTGACACCCCTACTTTTAACCTTCTTTGTTCTATCTGAAAATGTGCTTATCTATAGACTCTTAAAGTTGGAAACCTGCTTAACTCAGGAATCCCTACCAAGACTTTGGAGGTCAAAAATTGCCTTTGCTGGCCACTCTAGGACTGCCCCTTCTCAGCGCCTGTTCACCCAGCCATAAACATCCTGTACTCTCACAGAATCTTACAGACAAGGGGAGATGCCCTCCCCTGGACAACTAGTTGCATCACTCCTGCAATTCTAGCACTAGCATAGGCCATCAGAAGGGCGGGGGGGGGGCTTGTCATCTTGGGTAACTGACCAATATGGGAGATAGCCTTGGTCATAAAGAAGGGAAAAAGAAGGAATCTACCTGTGACCTTATTCAAGGACAACATTATCTTAATCCTTATTACTTCACTTGACCCCCATATACCATATACAGAAAAACATAACAGGATTCAGAAAGCTTTTTGTGGTTTATGTTCCCATAGCTACTAGTGAACTCAGAATTCACAAATCAAAAAAATCTCTGGCTTTTCATAGTTTTAAACAACTTCATCTTTTAAGAAAAAGATGTTTGGGCCCTGGCCGGTTGGCTCAGCGGTAGAGCGTCGGCCTAGCGTGCGGAGGACCCGGGTTCGATTCCCGGCCAGGGCACACAGGAGAAGCGCCCATTTGCTTCTCCACCCCTCCGCCGCGCTTTCCTCTCTGTCTCTCTCTTCCCCTCCCGCAGCCAAGGCTCCATTGGAGCAAATGATGGCCCGGGCGCTGGGGATGGCTCTTTGGCCTCTGCCCCAGGCGCTAGAGTGGCTCTGGTCGCAACATGGCGACGCCCAGGATGGGCAGAGCATCGCCCCCTGGTGGGCAGAGCGTGGCCCCATGGTGGGCGTGCCGGGTGAATCCCGGTGGGGCGCATGCGGGAGTCTGTCTGACTGTCTCTCCCTGTTTCCAGCTTCAGAAAAAAGAAAAAAAAAAAAAGAAAAAGAAAAAGATGTTTGGGAGAAGATTTGGGGATTAGCTGCTGAGTCATACAGATGGCAAACAATTCAAGAAAATTTTATGGAGATTGTAAGAATGAGGAACCCTACAGCACAAATATTATCTGTGAAATGTATACCAAATGCGTTATTTCCTGAAATGATTCTTGGTTCACCCGTGCTCTGAAATGTTTTGCAGTCGTTTGCAACTTGTTATTGTTTGGAGATAAACACATCCTAGTCTCTCGACTTAGTTCTACATGGTTAAATGACTCCATCAGTTCACAGCTATTTTTTTAATTAAAGGGAATACACGCTCCTCTCTGGCAATACTTCTCAATGCTGAGGACAGTCGGCTAACTGAACTGAAACAAGATTCCCCCACCCCCCATGAACAACAGCTTTGTGAGAGGACATGTTTCTAAGAATATCGTGTTTGACAGTTCTGTGGCTAACAACTTGTGCTGGCTCTTCCAAGAGAGAGGGTGTAGACCAGGGGTCTCAAACTCAACTCAGCATGTGGGCCGCAGAACAAGATCACAGCCATTCGGCGGGCCGCACTAGGTCTACAAAAGGCAACTGTTACGCAACACTTTTCTCACTGCAGTTGAAAACAAAAAAAAATCAGTACAAAATTGTTCGGCGGGCCGCATGCAGCCCGCGGGCCGCGAGTTTGAGACCCCTGGTATAGACTATAAGTTTTTCTAAACAAGAAAAAGAATTGAAGATCATAGGAAAATAGGTGGATTATTTTAAAGTTATCCCTCCCCCTGCCCAATATCATCTGTGCCATGCGGCAAGTGAGCCACACAGAGGGTTTGAGCTATAGCTGTCAAGAGGCTTAAACCTGAAGGCTTATTATGAATAAGGTTTCGATCTATTCATTTTATTTCCCTTTGCTTTCTTCAATACCTTTAGTTTTCTTTCATCCTGCTAAAAATCCCAGACATTATAAATTTGTGTGTTTAAGATCTTTAGATTGTTGTTATATTGTTGGCCATTACACCTCAAATCCAAACAAGTCTTTGTAGACATCATGGCGATCCTTAACAAAACTTACCGAGATTTTATCTTGGTTGTAGATGGCTGTAAAAATCAGCCTTCAGAATAAGTCTTTGTATTTATATTTATACCTTTGCCTTGTACATTTCTTTGAGGTTCCCTCCCTGAGCTGAAATTTTAATGAACAACAAGTACAATATGCACCCTCCTGAGCCCTTGTGAGCTCATCCTTCAGGAGACTGTAAGTTGGAAATTTTGTTTTGATTTTGAGTCTGAAAGCCACAGAGAGGGAAACCATGCTGATGTCTTGGAAGACAGTGTGTGGGAAGAGCTGCCACTGAGGCCAGTGCCAGCCTCAGTGAAGATCAGCCGGTTTATCTCAATGGACAAACCTCTCAAGCAAGATGAATATGTTTGAATATTTGGAAAAATAAGAACCGTGAACGAAGAGCTCTAAATACTGTCTGTCTGTGCAAGTTATTCTTTCTGGAGAAATAGAAAAATGAGCCATTCAAAAGAGAGTTGCAGATTGTGCTTGTAACCTTAATCACCAAAATGTTTAACAGTTTCATTGCTGCATCCCCAGTGAGTCCCAAAAGCAGGAAGGCTGCAAAGGGAAAAAAAACACTGTACACTTGAGAAAAATTGGGGTCCCAGATGCCCTCACTTAAGAAGTGAATATTGTATTATGCCATTGAGTGAGTCAGGTTCAGCTATCCTAGTCCATCTAGATCTAGCGTCAGGCTTTCTCACTGCTGTGCCCATCCCAGGAGAGGGAGGGCATGCAGGGGGAACTCCCATGGTCCCTGTCCACTGGGATGTAGAATTGATTCAGTCTTCAATGTTGAGTTCTGTAGCTCAATGTTGAGTTCTGTAAGTCAATACTGAGTTACTGAGTTCTTTAAGTCAATACTGCCTCTGTAGGTCCAGACACAATTATTGGACTCTCAAGCCTTCCTTTGTTTCCATAGCTGCCTCCTAATCAAAACCAATATCTGGGGTCCTGGGAAAAGCGCAGTGTTCCTGACTTACGACCCGGTGCAGAGTCTGGGTCTAAGCTGTTGCCTTGTAGTATATTCTGTACTTTGCCTAGTTCTCTAGCCCCTTCATAGAACAAGAATCCTCTGTCCTCAGCCCGTCCAACTTCTGCCTTTGTGCCCTGCCCTACTTTTCTTAAAAGCTGAAGTCATTTTGTTAGTGGCAAAATAGCACCTTTTGTTAACGATGGTTAGCATTAACCTGGACCTCAGTTCTTGAATTCTGGCTAAGAGGAATTCAGAAGCAGGACTCAAATGATAAGAAAAAGTTTATTTAGAGAATCACAGAGATAGAAGTGAGCTGTAGGAGAAATGGGCTCAGGAAACAAATTACAGTGAGAAAAGAAAGAGAGGTCCTTAGAGCTCAGGAGAAAGAGAGAGGCTAAGAAACACTCTTGGGGGAAGGATGTAGGTAAGCCCCATCAAGAAAGCAGTGGTGGTCCTATGTCCAGAGGCCTTTCCTCTGAGGTCTCAGGGGAGGATCTCAATAGAATATTCATCAACTTTGCAGGTCTCCAGTGACTGTTCAGCACCAGGGCAAAGGGTCAGTAGTCATTGCAGCCCTTTGCCTAGTTTTTCTACTTCTCTAGGCCCAGAGCTGAAACACAGTGGAGACCTAGATGTCATCTCCAGGATTTAATGCTTAAGGGTGTGGTCATGCAAGGGCTTATAGTTTTGCGTGTTGCTAGGCACCCGGGTTCCTCTGCCCTCTGCCCTGGTGACCTCTATATGTGGCTTGTCCTCCTTCCTCTGCTCATGCCTATCAAAGTACCTACTACAATTTGAAACTCAGAAAAGTCAGAAATTTCTGACTTGTGCATTCTGGGTTTACCACTAGTTTTGAGACCATAAACAAATCACACAAAAAAACTTTCTGAATCCTATTATGTTGTTTTGTAAATGGGATGCAAGGATTAAGCGAAATGATAAGAATTATGATCATTTTATCCTTACATAAAGTTATAGGTGGATTTCTTATCCCCCCACCCCACCTGTCTACGGTCAAAGTCATTTACCACATTGGTCAACCACCCTTCTGACAGCCGATGCTAGTGTTAGAATTAAAGGTGTAATGCTTAGAGGGAAGCAGCTTGTTCAAAGCAGGGTCTCTCCCATCATTTGCAAGGTTCTGTAAGAGCACGTGATATATATGTGTGTGTGAACACACACTGGAAAGGGTTGCCCTAGAGTGGGGAGCAAGGAGACTGGCTGATCTCATAGTCTTGTGAGGGATTAAGGAGCTTCCATACTTTCAGAGTCTATGGACAGGCCCTGGCCAGTTGGCTCAGGGGTAGAATGTCGGCCTGGTGTGCAGGAGTCTCGGCCACACAGGAGAAGGTCCCATTTGCTTCTCCACCCCTCCCCCTCTCCTTCCTCTCTGTCTCTCTCTTCCCCTCCTGCAGCCAAGGCTCCATTGGAGCAAAGTTTGCCCAGGCACTGAGGATGGCTCTGTGGCCTCTGCCTCAGGTGCTAGAATGGCTCTGATTGCGGCAGAGCGAAGCCCCAAGATGGGCAGAGCATCGCCCCCTGGTGGGCATGCCGGGTGGATCCCGGTCGGGCGCATGCGGGAGTCTGTCTGACTGCCTCCCCGTTTCCAACTTCGGAAAAATACAAAAAAAAAAAAAAAAAGAGTCTATGGACAATCGAGGGGCCAAGAGTAAAATTTTGTCTCTTTACCTCCTGCCAACTCTAAAAGGTCCTATCCAGTAGGAACAATACATCTCTCACAATGGCATCCACCCCTGCCACCAACCCTTACTTCCAAGAGCCTGACCTTACACTGACCTATGAGAAACAGCACACAAAGGTGGCTAATAAGGGAAGCCAGAACAGCAGGCTGCTTGGCTTCAAAACCTGTTCCCTCATTTATTCAAACTATGATTTAGCATGAGTTATTCAGCTTATCTGAATGCCAGTTTTTTCATCAGGAAAACAGGAACAATAATTAACTTTTATGAGTTGGTATAACAATTAAATGAGAACATAGTAAACTCTTGGAAAGAATAAGAAACTAACTTGTTGATGGTTTATCTATTCCCATATTCAATATGTCTGATCAAATATTTGTATTTCTATTATCATTTAGAGGGATATCCAATGACATACAAGAACTGTTACTATCTTGCACACCTGCCCAAAGCACACAAGGAGATAACTAGAGAGAACTGCAATTTGGGGGAGAAAATTTTTTTTCTTTATAAATTGACTATTAAAAAGTTTGAAATAATACTAGACATGAAAAGTAAAACTTGTCCCAATCACATTCCTTATAACAGTGTTTTTCAACCACTGGTCCGCAGACTAGTCCACCAGGAATGTGCCAGTCTGGAAAGAGTTAACCATCCTGATGTTGTATGAAGATTAAAGACCAGCCCTGGCTGGTTGGCTCAGCGGTAGAGCGTTGGCCTGGTGTGCGGGGGACCTGGGTTCAATTCCTGGCCAGGGCTCATAGGAGAAGCGCCCATCTGCTTCTCCATCCCTCCCCCTCTCCTTCCTCTCTGTCTCTCTCTTCCCCTCCCGCAGCCAAGGCTCCATTGGAGCAAAGATGGCCCGGGCGCTGAGGATGGCTCTGTGGCCCCTGCCTCAGGTGCTAGAATGGCTCTGGGTGCAACAGAGCGACGCCCCAGAGGAGCAGAGCATCGCCCCCTGGTGGGCATGCCGGGTGGATCCCGGTCGGGCGCATGCGGGAGTCTGTCTGACTGCCTCCCCGTTTCCAGCTTCGGAAAAATGAAAATAAATAAATAAATAAAGAGTAATCAGAGTCCAGAGGCAAGGTCTTTGATATTGAGACTTGAGGTTTAACTTTTGTGCTTTATTTACATTTTCTATTAAATCTCTTATTCCATTCTAAATGCAGAGTTTATGGCTCACTTGAATCTTTCTTTGTTTTATATTTGTATTTATTTCATCAGTGGGAAACCTGGCCCCGTCCTCCTCAGTATATGCTGACTTGCTCAACCCCGTGTGTGTCGGCGATGTCCCAGCACAGCCGTCTTCCCTTACTCTGAACTCTGACACCATCCTTGCCACCAATACTAATTCTACCAGATGTCAGGAAGAAGGAAGGGAGGAAAAGGGGAAAGAAAGGGGGAAAAAACATTAATAAAACTGTTTTAATTTAGTCATGGTTTCAATTATCGATACTACTCATATTTTTAAGGTATTCCTAAAACTACTGTTAGGTTTTACTTTTATTGGCCATTCTGTTCCTATGAAATAGCTGGAGTTTTTTCTGTTTGTTTGTTTGTTATTCTTTGGTACCTCTCACATTGTTGTTTTTTTTTTTTTATCATGCCTGGGTTCTAGCCCAATGAAATAGTAATGAGAGGGATAGATAATATGATCATGCATATAGAGCTTGGACCCTTCACTGTGGCAGGATGATAGAGTACTGTGATAGCTCTAACAAAATCTGTGTGTGTGTGTGTGTGTGTGTGTGTGTGTGTGTGTGAGTTTGTGTATTAGGCAGCAAGTCATTTCCCCAAGGAATAATGACCTCGATTTCCAAAAGAAAGAGGAAACCAACGTCTACCCTCTTCATCTACGTCTCTCTCCTAATTCACTGTGATGGTCTCCCAACTCATCCCTCTGCTTTAACTTTCTCCAAATTTAGTATTTTTACTGACAACCATACATTTTTCTTTATAAAACTGACATCTCTTCTCTCTCCTTCACCCTCTGGGTCCAATCTTGCCTGGTGGACATCTCCATGGTATTATTAATGGCACTAGTTGGAATTATGTCCTTATCAAAAAATTCCAAGTTTTTCTACAGCAAAAATTATTTGATTCATCTTTCAATTCCAAGCCTAAAAGAACCTAGAATTTAGTAAGTGCTCCATAAAAACTTGTTGCATGAACAAAGTAATAGATATATGAGGTGAATCTAAGAAAACTAGTGTTATATGTTGGCATCTTTTTCTTTACAAATTGGTTTTTATCATTGATTATTTTGGAGCAAGGTTCAGGAGTCTGCAGGTTTATTCTATTCAGGTCACAGTTTAAGAAAAACTGAGCTGTATTTCCATGTTCATGATTTCAAGTTTAAAGAGAGAATTTCATTGTCACTAATAGAGAATTTTTGTGAGCACTGCAGACACTAATTAATTGTGTGTTTTCAAAGAGGTTGGGATGCAATCTTAATTACCTGTTTACCTTGGGAATAAATTAGCACAGTATGATTTTTTTTCTAAGCTATGATAAATGCCACTTGAATACTTCTTTCCATTCTTCTAATTATTATATGTCTGCTTTGCAGCTGAATCTAAAATAAAATTTTCTATTTCTAAGAACTAGGGACCTATTGTTACTCTGGATTTACTAGAAGCTATGAGAAACCTTTTAGGATTTCAGGATTATTAAAGCATGACCATAAATCCAATGGGCTCTGAAAGCATTGATACTTAGCAAAGATTTACAGATAAGCTAGTCTTGCATATTATGTACAAGACTAGATAAATGGCAAACACGTTTTGGTTATCATGGCATTTTTTTTCCCGAGTACTCAGGGTTATAGTAATAGATTATATAATTTTCTGCATAGTTGGATTGCTTTATATATTTTCTAACTGAATAATCCCAGAGGGAAAGCAAACAATTGTCTAATCTCTTCTCAAGTCTCCTCTTTCCTTGTGCACAATGAAGTTTACAACAGAGCCCCAGGCCCTGAATAAATGGAACCTACTTTCAAAGTATATGCCCATTTAGCAAGAAGAGTTTGAATTGTACTTTTCCTATACCATCAATTTTCAACCTTTTTTATCTCATGGCACACAAATAAACTATTACTAAAATTCTGTGGCACAGCAAAAAAATAAAAGGTGTTATATTTTTTGCTGATCTGACAAAAATGCATGTAATTTTGAAGGCTATTGTTGTCTTGACTGTTGTCATATTTTTATTTGACAATCTAAAAAAAGAAAAAAAGATCTTAGTTTCCTTGACTAAATAATCAGGTGTTACATACTTTAAAAACTCTTGCAGAACACCAGTGTGCCAGGGCTCTTATACTGAATTACAAAAATAAAAGTAATAAGATTATCACAGATAAAATCTGTGAATCTCTTTTCTCCTTCTTTTTATCTTTATCCTAATCATCATCATTCTTTTTCTCTTCCTTCTTTTTCTCCTCCTCCTCCTCTTCCCCTTCTCCTAATCTGTCTCCTCTTCCTCCTTCTTCTTCTTCTTCTTCTTCTTCCTTGTCTTTGTCTTCTTTTTCTCTCTCCCTCCCTCTTCTTCTCTCCCCTTCTTCTTCCTGCTTTGAGGGGAAAAGGGGGAAGAGCTACATCAATATAGTGAGAGGACAAACTTTTCTTAAATATGACACTATAAATAAAATGAAAATAAACCATTTTTACATCAGTAACAGCTAATCCAAAAGTGATTAATATGGTATATCTATATAGCATTTTCCAAACAATAACAGAAATATTGAATACACTCACAATATTGATAAGAATTTTAGTGTCAAGCAAAATCAAAGCAAAGTGAAACCAAGAGATGAGCAACTATTAATCAACAAAGATTAGTCTCTTGGTGGTCCATTCTCTCAAGGGCTTCTCTGAATTAGTTGCTATGGTTTCAGAGTCCAATTACTCCTGAAATTCTCTGCCCGTGTAAATAAATGTTTATCCTCAGTCATCAGCTTATTCAGTAAAGTGTTGTCAGCACATAGTTACTGAGTGAGCATGTTTAATCAATGTTCATAAGGTAGCAGCATTTGGCACCATGTAGCAGTAATGTTTGCAAGAGTGAAATGTGCCTTTAAGACACTTCATTGAGAATGACATGAACCAAGCACTTGACTATCATTCATACTTGAACATATTTATTCAACCAGGCTGGGAGTTAATAAAGAAAAGTGTCAAAAAAAATTAAAAAGAAGCCAGGCTACGTTATTTTTTCACAGACTAGGCTATGCCACAGACATTCCTCTTGGGTATTATCAATGTGATTGCCACTTCATTACAGCATTTTATCATAGGTCAATTTTCACTTCAGAGTATTATGCTGAGAAACGTGACTTTATTTCTTTCTACCCACTTAGAGCATTTCACTCTGCTATCTTAAAATAAATATTTTGTAGGAAAGATTGACTAAAGCTGTTAGATTGTATCAAACAAACAAACAAAACTCCAGAGCTGTTTATGCTCCCTTAAATTGGATGTCTCTAGAAATGGGCACATTCATAGAATAACAGGACTGGGAGGAATTTAAAAGAAGCTGCTCCCAGTGAATAAGAAATGTTTAAAGACCAGCTTCAATAAACAAGGAGAGAAAGGCATGTTTTCTTGGTGTGAGACAGGAAAAGACTGTGTTCCTTGCTCCACCCACCTCATATTTCAGACCATATTATTGTTCAGAATGCACTGGATCACTCAAGAGACATCTCACAGATCTGGGCAAGGTTTCTTTCATGAAAGGAGGTGTATTTAGAGCCAGCCTCACTACATACTTGCTCTTTAGTCGTGGGCAAATTTCTTAACATCTTTGTATGTTGGGTTCCTCATTGGTAAAATGAGAATAATATTATGACACACTTACAACACAAAAGTTTGCTGCAATGATTATAGAAAAGAATGTGCTTAGTCTTTACTCAGACAGTTATTTTTTTTTTGGTTGATAGATTTTTATTAAAAATGGATATAAATTAAATTTCTTATTTGAAATATATTTGACACATAACATTGTATAAATTTAAGATGTACAAAATATTGATTTTATATTTATATATTGTTATATGCTTGCCATTATAGCAATAGATAGCACCTCTATCATGTTGCATAACTATCATTTCTTGCTTTAATGACCTCTTTTAATGTTATTCTTGGCATTATAATTACCAATTATATTAACACATTATAATTCTGTCATTCTTTTGTTCCTCTTCAAAAGTCATTTCTGTTAGCAGTGTGACTTCTTCTAGTACTTCTCTCTCTACAAATTTATTTAAAAATCAAAATTGTGGAAAAATTGAGAATTGATTAATTTGATGTTTAACTTGATTTATCTCACAGAACAAAACCACAGTTTTGATACATGTGAAGAATGACAGGTAGAAAAATGAACAATTATTGAATGCCACCAACATCTGCTGTATTTCTTCATGGTAGATATTCAAAGTTCTATTCACAGTGGGAAAAAAATTAGGTTCAGAGAAGTAAAATAACATTTTTAATAAGTAAATGATTTTTTAAATTTTCCAATTATAGAATCCTTTTAAGATATAGAAGAATCACAGACCACCCATCATAGTCAT